>NW_027040694.1:600000-1185000 GCF_037179485.1 Ochlerotatus camptorhynchus | reverse complement strand
GTCGAGTTGGCGGTAGTAGGCGAGACGTCAGAAGAGGTTGAAATGCTGGCAACCGAGGCGATCGACACGGTTTCCAACTGGATGCAAGGAGCGAAGCTGCAGATAGTCCACTACAAAACGGAAGTGCTATTTGTCAGTAACTGCAAAGCTGTTCAGCGAGCAGAAATTACCGTCGGGGAGAACGCCATAGCATCAAAGCGCGTGCTGAAGTATCTTGGAGTGATGATCGATGACCGGCTAAACTTCAATAGCCACGTCGACTACGCATGTGAGAAGGCGGCGAAGGCCATCAATGCGATAGCCAGAATCATGCCTAACAATTCTGGACCAAGCAGCAGCAAGAGGCGTCTTCTGGCTAGTGTATCGTCGTCGATACTGAGGTATGGAGGTCCAGCCTGGGATGCAGCGCTGAAAACGAAGAAGAACCAAAGAAAATTGAACAGTACGTTCCGCCTCATGGCCATGCGAGTCGTGAGTGCGTACAGAACAATTTCGACGGAAGCAGTATGCGTTATCGCCGGTATGATACCCATCGTCATCACCTTGGCGGAGGACACCGAATGCTATATGCGAAGAGTTACCAGAGGAGTTCGAAAAATGGTGAGAACGGAGTCGATGGTTAAGTGGCAACAGGAGTGGGACGCAGCGGAGAACGGTAGATGGACACACAGGCTAATACCGATTCTTTCGACCTGGGTGAACAGGAAGCATGGAGAAGTCAACTTCCACTTGACGCAGTTCCTGTCTGGTCATGGCTGCATCAGGAAGTACCTGCATCGCTTTGAACACACAACGTCACCCCTCTGGAGCTGAAAGTCATCGTGGAGGGACTTTTCCCACAGCATGACCCAACGAACTGGCCACCTACACCATATGGCGAGGTAGATGAAGACAACGTTGAACAAGTCTCCAACGAGGAACTCATAGCAGCAGCGAAAGGGTTGAAAGCGAATAAAGCTCCCGGCCCGGATGGAATTCCCAACGTGGCGTTGAAGGCGGCGATCCAGACGTTCCCGGACATGTTCAGGATGGTGCTGCAGAAATGTCTGGACGATGGTCAGTTCCCTGATAGGTGGAAGGTACAAAAGCTTGTGCTGTTGCCGAAGCCCGGAAAACCGCCGGGGGATCCTGCATCGTATAGGCCAATATGCTTGCTGGATACTGTAGGAAAGCTCTTAGAGAGGATCATCCTCAACAGGCTGACGAAATGCACGGAGAGTGAACACGGATTGTCGGAGAGACAGTTTGGATTCCGGAAAGGGAGATCGACGGTGGATGCAATTCGGACAGTGATTGACAGAGCCGAGAAAGCTTCCAAACAGAAGCGGAGAGGAAATCGATACTGCGCCGTGATTACGATCGATGTCAAGAATGCATTCAATAGCGCCAGCTGGGAGGCCATCGCCAAGGCGCTCCATAGAATGAGGGTTCCAGGCTACCTCTGCAGGATTCTAAGTAGTTATTTCCAGAACCGGGTCCTTGTCTACGTGACAGACACGGGGCAGAAATCGCTTAGAATCACGGCGGGGGTTCCCCAAGGCTCCATTCTAGGTCCCACGCTGTGGAACGGAATGTACAATGGCGTGCTGACGCTCAAGCTGCCCAAAGGAGTTGAGATCGTTGGCTTTGCGGACGATGTCGTCTTGACGGTAACCGGTGAGACGCTGGAAGAAGTGGAAATGTTGGCGGCTGAGGCGATAGATACGATTGGTAACTGGATGCAAGGAGCGAAGCTGCAGATAGCCCACCACAAAACAGAAGTGATGTTGGTCAGTAACTGCAAAGCAGTGCAGCGGGCAGAAATTACCGTTGGAGAGCACACCATTGCTTCGAAGCGCATGCTTAAGTATCTGGGAGTGATGATCGACGACCGGCTAAACTTTAATAGCCACATCGAATATGCTTGCGAGAAGGCGACGAAGGTCATCAACGCAATAGCCAGAATCATGCCGAACAATTCTGGTCCAAGCAGCAGCAAGAGACGTCTTCTGGCTAGTGTTTCCTCATCAATACTAAGGTACGGAGGTCCAGCCTGGATTGAAGCGCTGAAAACCAAGCAGAACCAAAGGAAATTGAGCAGTACGTTGCGGCTCATGGCCATGCGAGTCGTGAGTGCGTACAGAACCATTTCGATGGAGGCAGTATGCGTTATCGCCGGTATGATCCCAATCGGCATCACCTTGGCGGAGGACTACGAGTGCTATATGACGAGAGAAACCAGAGGAGTACGAAAAATGGTGAGAACGGAGTCGATGGCTAAGTGGCAGCAGGAGTGGGATGCAGCAGAGAACGGTAGATGGACACACAGGCTAATACCGACTCTTTCGACCTGGGTGAACAGGAAGCATGGAGAAGTCAACTTCCACTTGACGCAGTTCCTGTCTGGTCATGGCTGCTTCAGGAAGTACCTGCATCGGTTCGGACACACAACGTCACCCTTCTGTCCGGAGTGTGGGAATGTGGAAGAATCACCAGAGCACGTGGTCTTCGAATGTCCTAGATTTGATGATGTGCGAGAGGATATGCTCGCCCTTAGCACGGAAAATGTCGTCGAAGAAATGTGTCGAGAGGAGGGCACCTTTAACGCCGTCAGCAGAGCAGTAACGCAGATCATGTCAGCGCTGCAGCGAAAATGGCGGGAAGACCAACTAGAAAGTAATAATGTGCTCACACAAGTGCGAACTGAAAGCCGAAGCCGGGAGAACTCTCCGTCAGAGTAGGCTGTATCCACCACCAGGGATAACCGAGTAGAACGTGACGCTGGGAGATAAATGGCTCACAAATTGGAGAGACGATCAGCGAACTGGAAGCGCCAATTAGCTGAGGTAAAGTGAGGTGCGTAATGCACGGCCCCCTCCGAAGTAATACGACAAGTGGTTCCGGGGGAAAAGGGCAAGGCGTCTAAGGAGGTTTTAGTGCGGTAAGAATCCCACACACCGTGTCACCGCGACTGTGCGCCCAGTCGTCAAGCGGTGGCACGATGGCCTTTTTGAAGGTTTCCTCCTTGCCAAAAAAAAAAAAAAAAAAAAAAAAAAAAAAAAAAAAAAAAAAAAAAAAACACACACACACACACACTCTCACACACACACACACACACACACACACACACACACACACACACACACACAAAGAAGAATACATGAGCATACAGTAGCACAAACATATTCATTTCAAATGCTCACTAGCGCCATCTAGCGAGAGAATTCCGGATTGTTCCTTGACCTCCTGATCAACATTGCCGAAGCAATCATCCGTCTAAATAGTCAGGATCTTGAGATACAGCAGCGCAAACATATTCACTTCGAATGCTCACTAGCGCCGCCTAGCGGAAGAATTCCGAATTGTTCTGTCCATCATCTAACAGTCCTTGACCTCCTGGTCAACTTTGCCCAAGAAATCATCCGTCTATATCATCGGTATCTTGAGATACAGTATTCAAATCATGCAAAATAGGAGATTTTAGGGCAAAACTGTGAACAACCCCAATTGACCTTATCGCCCAAAATGAAACCCACTCCAATCGATTTCTGAGACTTTTTTCTATAAGAATTACTATTTTTTAGTCTCTTGTTCCAGCGAGCACCGAAGTTATTGAATTTTAACACATTGTTTCGATTATGTCCCCAGTGTGCACCGTCTATAAGGCATACCGATTGTCATTTAACAGATATTGCTTTTAGTTTCGTATTTCCCCATCTGACATCTCGTGGAAAACAACAACAGCTGCTACTACGAATGTATCCCAGAAGTGTCGTTCCTTCTGCTGACAGGCTATCTGAGGGCCCTACGAAATCTCGATTCCCTAAAAAAAATATTTTTTTACCGTTATTGTCCGTTGTCCGTTATTTTGTTTCCTCTTCCTGGATAATTTTTTTTAACACTCAGTGGGGGTGACATTTGGTCCAAAAAATATAGTTTTTCGTTCCCTACCTTGTTAGGTATGTGAATATATTCATCAATGATCTATCAATAACTGGTTGATTGAAATTGAAACCTAATTTTACTTAAAATTATCTAAATAATGGCCCAAAACTTATTCTTCATTGGGCCAAACACATACATTTGGATTAAATATCATCAAATATGTGGATGTAAGATAGTTATTAGGATTACACTTGGATATTGTCATAATGTAATTCGTATTAAAGTGTTTTATTTGAGTATGTTTATAAAGAACATTTTTGACAACGTTATTTTCTAGAACTTATGACTTAACTTAACAACATTTTTTAAATATAACAACTCTTTAATGTTATTTACAGTTTACTCCAGGAGTTGAAGAAACACACCATCATTACACCATGTTGAATTCTAGTCATTTCATTTTCTGTAGATTTAAGATATTTGAAACAACAAACATTTTTCATTTTTAGCTCAATGTCACCCCAACTGGCGGTACGCTACGTTTCCAAACGGACAAGAAACGAATCAACGGTTATTACATATTAATGAAGCTTTAAACGAATGTAATCTGCATTTATTTAATTTTACTGCTGAACGATGATTGTTGGCACATATGTTATGGATTTAAAGGATTTAATTCATCAGCGAATGCATGCGTTTGAGTTGTACATGCTGTATAAATTATACAAGCTGAGTTTAATGAAACCGTATTTATTCGTAGAAAGACTTGCCTCATGATAGGTCACCGCGTCATGTTTTTAATCTTACGGCTATTTTGTTTCCCCATATCATAATTAATAACTGTCCGTTTTGACGGTCAAAGGGTTCCCCAAAAATATGCAACTCACATTTTTATGAGCAATTAACTTTCCAGTTTCCAATGTTTTACAGCACTTCGGGTGATTCAATTCGAATGCGATGGACAGCTGCTGAACCCTTTTCCCATTTTTGGAGCACTATTCCTAAGAATCACAAATCTTTGATAGGGGAAGTGCGCTCGTTTTGGTACCAGTAATTTTGTTAGTCATCACTAACAATTGTTGGCTTCAGTCATGGGAATATGATGTTGTAGTCTAAAATAGAAACCATCCGTCAAAACTGCTGCTTCACTCCATCATGTATGATACTGGTTTACCTCGTTATGTATACGACGTTTGACTGTTTCCCGAAATCGTCCAAAAAGAAGACACCAACTGGAACGTGCCTGAGACCGATGCGTGCTGCCTCGACCGAATGGAAGCTGCGACAGACAAGACATAGATAGCGAACCGATTGGCTCTGTTGCTCACACACTCTCTTTGCCCCCGGGAACCGTCTTTCGAAGGTCGATGAAAATAAAAACATAATTGGTTTATAAAATTTCTACCCTCCCACTCCCAATCGTCCCTTCCTTCTTACTTCGCTGGTAATTGTATAATTTACGAACTGAAATGGTCGCTAATTAAGTGTTAGCTAGAAAATGGGTCTCTCGCGTGTAGTTGCATCAATGTGACAGTGAGCGCCGCCGATGACCGACCGATGAGGAAGATGAAGAACACCACTTCGTACCCTGCGGGAACATGCATGCACATAGTCGTCGTTGTCATCGTTGCATTTGTGCAGCAGAGCAGTTGCATCCCATTCTAAATACGTGACCCCGATATAGAATGATCAAAGCATTAGCGTCGGCAACCGAAATTGAACACAGAATGGGATTCGATACAAAATCGAAAGCAGATTAAATTGAGGTCCTGTTGATAGGCCGTGGGCATGAATTTTGTGGCACATGGGTGTTGTGGGGCTATTTTCTGTTCGATGCCGACCGATCCGGTAGAGAGATATAATCAGAGAAGCAATATTTTATATCACCGTGGCGCTATGCTTTGAAAATTGGATCAAATTTTAGACCTCCTCCCAACTAATAACATTTTATCATCAAAGTCATTCCCGGAATAATTCTAGGCTTGTTGCAAATGACACGGCGGGCGTCCATCCCGCGTCGATTGTGGGCGTCACAGCGCTAGAATTGTTTCCCGGGCAGAGAACGGACTAATAGCATATCTTCTAATTTCATCTAATTTCTTTTTCCAGATGTTCCGGCAAGAACCACTGCAGCTTTGTGTTCTCTCAGGACCACCCGTTTTCCGTGGTGTGGAAGGAGGGAACGGTGCGGGTGAAATACATCTGCATGGACGGTAAGTTACAAGGCAAATCGTTATGGCATGTCACATTCTATGTTTTCATTCATTGACCATTCACATTTTATAAAATGAGGTACAGATTGGGCTTTCATTCATAAAAAAATAATATAAATGGATAAAAAGTATTTGGCACACGGCATTCCAAATTGCGAGAAACCTTTGGAGAAAATACTTCGCCGAAATTTAGCAACTGGAACATAAAAAATTTCTAGGCCTTAATCAGTGTTGCTGAAAATTTTACTATGTCCAGATGCTCAAAATATTTTTACATTTATATATGGGTAATTCGAGGTCAAGTGACAGAGGCCCAAGCAAAGTGAAATTCTAAAAATAATTTTTTTTGTGCCGATGCACAGTGGTCTAAAAGTACCAAAGTGCGTTTTTTAGTTTATGCAAAAACGGGTCATTTAAACCATATAGTGTCTTGCGACAAGTTTGTGCGTTCTCATTGACTTCGTTCGGTAGCTTATTAACTAAAGTATCGTACCAAACGCATAATTGACTTGCTAACTCTGAAATCATGGATTTATTTGAAGTTGTCTGCTCGATAGGCCCAAAATGGGCGATTAGGCCGAAGTAGTTCTCTACCCTATTTGTACATCGTCACGTTTCAAATAGTGATCAAAACATATTGCACTTACCTGAACCAACCAAAAAAGATATTCCAGAGCTCATTATCGTAATTATATACAACCACTCACGTTCGAAAGCCAATGACACATTGCTACAGACACCGGGACTCAAATAGTGGGAGAAACAAGGACCAATGTTCGTTCACTTAACCGGTTACTACAACAAACACCGAGAATCACATTCCGGGAAAAACAAGGACCACTGTTCGTTCAATCAATCGGTCACTACTACCGACACTGTGAATCACCTGCCGGGGGGAACAGAGACCAACCGTAGTTCAGTCATTTTTTTAACAATACAATAGACACCGGGACTCACTTGCCACGAGAAACAAGAACCACTGTTTATTCAGTCTACCAATCACTACAATAGACACTACCAATCACCTTCTTGTCCAGTAAGAGTAAGTCACTACAATTTTGAATTTTGAATCAAAAGTTTTACCACACGCGGCTTTGCAACGCCTACTCTTTTTTGCATGCCTACTTCGATTTAACCGAATTCGAATTTTCTTCCTTCAACACCAAGAGTAAGTGAGGTATGAAGGAGCTTCTATGTACAAATTCAAGAAAGCGATTATCTGTACACGGGTTACTATAGTTTGGTAATAAGCAGATCAGCAGAGAATACTATAGAACACAGCAAAAAAATAATTTTGATATCACGTCAAAGTGGATGCACTACAATCATGTCGAAAATATGGTGTAATATTACTTGCTAAAAAGGACAAAATTATCATTAATACAATGCATGAACTGACATTACGCTGCTTTTACTGCATTTGTTTATTTATGTGGTCATAAAAATTACATGAAATTTTCGACATGATTGTAGTGCATCCACTTTGATGTGATATCAAAATTATTTTTTTGCTGTGAAGGCTAATGATTTGGCATGCATTGGGCAGCATTTTAAGTATACTTTCAAATGTAATCATCCTGGTTTGCTCAATTTCACCCAACTTCGAGCTATTGACCTTGGAAATAGTGCTAATAGGCCTTTTTAATAGGAACTAAACGATCGATTCAACCTCTGGTGGTGAATAGGAGAACGTCAAAAAGAGTGTTGTAAGCAGAGATTTTCGCCTTGAGACATAGGAAGCGGAACACTTTTTTACTTTTCCTGATAAATTGATTCATCTGAGATGCTCCAAAACTTAATCTACAGTTGACAAATTTAATTCTGTAACGTTTTTGTAAAGATCCTGCTGGTGTTCAGTAATATTTTTGTTGAGAAAAATGGAAAATTAGAAAAGTGCCTAAGTGGTTATGATCTTCCGGATTTCTTATGTGTGAATAGTTAAGGTACAAATCAGTTAAGATCTGTGGAAAATTGTACAATAAGACGATTACCGATGGAAATTGGCAAGATGTTGAATGAAAAATGCTTTAATTTGCGTTGTGAAAAATAGTTATTCTGATGTAAACAAACGGTTTGGTTTACGTTCCTTCTCAAACTCGCGTGGCGCACTCTACGTCGGTGGGGCATTAAAAAGGCGTATTTTGGATCAAAACCTTGAATATCTTAAGAAATATTGAAGATATTTTTTTCTGAAGCTAATGGAACTGAACCCCGAAATTCCCCTTATTTTTGGAGCTTACTAAACTTTTTAGAAATGCTCCCGCATTTTGATGATGATCATAAAAATTCCTGAAGTTCTCGGATCTTTCTTTAAGTTCCATAGGCTTCTATGAAGTTATTGGAATGTTTCTGAAGATCTCTGCACTTCTGTGAAGTTTTAGAAGTTTTTCCAGCAATTTTCTTGGAATCAAAACGAAATAATAATTATGGTTCTATGAATTTCACTGAAATTCTCAAGGTTTTTCTGCAGTTCGTGGAACTTATTTATAACTTATTCAATAGTTTAGCTTCCCAAAATATTTCGGAATTTTCTTCAACTTCTCTAGACTGCCCTGATTTCACTGTATTTTTTTAGTTGAAAATGCTAAGTTTCAAATAACATAAAGTGGTCATTTTATACGATACATGAGGAGATGAAAGTATAGAGTTGATAGTTCCGATAGTTAGAAAGTGAGCAAGGATAACTTTGAGGAAGGTACGAATCGGGTTGATCATCCCCCTTTACCAAACTCCCTAGCTGGAGGTGAGAAATATCAACTTGTTTGTTATTTGAAACTTAACATCTTCAACTATGTATATCGTTTACTTCAAATAGAAGTAATACAAACAAAAATAGTGAAATGTATTTTTCATAAGAATCCGCAATTATACTGAAATTAATTAAATTGTCTTGAAGTTTCCACAATTTTCCTTAAGTTTTATAAACCTTCTAAACGCTTACGAAGCTTTGCTAATTTTCCCAGTGGCGCCGGTGATGTAGTGGTAAGCGGGATTACCTCTCACCCCAGCATGCTTAGGTTCAATCCCAGTCGGCGCCGCGGGGATGTTCTGATCACGCATTCCTTCGGAAGGAAAGTAAAGCCGTTGGTCCCCGGTTCATGAGTTGATGGGTCCATAGGTAGGGTCCAGGTGTGGGAGCTGCCTCTCTGGCGTCGGTAGCATTGGTGCTCAGCACGGAAAACAAGATCGATGGAAAACAAATCAAGTGAAAAAATTCTAATTTTCCCTGAACTTTTCTGGACATCCCTGATGTTTTCTATGCTTACCTGAGGTTCTCAAAATTTGTCTTATGTTCCAGCAAATTTTCTTATATATATTCATAATTCCCTGATGCTTCTAAAGTTTTCGGATCAATCATAGAATTTTCGGATTATCCCTATATATCGCTGAAATCTTCCTTCAGTTAATGGGAATGTTCTGATCGTCCTTGAAGAACTCGGAAGTTTGCTGAATAGCATGATTCTAAAGTCTGTTCCATATAGAATTTGGTCGCACAAAATTGGTCATTTCTTCAAGAGGTAATAACACAGAACATCACTAAGGGTATCATTTCGTAGGTTTTTATAAGGAAAAAAAAAATCCAAGAACAATTATTTGCAGTCAACCTTTTCTGCACCATTTCTCCAAATCAGATGGTGTTTTGATTGTTTTGCCTTCTTCCATTTCTTCAATTTACGCTCGATAATTGCCTACAATTTTTCGATGGGACGAAAATCTGGACAATTTGGAGGATTGATACTTTTTTTTAATATAATCGACATTATCCTTATCATACCATTCAATGACATCCTTGAACTTTACGGGACTTTCGTGTGACTGAATGGATGCCAAAATTCTCTCCTGAAGGCATTCTTCCTTGTTAAGTTGTCCCTTCATAGTCGCTCCAGTGATGAAAACCATTTTTTCCACAACTGCAGATTGTCTGTTAATACATGCGAGCGAATTTATCTGCAAAGACAAATTTGAACTTACCCGGAGCATCCCTTTTACGTTTGGCAAGGTAAAATTTTTGACCCGAAATATGTCCAAAATCCATTTTTACGTTTCATCGTCCATTAAAAAACATTTGTTATACTTGATCAGAACTTGCTTCAGGTTTTGTGTCAGTGTCCTGTTGGGATGTTTGCTGGCATGGTACGACCGAAAACCTTCAGGCATACAAATTCGCTGAACTGTTCTGTGCGCCTTTTCGCCAAATCACGTCCGGAGATCCCAGGGTTCTTTTGGACTGTCCTAATGATCTTCGCTCGTAATTTCCGGTCATATGTTCCACTTTCACGATTGTTTTATTTGCGCGATCCAACGTTAGTGTTTCTCGGTAACGTTTAGGCACGTTATTTAAGGCCCAAACGCAATGTGGACGGAACCGGAACGGAAACGGCAAGTTTGACAGTTGTCAAAAATGAATTCGAGATGCCTAATCGAAGTCGATTTGGTACTAACTAGTTTTCAATCCGACAAGTAGTCTTACTCAGATCAGGCTTTTCCGCTGCCGTTCCACTTCCGCTGTCATTGCGCTTGGGCCTTTACAATCGATTTTGGAAATTTGAGAACTTTTCCGATCATTCCTCCTGACCACGTTGGGCTTTCAACGTAAGCATGCAAAATTTGTTCACGTGTCACGCGTTCCATCTTCGATAACTTTCATACGTGTCTATGGATCCTGATGAAATTGTCACCAAACAAACTTTCCAGATCAAAACGTTGTCAACAGTTTATTGATGAGACAACTAGAGACGCTACAGTAATTAAAAAGAAGCGGTCAAATACTAACTGGAACAGACTTTATCTAAAAATATCAAGTTTCTAAGAAGTTTTCTGGAATTTCTTGAAGATGTTGGTGCTTGCCAAAAGTACTCGCATTTTTCAATTGATGGAGCTTCGTTGATGTTCTCCAATCTACTTAGCTAAATTTTCACAATTTTTGAAGTGCTTTAAATTTTCATCATATAACACTCTTAAAATACGCTCACATTTTCCAGATATTCATAAAATTTTTAATGCGGTGCAGAAATTTTCTCGGAGCTTTGCTGATGTTTCCGGAAATTCCCTGAGTTTCTTAAAATTTCTTTGACGTTTCTGCAATTTCCTTGAAATTATTTGGACTACCCTTTGATTTTCTGATTCTATTGAAGATCTCGGTTCTGCTCTGAAATAAATGGAATTCTCGTGAACATCTCGTAAACTTACCAGAAATTATCAGGGCTTCTGTGAAGATCCTGAAATATTTCTGAAGTTTTCATAAATTCTCTGAAGGTCTCCGTACTTCCCTGAAATTCTCAGAACATCTTAAGGGTTCCCGATTTTTTTCACCACATCATGGAACTATCCTATTTTTTTTCTAAATTCACGCTTATTAAGACTGGAAAGCACAAAAATTGGTCGACAAAAATCGTTTCTTTCAGTCAAAATTCATATCACAAAAATCTTCTCATATTTCTTTTGGTAGTTCAATTCATATATTTAAAGGAAAAAATGTTTGTTTATTCTTTTGGTTTGCCAAATCCGAACTGCCGTGCCTTCCGCTTAACCCCTTCCATTAAATTTTGCACAGTGGTCTCATCGACCTTATTCGCTGCCGAACGCCAGTTAGATGTAAACTGCTGCTAGTTTTTCATAGATTTATTGGTTTTTTTGAGATTCCGTTTGACCAAGGCCCAATACCGTTCGATAGGGCGGAGTTCTGGGCTGTTGGGAGGGTTGCGGTCTTTGGGTACCACAACCACGTTGTTCGCATCGTACCACTCGATTGCCTTTTTTCCATAGTGGCAGCTCGCCAAGTCTGGCCAGAACAGCACAGGTCTATTATTTTGCTTTAGGAATGGTAGCAGCCGCTTTTCTAGGTACTCCTGGACGTAGATCTCTTGATTGATGGTTCCCGTAGTAATGAAAATGCCGTGCATATGGCCTGCCCGACGAGATATTTTTTCAGAAACTTCGAAAGTTTGATGGTTTTGAAAATTTCAGCCACGTTCCCTTTTCCTGATGCGGTATAAAACTCCTGTCCCGGAGGCTGCTTGAAATCCGCCTTCACATAAGTTTCGTCGTCCATGACGACACAATCGAACTTTGTGAGCACTTTCGTAAACAGCTTTCAGGACCGCCAGCGACGTCCCGGATGGAGAGGTTAGTATTCCGCTTATATTTCACCGCCACCTTCTTCGTCGTGGCTGCTACGTCCGGATTACGATTGCCGCCGCGTCCAGGCTTCCTGGCGGTCGACAGACGCTCCCCAAACATTTTTAAAACGTTTGTCACGATCGATTTGGCCACATCCCGCAATTTTGCCAACTTGGCGTGTGAGAACGTCGGATTCTCTTGTTGTGCGAGCATAATTTTGACACGCTGCTCCTCTTGCTTGGACGTCATTTTGAAAACTGGAGAGCAAACGGTAAAAACTCATCATAGCAACCATTGTATATACACTCAACTTCCAAATGCAGCATTTCGGGTTTTTTTTATGCATTTTCAACAGAAATACACCAATTTGAAGTAGACCAATTTTAGCGCGTTCCAAACTTTAGATCTTTAAAGTGCTCCTAAAGTTTGGATAAAAGTTACGGGAACTGCCCTTACGATCTCTGAAATTCCCCAAAGATCTTTGGATCTAGCTGTTCTGAGGTAATTAGAGCTTCTTGAAAGTTCCCCCATGTTTCCTCAAGTTCTCTGAATTTCTGAAGTTATCTTAACACCGTTGCACCGGTGCGGTTCTCTGAAAATCTAGGAAATTTTATAAATGCCTGTAGTTTTTCGGATGCTAATAGAACCGCTTTGAGTTGAGGTAATTTCCCCATATTTTCAGGATGCTAACTTCGTTTATGTTCTCGCAGTTTGTTTATGAAGTTTCACTGACCTTTCATTCATCAGAACTTCTGTAAAGTTCCTACAATTGTTGTGATATAAATGGGACTTCACTGACAATATCAAGTCATTCATAAAGTTAATTACAAACTTGAAATAAATCATATAATTTTATTTCCTTAACTCTGAAAATGTTGTGAAACTTTGAAAATGTTGAATATTTTGAACTTGTATATGGAATATGAAAATTCAAGTCATTGAATATTTTGAGATCTTAGACTTACTGAAATTCAGTAGGTGTTAAACTTTAACAATTTATTTGCTTTTATTGTTTTAGTAATATTTTAGTGCATTCAAAAAAATGCTTTTTTATTCAGCCATTTCAAAGCAAAACGATATAGTGGTTCTCAGAATTTCATTAAAATTGGTACTTTTGTTCTTTATCACAAAATCTTAGACGCGCACTTATTTATTTTGTAATGAAGGCGACCATTTCCAAAAGTGGTCAAAAAATCGATTTTTTCGAAAATGCCTTTTTTTCAAAAATTTATAACTTTTAACCACTGACCCGATTTCAAAGATCAAAATATCAAATGAAAGGTATTTAAAAATTGGTAAACTAGTCGCATAGGAGTATTGAGCGAAAACCCAAAACTTGAAAACTGCATAAAAATATAACTCAAAATTGAAAAAAAGAACACATCGCTGTTGTGTAAAAAATCCTATATATTCAAGGAAAAATATAAAACCATATTGCACCCTCTATCTACAAGCCATGAAAACCATGAAAACAAATACAATAAATGTTTTTCAATGCAAAATCCCAAATTTTTAATATTATTATATTTTTCCAAAAAGTTTTAATTACCTTTCATTTGATATTTTGATCTTTGATCGTTAAATTTTTTTGGAAAAAGTCATTTTCGAAAAAAAAGCGATTTTTTGGACCACCCTAACATGACAATGGTCACCCTAATGACAACATAATAATAAAATACGAGTCTAATATTTTGCGATAAGAAGCAAAACTACAATTTTTACGAAAATCTGAGAACCACTATATCGTTTTACTATGGAATGGCTAGTTAGGAACCGGTAAATAATCCGTTAAAGTTCTGAAAAAAAACCTGGAAAACTCAGGCCATTTTTTATTTAGCCATACGAGTGTAGATAGAGAAAGACGATTAAATGTCAAAAAGCTCTAAAGAAGCACAACATCTTCGAATCGTTTGGAAATTAGAACAAAATGTAGGCATCGATTGGCCTATCAGATCCTACACACTGCAAGATGGATTTTCAATCTTGAAAAAAATGCACGCTAAAATAGTTGGGAATATAGTGACTGAATACTAGAGTGTTTCAAAATCCTGGGATTTCAAACGCTACCCTCTGGAATGGTAGTTGGGGGGAGTCAGAAACACCCTGCCATAATTTAAAGTCATTTGGTTCACGGAAACCCCTCGCTCAGACGGCTTGAAGTTTGTATGGGGAAAATCGACAACATGTATGGGGGCGTGAGCCACTTTCGCATTCGCGGCTTTACGTGACACTGTAGCGGATAAATTTTCTTCATGTACAAAATTTAGAACCTTTGGAGCATTGGGAACATCTTGGCTGAAGATCGGATGTGAATCCGCGCTACCCCCGAATAGTTATTAGCGTTTGAAATGAACACCACCTGCCTTACTTTTACTATTAATAAAAATCACCATTTTACTACATTCCATTTAGTTTCAGAACAAATCAAAGTCTACTTTGATTAAATTTACATAGCCATCAATTTTACAAATGGTCGCGATCTTCCGGTGGATCATCTTGGAGCCAATGACCAGCCAATATCAACAAACATCATTTTCCCACATTGCATATAAATGCAGAGAAAAATCAAGACCTACTTTGATCAAATTTACGAAGCAATACATTTTACAGATGTTCCAGGCCATCTTAGAAGCAATTAGGGTAGAGCGTAACTTCGTCGTAATCGCCCATTTCCGTTCTATCGATCAGAAAAGATCAATAATATCAATGATTTCATCGTGCACAAATCAATAATAGATTTTTTCCGATGCGTTAGTTCATTAGCTACAACATAAATCCTATTACAGCGCATTGTATGAATATTTACGCTCATTGTTCTCAAAACAAAAGAAGCGCTCCTAGCAAATCCCGTTTTTCTACGTTTATTCATAGGACGAAGAAAATCTAATGGCGTTTCAATGCATTTGGACGGAATTGATACTCGTAGGACGAATTTAGAATCAAGAAGCAGTACATATTAGATTTTAAACAATATCTCAACAATTTGTGACTCTTTATCAAATCCAACGGTACGTATGGAAAGGTGAATAAATTTAGAAGTCGTCTTTGACAGAAATATTACATTTTTTGTTCAAATCCGTTCAAAAAATAGAGGTAAAGCGCGGGTTGTACTTTGAAGGACGGAAATTAGATCAAAAACCCTACCAACTAATATATCAAAAATCACCATTTTACTGCATTCCATAAGGTATCAGAAAAAATCAAGGCCTTCTTTGATCAAATTAACACAGCAATCCATATTACCATCTGGTGACCACTTGGAGCCAATGGAGCTGATATGGGAAATGGCTCTAATGTTGCCATATGGATCAAAGATTGGGCACATTGCGAAAAATCTGCTATTTATCAATTTTATCTAGATGACCGCGTCATTAAGACGGTACAAATGGATATTTTTGGTTGCTATTGAATCGCTGAATTTATGTATGGGCCCAATTTAGGGACATTTAGGCCGACATTACATCAATTTCCCCTATATAGAAAACCACAATTTTATTGCTTTCCATATAGTTGCAAAGAATAATCAAGGCCTACTTTGATTACAAATACATAATAATCAAGACTAAGGTTGATCCGGGTCACCGGATGGCCTTCCGATGGACACTCAGTATTTAAAACCAGGTTGTGCGTTGGTTTTGTCAAAATATTAATCAACACTACCCATAGATGCCTGTTGCTGTGGATTTCCAGCATCACCTTATTCTAGACGACTGGTACCTTTTCGCCCCACCAATGGCCTCTCGGAAACCCGGAATAAAACCGGAACCACTTGGCCAATCTGTTGCAATTTTCAGTAGACCATAATTTCGAGCATTTCTTTACTTTTTGTGAAATTTTCTACATGAAATTGTAGAAACAAAAAAATATACAAACTCATACAAACATTGCTATCCCTATTCCATGTACGTGAAAATAAAAACCGGACAAAGCGCGTTAGGCCCTTCCCAAAAGTAAGGCAGATGGTGTTCATTTGAAACGCTTAATAACTTTTCGGGGGTAACTCGGATTCACATCCGGTCTAGAGCCAATATGTTTCCAATACACCAAAGGTTTTACATTTTGTACATGAAGAAAATCAACCCACTACCGCGCCACCTAGAGCCACGAATGTGAAAGTGGTTCGCTCCCCCATACATGTTGTCGATTTTACCTATACAAACTTCAAGCCGTCTGAGCGAGGGTTTCCCGTGAACCAAATGACTTCAAATTATGGCAGGGTGTTTCTGACTCCCCAAACTACCATTCCAGGGTGTAGCGTTTGAAATTCAAGACTTTGACTTTTACCATATAACGCTGAAACACTCTACTGAATACAAGAAAAGTGACTTTAGTGATTTGGTCTTAAAAAAAGAAGCTTTTTAGTGACTGGCTGGAAAAAAGTGACTCGCTACCAGCCCTGAAAAATGCTTTTTAATTGAAATACAGTGCAATACACGAACCAAAACTCGATCTGAGTGATTGCTTATCATGTTGAGTGTTTTTTTTTTCAAAACATGTTTGAAATATCAAATTTAAAAAAATCGATATTCTAGGTCAAGTTCTTATTAAATTTGGGATCCTTGAATTCGATTCAGATGCTAAAATCCTTGCGTGAATAGTTTGAAAATTAAAAAAAAAAAATCAAAACGCACAATTGCGCCTAAATGTGGGCAACTTAGTTTTTTTTTTAAATCATTTCATTTTTCAGATACCACTATTTCTCTATATTGGAAACATGTAATCGTAAATTATTAAATAATTAAGATTAATTGATACTTAGTTTAATGAATAATACAACTTTCAAATTAATTATATCAATATGGCTGCAACAAATCACCGTTTGTTTGAATGCTGATATTGTCAGTTAAATAAACTTAAAATGTTAGCAGTAATATCTACTTTTTGTAATAACAAACTCGTCAAAACAATTATTGGAGTGTCGTGATGGAATGCTATCAAGATTTCTCTTGATATCGATCACCGAAAATATTGAACGTAACAACTAAAAATGCAACCCATAATGATCAATTTCACCTCGGTGTTCAATTTGTCTCCGGATTCCGGTAGCTGCCTTAGTACGCCAGATATCTACTAAATTGTCCAATTTAGTAAAATCTCTTGGACTGATTTATGTTCTTTGGTTTGGTAGTTTAAGATTAGATAAAACAGTCAGGATTCATAGTCCCTATCATTTAGTAAATCCAGATAAATCTTTGGGTTCCAATCAAAATGCCAACCCAACATACAAGCACGGCGTTCCACCCTTCCCAGTGTAATGACAAATCTTAATTACCTACCAGTACGCGTGGACAAATAAACAAACAAAACTCACTCTCACTTTCGGCCGGCGATGAGTGAAATATTTACTTTGAAATTTCTATAGTTTACCGAGATGATGAGTACTTGCTTTCTTGCTTGTTTGCTGCTTTCAACGAATATCCTATCCAAACAAGGGGCCCTGTGTGAATCTTTTGCAGCAACTGTCCGTGCAGTAAATAAAATCAGCAGAGTTGTAAATCTCTCCCGTAGAAATGAGAAATGGGTTTTCGCTAGGATATATGAGCAAAGCGGGATCAACAAATAGATGGAACCTATGGGAACTGAAAATGCTGTGGTAGAATGAAGCAGCTATATTAGATACTTTGAGTTTCATAATTTCGATTCTATGGAAAAATGCAAATCATCGCTCAAGTACAACGATTTTCATTGGTTACATTTCTGACTGACTGACAACTTGTCATAATAAACGCCCAAAAAGTGCCACGCAAGGCACACATGTGGAATGCTAATGAAAAATTCAGAAGCCAAAATATGTACCCATTCGTAAAATTCACCATTTTAACATCGCAGTACCATTGCGTTGTCAAAAACACACGCCGAGTGAGGAACGCTTTGAGAAAAGAGCATACCGAACCAGAAAACAGACGACGACGCTTTCGACGGCGTCTCGGTGTCTAGTAGCGAGAGTACAGCTTCTTCTTCTTCTTTGGATTTTATTACGCCCCCACTGGGACTTTAAGCACTTCCACCCACAGCTGTTAATTGAGAGCCTGCTAAGCCGGGCGATCAGACCGATTCAAAATTGAGTAGAGTCGACTCTATTTCGTCAAAAGTGGATTTACTCAAAAGTGAGTTGAATTTTCCGGGCTTTTTTGGGGAAAAAAATTCTCGAATTTGAGGAAATCCTAGATTGGACCGGGAATCGAACCCAGCCACCTCCATCATATGTTTTGCATTATAGCTGCGCCTGTATCGACTGAGTTAAGGGAGGCCCCATCGAAAGTACATACCACCACATAGACGTGATGTGGTTAGAGCTTGGAATTGCATTTCGTATAGTTTAGGTTGATTTCCCACTCACCAATAAGACATTCTAGGAAACACTACAGTTATTATTCAATTCAAGTTTAGAAAGGATTCCTAGACACCGCATCAGATATTAAATGAACATTCAACGAGCTTTTCAACTAGATTCCTAGAATGCTAGAATCCTAAAAACGAACATCTACCACGTACCGCACCAAACGATTGCCGATGTCGTCAGCACTAGACGCCATCCTCTATGACAAACATACATTTCAAGCCGTTAGCCTTGTTGTCTCAGCGTTTGTTGCTATCAGTGTAGATGGATATTTGGCTCCAGCCCAAGCTTTTTTGGATCCAAGAAAAAAACTGAATTTAAACCCAATTTTTCGCCTTCACAGCTCCACGTTCCAAGTCGAATTTGGCACAAATTACGTCAGACAGAGAACGGTGCCCAACCGCCAAGTGGTATCTCTGTTGCTTCCATTCGAAGCGGAACGAAGGATGACATAAGCCTTTCTACGCTTCCGAAAAAGCCCCAAACTAGAATCTAACGTGTGACGACGGGTGGCGAACGATCCGGCCAGCAACAGTGCCGTGAGACAGAATCGGTTAGGAATTGAAGCCGGCTGCTGGCTGCTTTGATCGACCGAGACACCGACAGCGACGACGACGACGACGACGACGACGACCTTGGAGAACCTTGGCGAAACAGTGGAAACTGTATGGACGATGGAGCGAGGAGGAACCAACAAGCAAACAAACAAACGACGCAACCGAGTGAAATATGTCCAATTAATGAGAAAGTTCCATTGTGGCTGTTGATTGGGATAGCCTTGGCGGTGAATGGTCGTTGTTGGAGTGAAATAAAATGCCACTGGGGACTGCCGCAGGAGAGGGGGAATTGAGACAACTATAAATAACCTCTCTTTGGAGAGGTATGTTCACGAGGAGCTGGTTGTGAAAAACTTTGGACTCCCTCCTTAATCGTTCGATTGATGACAGTTTTTGACATGAATTATTGGGTTCTTAAGGGTAAACTTTTAAATGCGATAATACAGAAAACAACAAGTGCATCATAGCCCCACACGTGTCACTATTTTGACACGAAGGGGAATTATTGACAATAATATTGAAGATGTGAATACAGAAATATTGCCAATATCGATGTATTGACATTAATATAGAATGTATTGGCGTTGATGGCAACTCTGTAGCTCTTTCCTCCTATGGTAAAATCCATCAGTAAACGTCAGACTGTGCGTAAAACATGGCGGACTTCGTACTATCAACAATCAGTATGAAACTATCGATTTTAAATTGGCTCACTACATGACTAGCCTATTGGTCCCAAGCAAATCGATGATCGTACCAACAATCAATACGAAACTAATGATTTTAAATTGGTTCACTACTTGACTAGTCTATTGGTCCCAAGCAAACGATTAACGTTCCCCATTCTAGTCGAAATTCTAGTACTACGCAATGTTTGTTTTGATTCGCTATGAAAGTTTGACAGATAAAATGAGTGGTTCGTGGATTTTTCTATGTTCCGAGGGGTGCATCGATTAGCTTGGGACCGAAGATAGTACCAGAGTGGAGCCAAAAAGTTGAACATGTTTCTTCGGGACCGACTAGTCTTAGAGTTATCTCTATGGTACTATCCTTTCACTCACTGAAAAACCCCATAAGAAACTGTCAATCTTTTCTAGAAGAGACAATTTTTCGACAGTGCCGTCAACACCAATTGACAATACGATTATTGTAAAAAAAAGCAACCGTGAAGAGTTCACTTTAAATGCGTTTGGTTTGCCAACTACAATTCTAGGTAAACATTTCAAATGGTCGTATCTGCACACTTAGATTTTTAACTGGCATTTATTTTTACTGAGATCTCGACAAAATTCGAGCTAGTTGGCGCACAGTGGGACATGACGACACTATTGAGTGTAGCATTTGATGTCTTCTTTCTTCATTTGTTTAGTACGTTATTTGATTGGTGAAACTTTTTGCTTAGGAGGGTATACAGGAGGATTGTGTGATCTTGGATCGATCTTTGGACGATCGATCTTTTTCATCCCGATATCCGATTAGCCGGATCGATTCTTTGTCCTTAAAAAAATGTGTCAAATTTTGTAATTCTATTGTCATCAAAAAACGATTTACTCTCACCCCGGACTGCGTGGTAGATTTAACGAACATAATGTCAACATCAGCATCGCTTCCTATAATGACGTCCCTATTTGCGTTTCCGATATTTACGAATACAGCAACATTTGAAGGTTTCCTCTACCTGCCATCTGTGCTCATTTCTCCTTACCGTCACGACACCATTTCTAGATAAGCATTTGAAAATGTCCTATCTGCATTGATCGATTCTCTTCATCGACTTTCTCTTTCGTCAATAACTCAGCTGCAAAATCTTTCCCGGATGTATTTGACGTTTTGGACGCTAGATACGAACCTCCTTTATCAAACTATGTGGTAAAATTAGTGCGAAAGCTTTTTGCATATCAGTGATTATGAAAAGAGAAAGTCGATAAAGAGAATCGATCAAAGCAGATAGGACCTTTTGAAATGTTCATCGAGATTTAATTGAATATTATAAAGGAAAGGATTTCTCGGGGAACCAACGTAAACAAGAGTATAGTCTGTCGCTGGCGGATATGAGGCACCGATCCTCGAGCCATCAAACAACAAAATCCAACAACAACAACAAGAGTATAGTTCATTCTATATGCAAACCAACATTGTTGGCTAAAGCGAAAGTGAGCATAGCAAACAAAACACTTGAAAATGAGATTTCGCAAGTGTGCAAGTTATAAACGTCAAAAAGGTCAATTAAAATTAAAACCATAAGATCGATCTACCAAAGATCGATTCTTTGGTACTGATTTAATCAGTGGATCGATTCTAGAGCCAAATATAAGATCGATCTTTCTCTGAAGATCTCCTAATCCTAGTATACACTAGAGTCTTTCAAAATAGGTCAATCCTGGAATTTCAAACGCTACCCCCTGGAAAGGTTGGAATGGAATGGAAAATTTGAAATAATTAGGTTCACGGGAACCCCTCGCCCTTTGACTTGAAGTTTGTATGGGGAAAATCGAAAAAATGTATGGGGGAATGAGCCACATTCGTGGCTCTAGGTGGCGCGGTAGTGGGTTGATTTTCTTCGTGTAAAAAACGTATAACCTTTGGAGTATTGGAAACACCGTGGCTCAAGATCGAATGTGAATCCGAGTTACCCTCGAAAAGTTATTAGCGTTTCAAATGAACACCACCTGCCTTACTTTTGGGAACGGCCTAACGCGCTTTGTGTGGTTTTTACGAACAGGCATACGAATAGCAATGTTTGCATGGGTATAACTTTTATGGTTTCTCCATGAAATTTTGTTGATATTTTCACAATAAGTTAAAAGATATTCGAAATTATGGTCTTCTGAAAATATCAGCAGATTTAGCCGTGGTTCCGGTTTTATTCCGAGCTTCTGGGAGGCCATCGGTGAGGAGAAAAGGTACAAGTCTTCTAGAACAAGGTTATGCTGGAAATCCACAGCAACAGGCATCTATAGATAGTGCTGACTGATTAATATTTTAACAAAACCAACCCACAACCTGGTATTACATACTGAGTGTCCACCGAAAGGCCATCAGGTGACCCAGATCAACCTTAATCTTGATAATTATGTATTTTTGATCAAAGTATGTCTTGATTATTCTCTGCAACTATATGAAATGAAGCAAAATTGTGATTTTTTATATAGGGTAGAGCGCTACTTCGTCGTAATCGCCCATTTCCGTTCTATCGATCAGAAAAGATCAATAATATCAATGATTTCACCGTGCACAAATCAATAATAGGTTTGTTTCGATGCGTTAGTTCATTAGCTACAACATAAATCCTGTTAGAGCGCATTGTATGAATATTTACGCTCATTGTTCTTGAAACAAAAGAAGCGCTCCTAGCGTATCCCCCTTTTTTTCGTTTATCCGGAAACTCGTAGAACGAATTTAGAATCAAGAACCAGTGTTAAATTTTAGACAATATCTCAACAATTTGTGACTCTTTATCAAATCCAACGATACGTATGGAAAGGTGAATAGATTTGCAATTCATCTTTGACAGAAATATTCCATTTTTTGTTTAACTCGTTCAGAAAAGAGAGGTAAAGCGCGGGTTGTGCTTAGTAGGACGGAAATTACATCAAAATCTCTATCAGCTGGTCATTGGCTCCGAGTGGTCATCAAATGACCCGCCGAAAGATTCGGAACATCTGTAAAATTGATTGCTGTGTAAATTTTATCAAAGTAGGTCTTTAGATGTTCTGATACGTTAAAGAATGTAGTAAAATGGTGATTTTTTGCATCGAAGTGGCCACGAGATGGCCCACCGGAGGAACTGGAACATCTGTAAAATGTATTGCTTCGTAAATTTGTTCAAAGTAGGCCTTGATTTTCCTATGCAACTATATGGAATGTATTAAAACGATGGTTTTTTATATATTAGCTGGCCATTGGCTACGAATGATCACCAGATGGTGCGCTGGCATATCCCGAACATCCGTAAAATTGATTGCTGTGTAAATTTGCAACTACATACAGTGTATCTCAAAATTGATCGTACAGCAGTACTTAAATTTTAGAAAATCGGCTCTAAAAGCACAAGTTAAAAAGATACGTATTTGAATTTTGGCAGCTGACCCAGCATACATTTATCAATTATTGGTTCAGTATTAGGCATGTTTGGTTGAATTTACAAACAGTTAGAGCAATTTAAGGAAAACGCCTTTTTCTTCAAATAAAATGAACAAAACTTCTTGAAATTTTGCGAATTTTTAGTCGTAATAAAGGTCATTGTTGGCCGCACTGGCTTAGACGCACCTACCGTTGGTGCCTACGTGGGGTCATTGTATACCAATGACGTTTATATAAGGTCTGGGCCAAAGGGCTTATTGGTGTTAGTGAAATGTGCAAATGTTTAGTGGTGTTCGTATTTTATTGCAATGTTTATCTTTTTACACGAAACAGCTGTTGGCAGTGACGTATTTCTATCTGTTCTCAGTATGTTGGCAGTGACGTATTTCTATCTGTTCGAAGATGTTCAGCAATGTTTACAACATTTTTGCTTCTACCACCAGCAAGCTGCCTGTTGGCCCAGACCTTATATAAATGTCATTGATTGTATACACCCCTGCAATGTGACAGCGAAGTGACAGGTACCCAACCTGTCACAACGGGTGAGTAAAAATAAGAACAAAACAACAATTGAAAAAAACCACGAAGTGAATTGCATTGTGAAAAACTTAGTTATAATTAAATAAGATTTCCTACAGTTACGGCTAAAAGTGAATTTAATAGTGTCTAGAAAATTGAACCAAATCTAGTTTTGGTGAGCTATATTTTGAATTGAAGTGATTAATCCTAACTAATATCTACGTTACATATTAGATTACTTACGACCTACGACTATAGTGCACCGCCATTCTCGTAAAGCACTCGCTAAATCTCAAGCTACTGCTGAGAAGTATGAAAAACCCACCTTGTTTGTGAACTGTTCACAAGCTAACTTACACTATGATTACTTATCCTAGGAATTGCCACTAAACGATTAAATCCGCACTAAAGTACAGTGGAAAGATAGACGGATACTAAACGTAAGTAATTTATGAACTAAACTTACATCTAGGACTAAAGCTAGTTGAGAAATTAATTAAGCAATGTCTAGTAAACTTACATCTATATTCGAAGTTGCCAAATGATGAGTTGATAATCTCATGTACACTCATATCTATAGTATGCATAGTAATATTTTTTATATTATTTGGTAGGAAAATTATATTCTCGCTATACGAATTACACGTATTTTAATCGTTTCGGGCGAGAATCATAGTTTCGGAAGTATAAAGTTGATTCTGAAATCAACAGTCATTCATATGCCATTAATTTTTCTAAAATTCGTTCACTATTTTTACTTTGAATATCGAGCGTTTTACTAAAATAAATCTAACTGCATACAGGCTTCTCCATTAAAGACCAAAATTATAGCAATAAATCAATAAACATCTGTTCAATCACCATCCATGATTAAAAAAAAACGTCTATTCACCATGTTTAAAACAAAT
Source organism: Ochlerotatus camptorhynchus (assembly GCF_037179485.1). Taxonomy (NCBI): domain Eukaryota; kingdom Metazoa; phylum Arthropoda; class Insecta; order Diptera; family Culicidae; genus Ochlerotatus; species Ochlerotatus camptorhynchus. Next base: position 1,160,396 of record NW_027040694.1, on the reverse strand, counting down.
TCTTCTAGGGAGTACGATTAATTTTGAGATACACTGTATATGAAATGTAGTAAAATGGTGATTTTTCATATATCTGCTGGCCATTGGCTCCGAATAGCCACCAAATGGTCCGCCGGAAGATCCGGAACAGCTGCAAAATGTACGTACACAGATAAAAGTTTTGAATTTTAATTGTGATGTAAACATTCATTCACGAAAACATGTATTTTATTTCACGCAACCTAACAACTTGTAAACAATGTTGTTAACAATGATGGGCTTTTGTATACAATATTTGCTACATTGCATGAAATGTCTCAGAACTTTTCATGATATATAATGTAAACTTATATGATATGTGACGCTCCATTTATATGCATCATATTTAACAGAAATTTACACTACTTTTTCGAACTGTGTACGTACAATCATGCTAAGGCCTTGTTGTCCTCTGCTGTCTCCACTCTACTCGATCCATGGCCACACTTCGCCAGCCTCGTAGTCTCGTAGTCCACTATAGTTTCACGTACCCACTTGCAAATAGTAGATGTCGCCACCCAACATAAACAAAGGGATTGTCCTTCACCGCCGCAATGACATTTCTCTATGGGAATACAACTTTTTGTTTCTCCATGTGTGGATATCAAACAACTGGCAAGAATGCTATATGATAAGAGCGAATTTATTATGTTCGTGGTGAAATGAAATAATCCAAACAACTTTTTTTTTTATTAATTTATTTGTACAAGCTCAATCGAACAAAATTTTACAGAGCCAAATTATCTTTTGCGTTATACATTATTAATGTATTAAATCTAAAGTTAAAATCTAAAGTTAAAGGAATTGAACCGATTACTCGCGGTAGTCTCGAGGTTAGTGAAAATTTACAGTTTCATGGATGGGAAGAGGGAAAATAAGGGTTGAAATATGATTTACGATACATTAATCCTAAAACATGAACTTATTCCAATTCAACTTGATATCAGCAGTGTAATTCTCCTATTATTACAAAACAAACATTAAAAAAACCACACACACGAAATACAAACTAAACACAAGGTTAATCAAACCTACAATCTAAGGTTAATATTCTTTAATAAAACATATATGAGTTTCATAAACTCCAGATCGCGTCTACCCAAAATATCCAGAACTGGAACATTAGGTTGTCTACCTCGAGCCCGAAGGGAATCGTACAGCTCAGATCTGACTCCACGATGCTCAGCACAAGACCAAATAATGTGATCGGCGTATTGGTAGCCTTGTCCACATTCACAGCGATTGCTGTCCCCCAGCCTAACACGGATCAAGCGACCGTTTAACGAATAGTAATTGGACATAAGGCGAGACATCACACGGATGAAGCCTCGACCCACCTCCAACTCTTTGAACCAAGGAATCTTAATCCAAACAAATTGAAACCGATTGATGAAGGTTCATTTTCTTAAATAATCAAATGACAATAAAAATACTTTGCTGTCTTCTATTTTATTTTGCTCTTGAATATAATCAGCTAGAGGCTAGAGGAATATGCCAAAAGCTTTGGAAGCATGAAGAATTCTATCCGTAAAAAACTTACAAAATTAATTCTATTTCGCGGTGAGTAGCAGTTTTGCTGGGCGATGAGGAACATTTTTTAGTGAATTTGAAGTGATAATCTTTTGTTACACCCATCCGTATCATTAAAGTTATTCATCACCAAACTTGAAGCCTCAAGAAACAGATGAGCCCATACATTTGTTTGTTCTATTATTTAGTTACACAGCTATGGGCATACAGACAATGACAACACTAATACCATGAAGAACTCTGAATAATGAAGTGATCATATACAGGGTGCGTGACGAATTTTTGCAGTAAATTTCAGATAGTAATTTCTCATGCTTGTGCATCATGATTTAGATATATTTGGCAGCACTGGATAGCTTATACTGTTAGGTGTAAGATTTAAACAAACAATGTTGAGTAAACGTAAAGATGTCGAAACAAGAGAGAGCAATCTGTCAGCCGTTGTCGCTTTGTTGCGCGCCGGAGTATGCATGAAAGAAATAATTCGGTCGGTAAATGTGTCTGAAAGAACAGTGTATAATATTAAAAAAGGCTTGGGAAAGTGATAAGACGGAGCACCTGCTCATACTGTTAATAAAGCACAGAAATGGCTTACGGAAAATATTTCGTAAATTTGGGAGGAAGAAATTTGGCCCCCAAGCAGTCCCGATATCAATCCGTTGGATTATTTTGTATAGGGCGTCGTCCAACGGGATACCAATAGGGGATACCTCACACCACACTTAAGTAGCTAAAAGCTAAAATCAAGGCAGTGATGACATCTATGGATCGAAACATTTTAAAACGTGCATATGGCAGTTTCCGGAAGCGTCTAACTACAGTCGTCGAAAGGGAAGGCAATTTTTTTGAATAAATTTACTTACAACTTCCATATGTTGCGAAAGAAAATAAATCGCACAAAATTCATTACTAGAATAACTAACTGGTGTATTTTTTCTCAAATATGCCATTTACTACAAAAATTCGTCACGCACCCTGTAAGTGAAGTGATTGTTAATCAGAATTTTCTAGAATATCAGCTTAAATTGAGCTCACAGATCCGTTGTAGCAAGATATATGAAATTCAGTCAAATTGAATAACAAATCAAATATTTAGCTGATAAGAATGAATTTTAAATATTAATGTTGTTTACTGTACATCATTTCCGCATTCGCCCTATTCAGATAACACTTCTGAAATTTGTGAGTTTGACAGAACCACCAGCACCAAATTGTCGGGGTACACTGGCAATATACTGGAGCTGTCAAGTTGCCCCCGAGTTGGCTGCAGCTCACAAAAGGCACGATTGTCAATGCCTACTTGTGTTCTCTAAAAAAAACAGCGAGTGTTGCGATGTGTGCATGTAAAATAAGAATACGTGATGGAATTTTCCTGTTTTTAGTGAGATTTATGCAGTTACGTCTTTAAAAGGGCGTAGCTGGAGAACTGCGCCCTACGATTTTTTTTAAATTTGTTTCAGAGATGCAGAATGATCTAACGAATCGATTGGTATACTCACTTGTGATGGAACTAAATAACGGTCAGAGGATCACCGTGAAAGCATCAATCAAGATAGAAAAGGATTTATGAATCCAATCTTATCGAAATAATTAAAATAGAAACTGATGGTATAAAAATCTTGTTGAATATCCAAATTAATTACAATAGTTCTCATTAAGTGGCCTAGTTTTAAGTGCCATATTAAATTTTATGTGAAATGTACGTGAAAACATCGAAAAAATAAGTCCACCCTCGTAAAACGTCAATTTGACTAACATTGAAAAAAAAAAATTATTTTCTTGACCGAGATTTTTTTTTTATTATTTTCGCATTTAAATGTTTGCTCATTGCTAAATTTACCAAAACATAGTTATATCTAAGCAAATATAGATTGAAAATCGAAGATTGTAAAAAACAAGCAAACTAATTGTAACATGGCGGTGGCTTAAAAGTTGATTTTCATGGGTCATTTGTGAAAAAGTTGTTTTGCTTTCAAGAATTCCTTAACAAATTCATAAGGTTTTAAAATGGCTTTTATGAAGAAAACTTGCAGGCTGAATTGTATTTATCTAAAGCCATTTTGCTTGACCCTAACCCGTTCAGATTTATGGCAGCATTTATGGAGGCAAAGTTGCCTGCGGTCAGTTGTTATTCCGATTGTCATCGAAAGATCTGGAGAAGGCTGGTATGTTTTTCAACTTTTGACAATGTTTTATAAGTTCGAGGGCCCCGCTCACTTTACTGTTCTCCGACAGATGGTCAGTCGTTGGTGGTGTGCTGGTTCTTCTAAAGAAGTAAATTTATCTGAAATTGAATTGATTTTTTCATCCTACTTCGTCTATCCTTCGAGATTTCCTTGTCATAAATTTGGCATTTATTAACTATTAGGAACCATCTTTTAAGCTCAATTTGTAAACAGAGTAATTGGGGAGTTAATGATGCACTTTAAAAAGCCTAAAAAGCAACAATAAATGCTTTTTGCTCTTATGCAAAACCTAATGGTTTTATGGTTGCTTTTATAATGATAGAACACGTTTATAAAGTATTTTATCATGACATTAATAAACAATTGCTAATGACGTTTATGCTTGAGTTACAGAACAGTTTTAAGGAGGGATTGACAACTGTTTTAAATTTATTTTTAAAACAAGACAGTTTTTGACTTTCTTGCCAGACTATAAAAGGTTTTTAAAACAGCAAAAAGCTGAATTACTAAGCAAGAATGTTTTACACTTTGAAATGCTATATTTAAACTAAATGGATTGGTCATTGCCGTTATAAAACCATAATAAATCAGAATGAATGCTAAATGGTTACTGAATTGTTACTTGGGTAGCGAATCCCCTTTTCCTACGTTTATCCGTAGGACGAAGAAAATCTAATTGCGTTTCTATGCGTTAGGACGGAATTGAAACTCGTCGAACGAATTTTGAATCAAGAAGCAGAATTAGATTTTAAACAATATCTCAACAATTTAAGACTCTTTATCAAATCCAACGGTATGGAAAGGTGAATAAATTTGCAATTCATCTTTGACAAAATTATTCCATTTTTTGTTTAAACTCGTTCAGAAAAGAGAGGTAAAGCGCGGGTTGTGCTTAGTAAATTAGATCAAAACCCCTATTTTGTCTTTGATGCGTTGATGGTAAGTCCAATCCGCCTAGCCGCAGCCTTCAGTCTGATGTACGCTTCCGCCATCGTCTAAAATTTCCGTGCTATCAGTGATGGAAAAATAAACGAATTATTAAAAAAAATTGATTGAATGGTTGTATTGGTTCTCCTTCAATCGAATGATATGAAAATTTACAGCACTGCGTGCTATGATGTCGATATCATTGGCGACGTCAAGAAGCTGGATGGAATTCCTGAAGATCGTGCCACTCGTGCCTATCCCAGCTCTTCTGATCACACCTTCTAACGCAGACACGAAAGTCCATCACCTTGCCGTAGCCCCCTTCGAAATTTAAAGGAACTCGAGAGACTGTCCGCGATACTCGAACAATGCAGTTCACTCGATCCATCGTCGTCTTGGCCAATCGCATCAGTTTATCCGGAAATCCGTACTCGTGCATAATCTGCCATAGCTGATCTTGATTGATTGTATCGTATGCGGATTTGAAATCGATGAACAAATGATGTGTGGGCACGTTGTATTCGCGGCATTTCTGCAGAACCTGGTGAACCGCGAAAATTTGGTCCGTGGTCTTCTGTCAATTGTCCAACATTCTTCTTCTTATTCTTCTTCTTAATTCCTTTATTTAACGTCGGTCTCTGTTCCGCAATCTACTGCCAATCACCGACGGACATCGATTGCCATCCATTGACGGCAATCGTATGTGCAGGAAGGCAGCTTTTCCACACCTGCGTAGTATATCGCACCCATTCAAAACACACATGAGCCGGGACCAACGGCTTTACTTCGACCAGACGTACGTGACCAGAGATTTTTATGGCTCAGAAAAATCCCACCGATCTCGGCTGGGATTGAACCCAGACCCATTGGGGGTGAGAAAGCAGTCACGCTTACCACTACACCACCGACGCCGGCTATTTTATCAAGATGAACGTGTCATTGGGACGGTAAACGGGAAAATTTAGTCTAATTTAAGTATGGGCACAAATTAGGGGCATTTAGGCCGACATTACATCCATTTCCCCTGTATCAAAAAAACTACTAGTCTGTATTCCATCATAGAAATCCATAATGTTGAGAGAAAAAATGTAGGCATATATATAAATATGCATAGGATTTCCAATCTCACAAACAGATGTTCCATTCAACAGGAGTAATTTTGCAGCTAGACATTTTCCTTAAATAAATTCAACAGGCCTCGAACCGTGGGAGCTGTTCTGATCTCCTGCATTGACGATTTTTACTTAAAGCTGTGACAAGAGAAGAGCACGAGCACGCTTCTTTCGTTCAACAAACATGTTTGTTTTCCATCCTGATCGATGTCAAACAATCAACTCTGCCATTATGGGGTGGAGTGGAGCGTGCAGTGTGGAAAATCCCACCACAAACACGTCTAGCTCAACTTAAGAACCATTCGTTACGAAAATAAACAACATCAGATAAAACAGCCACATAGATTCAAGGTCGTGATCTCTAGTCAGCATCTTCCAACCAACCAACCACCGACCGTCTAGTGAATAGTGCTCGGCTAATCTCTCGAAATAGGCCTGGAGCGGTGGCACGCTACGTGACGCGTGATATTGGCCTTACAACAGTTAGCAGCAGCACCCAGATCGCTCCCGGAGGAATTTCATCGAAACCTTGGCCGCCGGCAGATGAGCTCGTAAAGTCAGTGATAGACGGTGACATATCTTCGATTGCCATCAGCATAAAGTGTCGCTCTTTACATTTTCATTAAAACGATCCCGGCCCGACGGTTCTTCCCCTAATTTGGAAAACAGCGACCGTAACAAATGATACCCTCCTTCACACGTGCTGCCTGATGAGCAGCATCACCTATCCCTCTACTGCAGAGGGATACTGTAGCAGGAAGGAAGGAAACTAAAAAAAATGTTCAAGCAGTGTGGAACTTCGGTGTACGTAGATTAGGAAAAAATCTCCTTTTTATGAGTAGACGCGTAATTGTGGTTTAACAGCTTCATTACTACATAGCTTCGGTGGTGGTTGGAATTCATAGTCTCTGCTCTGCTCTGCAGCTCCTTGCTCAATCAACTTGAAAGCAGCTAACGACGACGACGATGGATATGCTGCCAGCTGGAGCAGAAAGCAATGAAACATACACGACAGATTTGTGTGTTTAACAAGGAAAATGTGTCAGGAAAATGGGTGTAAGTGCGGTGAAGAATAGACGGAACCGGCGAGGAACTGCGTGTAGTTACCGACATACTCGACTCGAGCTGCACGTCACCTGTCTGGTAGTGTGAAAAGAGCGGAAGATTTATGAATATCGAATGAAGTTTGACGCTGGAATGTCACTACTGCAATAATTATCGCAAGTTATGTAAGCCATGCATGCTAGTAAACAAGCACGTAGCTATGCAATGAAGTTGGTAGGGTACCTTTGCTTCTATCCGAGTTCTGAATGAGTCTCTTTCTCAAATTAATGGCTCTTAACACTCCTGCTGCAACGTTCTTTGTGCTCAGTTGATAATGAATAAAATTGCATGTATTTGTGTTTCTAGTGATCCAGTCAATTAAAATAGTCCATATGCATGTCCACTGACTTCACTCCACATTCCTCTAGGTTCATTACACCCCAGTCTGAGAGCATGGTATCGAAAGTAACACCCTTCGGAAACGTTAGTGCAGATTAATTACAGTAGATTAATATCACAATTAATTCAGCCATCAAGAAAGCGTTTCGATGTCAGCCACCGACAAACTGATACCTACGCAACAAATCGAATTTGAATTTCTAAAACAAACCATATGCACATGCCCTCACCACCGCACCGAAACCAAGTTCCCATAACGTGCGGGGCCAGCGGAAAATTAATTTGCCAGTGCCTAGCAGCACCTACCCCATTTTTCAAATTATTTAACACCCTCTTTAAACATTCACCAACACATTGCGTCTGCATATGCCCAAGAGTAATGGCCATGACCGGAGGACGAAAAAGAAACCACCAAACCAGAACCACCACCACCGGTTGATTCATTTGGGAACATAAATCCTCATCAAGTGGGAGCGAAGCTGCATTTTTGTACACACTCAGTAGCTGGAATTCCGCTTTCTGCATCCATCATTTGCTGTTTGTCGTTTTCCGCTTGACTAGATCGGACAAGCGGGATGATCCGGAAACCTAGTGGATTTAATTTATTTTACCATGAAACTAAACAGCAACATTTGTCAAAACAAAGCACGTTCTTTGTCGGAAAGAGTTGAAATGGTTCCAGCTTCGACAACAAATCAGTGCCATGTTTTCCCGCATCCATATACTTCCTCCCGAGGATTGTAGGAACAAGAACAGATTACCGACAAATTTACCAGATTCTCAATTAATTATTTATAACAACCAGTGGATAGTGGGGGAAATTCGGATGACGACCGGGAACACTACACAATAAAGACTTTGTTAGTAAGAACTATATATTTAGTTTTCACATTAAAAAAATAGAAATCTTCAGGTTGTGTAGCAAATGATACAATCGAATAGTTAAACGATTTGAAATCTGATAAATTTTCATCACAATAATCTTAATAGTTGATTTTAAAATTCTAACTCCAGTGCCATTTTTGGCATCAGTAACCATAACCTTTATTTGCCGTAGGTGTGCTCCAGTTTTTGGGCGTAGTGATTAAATATTTGAATGAATTCAAGCAAATTTTGAAACCAATTGAACATTTCAGTAGTTTATTTACATAAACAGTTTATACAGTCTTTTCATTAAAGAGGACCACTTTAAAACCCTCTTAACATATCCGTGTCTGAAAATTCGTGTTTCATACATATCAATATAATCTGGGATAATGTATACTTTCAGTAATTCCATGAAAAAAAAACTATCGAAAAAAATGCCATTTACTTTCCTCTGTAATTCAAATTGTTTCGAATAGTTTCCGCTCAACCAAAGCCGCATAACATATGTGGAACTTCATGAAAAACTGCTGACTAAAAGTTAACCCCTTTTGTGTGTTGTCTCAGTAGTAGAGCTGGTATAGTCGGACATCGATCCGTCAAAATTAAATTTTCGTGATTTGACACTGAGCGTTCATGTGGGCCAATGTCGTAAGCGTAAGCAATGGCTTCTTTCGTAAATATCTTGTAATACACAATACACAACCATCTTACTTGAGCGAGTCATACCAGTAAACCAGTCATATTGTAGATAACCCGTCAGTAGATCTTTAGCGAACCCCACACGTATCAATATATTGACGCGAAGGGGAATTATTGACAATAATATTGATGATGTGAATACAGAATTCTAGCTGAACATTGCATTAGGTCCTAAGTAACATTGATCGATTCTCTTCGTCGACTTTCTCTTTAGTTAATAACTTGAGCACAGAACGGTTTCTTGATGTGTTTGTCGTATTAGATGCTAGATAAATGCTTCTTTTATCGATATGTGTGCTGAAAATACCTGGGAATGGCTTTACATGGCCGTGGGGATGCAAAGAGAAAGTCAACGAAGAGAATCTGTCAATGTTACTTAGTACCTAATGCAATGTTCAGCTAGAATTCTGTATTCACATCATCAATATAATAAGCTTGAATTATTGTCAATACCGATGTATTGACGTCAATATACCGTATGCGTGATAATGTTTGCACCATCGTACAAATAAGGTTCCCGTTTCACCTGTGGATACAATGCTTTGGTTTTCTTTGCATGCACGTAACCTATAGCTCATATCGTAGCAGGCTGTGTATAAAAGAAAATGATTTACTTAGTTTGACAGTTTCACCATGACGAAGTGGCAGCGTATTCGTGATTTGTCCCACGCGCAAATGTCGCAAAAAAGACATTTCAATCGCCGTGGGAGTGTCCCGTGGACCGTCAAAAGGACCGAGAAAAGAAAGGACAACTATCCGCGAAGGTGGCTACAGGTCGTCCGAGGCCAGCTCGAGTTCCGAGGGTTATCTTTATTATCAAAAGAAAGATTCGGGTGAATCCAGTGCGTTCAATATGGAAAATGGCAAAGGATCAGTGACTTTACGGCACGGAAGATCGTAAATGAAGATTGCGGGGCGAAGTCGAGGGCACGGCAAAAAAAAACTTACACGATTGCCAACCGTATGCGGGAGCTACGAGTCGAACGAAACTTCCTTAAGCGAAAAAATCCAGTAATCCTGTTCACCGACGAGAGCATGTTTACCGTCGATCCCGTATCAAATTCCAGAACCGAGCGGTATATTAGTTCTCTTCCGGTAAAAGACGTGGCCGACGAGCACAAGAACGTGTATCTGACCAAGCATCCTGCTAGCGTTATGGTGTTTGGATTGGTGGCTTCCGATGGCAAAAAAAATGTGTTACGATTAATGTCAATAAAAGCAGACGTGTAGAGTCCACTTTTGTGTTGGGATTTGAGCAGAAACATTCAATTGTACGCAATTGAGAAACATAGACAGGGTTGAAACCTTGGGTGTTACAGGTAACGATAAGCGCTCGATTTCATTTGTCCTTCTTGCAAAATTCTTGTGAATGGAAAGATGCAAGGTCAGTGCATACTACCGTAGGACTGACTTCGAGGGAATGGCAACCTTCTTAGAAAACATCAGCTGGGACGATGAACTCCTAAATCGTGACGCGAATGCTGCCTCTTCTATATTCTCGAATATTGTCTTGTATGCGATCGACAAGTTTGTACCCATGAGAACTCCACCCATATCTAGTAACCCTCCTTGGACCAACCACCGACTCAAGCGACTGAAGTCATCCAAACGAGCTGCCTTGAAGACATTTTGTAAACTTCGAACGGATGCATCGAAGAGGAAGTACAACCTCGTTAACAAACAGTATAAGCGGCTCAACATATAGTCTATCAAGACCATCAGCGCCATCTACAAATTAAATTCAAAGCAAATCCCAAGAGCTTCTGGAATCATGTGAACGATCAACGGAAGGAATCGGGCTTACCTTCTACAATGTACAATACGGATCAAGAAGAATCATATACGGAGGGACCTGTTCATGTCACAATTCAGCAGTGTCTTCGTCAAAGAAAATTTACCTAACGAGCACATCGTAGCCGCCGTAAGTGATGTTCCCGTACTTTCTGCTGTTGGGCCACATCCGCCTATCTCGACTAATGATGTTCGTAGAGCAGGCCTTCGTTTGCAAAATTATTTCAGCACTGGCCCTGACGGAATCCCTTCCGCGGTTATTAAGAGCTGTATTGGAGTCCTGGCCGCACCTTTAGCATCCATCTTCAACCTCTCTTTGGATTCTGGGATCTTTCCCGACTGCTGGAAGGATTCTTTTGTTTTCCCTGTCTTCAAAAAAGGCAATAAGCAGGCGGTGTCCAACTACCGTGGTATCGTTGCTTCATGTGCAGTCTCAAAACTTTTTGAACTATTGGTGCTAGATTATTTAAAACACACATGCTCTAATTACATCGCGACTGAACAACACGGATTTATACCGAAAAGGTCGACCTCTACAAATCTCGTTCAATCATCAATCCTACGCGAGATGGAAAGAGGTCATCAAGTGGATGCTATCTACACGGCTCTTTCTGCTGCTTTTGATAAAATCAATCATGAGATTGCAGTTGTCAAACTTAAGCGACTTGGCTTTCACGGTTCCCTTCTTGATTGGCTTCGCTCATACCTGACCGGTCGATATATGTCAGTGAAGATTGGACATCATTTTTCTCAACCGTTCGCTGTTTCTTCTGGTGTACCTCAAGGCAGTCATCTGGAACCGTGGTGTGACAAGAACAGGATGGTATTAAATGCTTCTAAATGTGCCATTATAACGTTTTCCAGGAAAAAAAATCACCTATCTGTTATGCTTACAGCCTGCATGAGGGAATGTTAAACCGTGAATCTACCGTTAAAGACTTAGGCGTCCTACTTGATTCACAACTCACCTTCAAGGACCATGTGGCTTATGTTTCCGCTAAGGCATCTTCTCAACTTGGTTTCATTTTTCGTTTCGCCAAAGACTTTAGGGACATTTTCTGTTTAAAAACACTCTATTGTTCGCTAGTCCACTCTACATTAGAGCATTGTTCCGTAGTATGGGCTCCTTTTTACAGCAACGGGGTGAATCGTATTGACGCCATTTCGTTGGGCCACATCCGCCTACCTCGACTAATGATGTTCGTAGAGCAGGCCTTCGTTTAAAAATTCTTTCAGCACTGGCCCTAATGGAATCCCTTCCGCAGTAATTAAGAACTGTACATGAGTGCTGACTGCACCTTTAGCATCCATCTTCAACCTATCTTTGGATTGTGGGATCTTTCCCGACTGCTAGAAGGATTATTTTGTTTTCCCTGTCTTCAAAAAAGGCAATAAGCAGTCGGTGTCCAACTACCGTGATATCGCTGCTTTATGGGCAGTCTCAAAACTTTTTGAACTATTGGTGCTAGATTATTTAAAACACACATGCTCTAATTACATCGCGACTGAACAACACGGATTTATACCGAAAAGGTCGACCTCTACAAATCTCGTTCAATCATCAATCCTACGCGAGATGGAAAGAGGTCATCAAGTGGATGCTATCTACACGGCTCTTTCTGCTGCTTTTGATAAAATCAATCATGAGATTGCAGTTGTCAAACTTAAGCGACTTGGCTTTCACGGTTCCCTTCTTGATTGGCTTCGCTCATACCTGACCGGTCGATATATGTCAGTGAAGATTGGACATCATTTTTCTCAACCGTTCGCTGTTTCTTCTGGTGTACCTCAAGGCAGTCATCTGGAACCGTGGTGTGACAAGAACAGGATGGTATTAAATGCTTCTAAATGTGCCATTATAACGTTTTCCAGGAAAAAAAATCACCTATCTGTTATGCTTACAGCCTGCATGAGGGAATGTTAAACCGTGAATCTACCGTTAAAGACTTAGGCGTCCTACTTGATTCACAACTCACCTTCAAGGACCATGTGGCTTATGTTTCCGCTAAGGCATCTTCTCAACTTGGTTTCATTTTTCGTTTCGCCAAAGACTTTAGGGACATTTTCTGTTTAAAAACACTCTATTGTTCGCTAGTCCACTCTACATTAGAGCATTGTTCCGTAGTATGGGCTCCTTTTTACAGCAACGGGGTGAATCGTATTGACGCCATTTCGTTGGGCCACATCCGCCTACCTCGACTAATGATGTTCGTAGAGCAGGCCTTCGTTTAAAAATTCTTTCAGCACTGGCCCTAATGGAATCCCTTCCGCAGTAATTAAGAACTGTACATGAGTGCTGACTGCACCTTTAGCATCCATCTTCAACCTATCTTTGGATTGTGGGATCTTTCCCGACTGCTAGAAGGATTATTTTGTTTTCCCTGTCTTCAAAAAAGGCAATAAGCAGTCGGTGTCCAACTACCGTGATATCGCTGCTTTATGGGCAGTCTCAAAACTTTTTGAACTATTGGTGCTAGATTATTTAAAACACACATGCTCTAATTACATCGCGACTGAACAACACGGATTTATACCGAAAAGGTCGACCTCTACAAATCTCGTTCAATCATCAATCCTACGCGAGATGGAAAGAGGTCATCAAGTGGATGCTATCTACACGGCTCTTTCTGCTGCTTTTGATAAAATCAATCATGAGATTGCAGTTGTCAAACTTAAGCGACTTGGCTTTCACGGTTCCCTTCTTGATTGGCTTCGCTCATACCTGACCGGTCGATATATGTCAGTGAAGATTGGACATCATTTTTCTCAACCGTTCGCTGTTTCTTCTGGTGTACCTCAAGGCAGTCATCTGGAACCGTGGTGTGACAAGAACAGGATGGTATTAAATGCTTCTAAATGTGCCATTATAACGTTTTCCAGGAAAAAAAATCACCTATCTGTTATGCTTACAGCCTGCATGAGGGAATGTTAAACCGTGAATCTACCGTTAAAGACTTAGGCGTCCTACTTGATTCACAACTCACCTTCAAGGACCATGTGGCTTATGTTTCCGCTAAGGCATCTTCTCAACTTGGTTTCATTTTTCGTTTCGCCAAAGACTTTAGGGACATTTTCTGTTTAAAAACACTCTATTGTTCGCTAGTCCACTCTACATTAGAGCATTGTTCCGTAGTATGGGCTCCTTTTTACAGCAACGGGGTGAATCGTATTGACGCCATTTCGTTGGGCCACATCCGCCTACCTCGACTAATGATGTTCGTAGAGCAGGCCTTCGTTTAAAAATTCTTTCAGCACTGGCCCTAATGGAATCCCTTCCGCAGTAATTAAGAACTGTACATGAGTGCTGACTGCACCTTTAGCATCCATCTTCAACCTATCTTTGGATTGTGGGATCTTTCCCGACTGCTAGAAGGATTATTTTGTTTTCCCTGTCTTCAAAAAAGGCAATAAGCAGTCGGTGTCCAACTACCGTGATATCGCTGCTTTATGGGCAGTCTCAAAACTTTTTGAACTATTGGTGCTAGATTATTTAAAACACACATGCTCTAATTACATCGCGACTGAACAACACGGATTTATACCGAAAAGGTCGACCTCTACAAATCTCGTTCAATCATCAATCCTACGCGAGATGGAAAGAGGTCATCAAGTGGATGCTATCTACACGGCTCTTTCTGCTGCTTTTGATAAAATCAATCATGAGATTGCAGTTGTCAAACTTAAGCGACTTGGCTTTCACGGTTCCCTTCTTGATTGGCTTCGCTCATACCTGACCGGTCGATATATGTCAGTGAAGATTGGACATCATTTTTCTCAACCGTTCGCTGTTTCTTCTGGTGTACCTCAAGGCAGTCATCTGGAACCGTGGTGTGACAAGAACAGGATGGTATTAAATGCTTCTAAATGTGCCATTATAACGTTTTCCAGGAAAAAAAATCACCTATCTGTTATGCTTACAGCCTGCATGAGGGAATGTTAAACCGTGAATCTACCGTTAAAGACTTAGGCGTCCTACTTGATTCACAACTCACCTTCAAGGACCATGTGGCTTATGTTTCCGCTAAGGCATCTTCTCAACTTGGTTTCATTTTTCGTTTCGCCAAAGACTTTAGGGACATTTTCTGTTTAAAAACACTCTATTGTTCGCTAGTCCACTCCACATTAGAGCATTGTTCCGTAGTATGGGCTCCTTTTTACAGCAACGGGGTGAATCGTATTGACGCCATTCAGCAAAGATTTGTACGTTTCGCCCTTCGTTGGCTACCCTTTACGTAGTGATCCTTTCAATCTCCCTAGTTATGAAAGTCGTTGTAATTTGATGTCCCTACAATTACTTAGTGTTCGTCAAGGCGTTTCTAAGGCTACCTTCATCGTTGATCTCCTATGATCGGACATTAATTGCGGTTCACTTCTGCAGCAGTTGAATGTCAATATCAGACGCGTAAATTTATGTTCTTATTATTTTTTTCAATATCCCGGCCTCTCGCACAAACTACGGCGCTAATGAGCCGTTAACTAGCATGTGCAAGATTTTCAATATCTCCCGTGTTAGGCTTAAGAATCTGTTTTATAATGTACTTTTAACTTCCTGGCCAGTATTGTAAGCGGTCACGGTAGTCGACACATTTTCTGTGATAATCGACTGCTTTTGCCTCCGACACTTGGAAAACAAGCTATCATAGTACAGTACCAAACTCAAATGTCATACGACAGGCTCTGTCATATGACACTGTTGCCGAAGACCGTCACGAATGTATGTATTTTAGTTTTTCTCATAATAAGAGCTGCTGATGTTGTGCTTGTGTGAATTCTAAAAATAGTAAGCAATGATATCCTACGAATATCATTTCTGATCAGAAATGGTTTAATTTACACCAAATTGAGGAATTAGAACGAAATCACTCATGTCATATGATATTTATTTGATGATTTTCTTTTCGCTCGAATATTATTCTACCGGTTGTGTTGTGTGAGAGAGACGACGGTAGAGCATGAGTGTACGAATAAAAACAGACTGTCGCACACGACAACAAAGCGAGTGTAGTAAAAAACATCAACTGTTTCAACCCCTGTTCCTGACGGTTTCTGTTTTCTGTATTTATATTAAGTTAATTATGTTTTCATTAATATCTTTTTATATGTTTAGGACTTAGTTCAAGCAAATGTATCTGTAGGATTCCACGTTATCTGTTGGTACGGAAATGATGAGGTTTTGCGCCCACTAGTGTAGGCTTTTCCCTCCAAATAAATAAATAAATTAAGTCAGCTCAAAACACAATATCCAGAGATTTATGTCTGTTTTACGAATTAATTCTAAGAATAAAAAGTTCCACCACAGCTATTTATTGAAAAAAGGTGGATACATTTGTAATCTTAGTTTATCATAGAGAAAGAAAATTGAAAAAAAAAATACAAACGCAAATTTAAAGAATTAAACAAGTAGGGGAATTTGCGTATTCTCGGCAACCTAAGCAGCGACCTTCTTTCTATAGCCTTTTTCTCTATAGAACGCACACATATGCAGTATTGGTTTGTTTACAATCTTTTGCTGCCAGCTGCTCTAACAATTTCAGTCGAAAGAATTGTCAAAAACTGTTTTGAAACGCTTTTACAAAGCTCCAATCTTCTCTAGTGAGAGCGAGTATTGTCGGCAACCAGTTTGTCTTCGGCAACCGTTCCATTTGAACTGCATGTAAATCTGCTGTTCTATTATCGGCAAGTCGAAATCAGCTACAATTTGTAGTGCGTGTGTTTCATTTCAAGAAAACCCTGCTAGATTGCTTTTTCTCAGTGGTAAAAATATAGTCAAATTGAAGCTGAAAGCATAAACAATCGTTTGCATGCATCCAGCGAAGTGTTTTCGTAAGAAAATCCAGTGAAAATAGTGTTTCAATTTGGGTTGCCTAAAATAGTCTGTCATGCCGAAGCCGTCATTTCCCCTATTCACTTGGAGTTTCTCCAGTTCTGGTCAAAATAACAAAAAAAAAACAATACGTATCGCTTTCAAAACTGAATTGTAAACAGTTAACACATGGCAGCTTAAAAATACATTTTTTTTATGTGGCAGGTCATCGCTTAAAAAATCGGCAAAAAATGTCTACTTTTTTATGCAAACGTTTATTTATGTTATGCTGTGTGCATGATGATCCATTTGTTAAAGCTAGCTTTATAATAATAAATAAAGAACGTAAATAATTAAGGCAATACAAAGACATGAGTTCAAGAAGTGCTAAGAAGATATCGAATCATAAACCTCGTTAGGATTATTTTAATAGAATTGACTACCCCCTTGATCTCCTTTCGCATTTTACAACTGGTATAATCAGTTTGACAGATCGATGTCCTACTAAGGCTCTGAACCATTTGGCGAATTATTTTAACTTTTGGTTAAAATTTGACAGATGGAAAGTTATCGATTAACCCTGCTATGCGAGCGTGGTTACTTCTGACAGACAAGAAGTTAAATTTTGACAACTGTGGCTCGAAAACCGGTCGATCAACAGCACGGGGATTTTTGAACATAGAAAATAACTTTCGAAATGTCACTTTTAACCACGAGTTAAATTTAACTCGGCAAATGGTTGACAGCCTAAGTAGCCACTTGAAATCACTGAAATGTGGTCGATTTTTGATGATCGAGTTCCATATATGTTATGTGCCAGAGCCCAGTACCTTTCTATTGGGTGAACTTCTGGACAGTTTGGCGGATTAGCTGTTTTTGATACGTATTTGACCTCTTGTGCATTATACCATTCCATGACAGATTTTGCATAGTGCCAAAAGACCAAATCAGGAGCTTGAGTGTCGTTCTTTCTCGTACAGATCTTTGTTGGTAGTGCCGGTAGAGATGAAACTTTTGGATTTCCGGCCGCAACTACATATGGCCTGCCAAACTAAATACTTTTTGGGGAATTTCGAAAGCTTCTTTGTCCGGAAACACTTGGCAACGGTATTCTTTTGCATTGCAGTATAAAAAGCCAAACCTGGAAGCTATTGAAAGTTTTCGAGCACGTATGTTTCGTCGTCCATTATGATGCACGATTTTTTTTTCAAACGCTGGGTGAAAAGCTCCTTAGCAGGGATGGATCTCTCTGTTGGGACTGTTCCATTGTTTTTTTTTAATATAGAATGTTTACGTTAAATCCAATCGAATTATCAGTTAACCCAAAAATATCCGCACCACAGGGCCACACGCTGTATTTACACTAAGGGTACACTTGAAAGCGCTCTCGAGTGCACCTCTAGTGAAAATTTAGTGGAGTGCGGTATTTTGCGGTCTACAGTGCGGTATTTTTGCATTTTGATTGGGAGATTAATAGCATTAAACTATCTATTTTACAATGGGTTAACTGAAAATTCAACTAGATTTAACGTTAGCATTCTATTATGTAAAGTAATGGAAAAGACCCAAAACAGCGATCCACGACTGCTCCTTACTTACTTACTTACTTAAGGGTCCTGTTCACCACCGGAGGTGCAAAGGGCCAACGTGAAAGACTTCCATCCTGGGCGGCTGCTCGCTTTTGCCTTGACCTGGGCCCAGGTCAGATTCCTATCGACTTGCTTTATTTCCTTGTTGAAGCTCCGCCACCATGAGCCCCTGGGTCTGCCTCTGCTGCGATGTCCTGCCGGATTCCAATCCAGCGCTTGCTTGCAGATTCCGTTTCCGCCCCGTCGAAGTGTGTGGCTTACCCACCTCCACTTTCGCTGTCGAATTTCTGTTGCTATCGGCTTCTGATGACATCGACGATGGAGCTTAGCATTCGAGATCCAGTTTTGAGGTAACCAGGCATGAATTATATACCGCAGGCATCGGTTGATGAAGACCTGCAGCTTCTGAGTGTTCTTCGCTGATACACACCACCTCTCGCTAGCGTATAACAACACAGATTTCACGTTCGAGTTAAAATTTCGGATTTTGGTGCGTTGACTTATCTGGTTTGATCTCCCGTTTCGTAAACTCGCAAACTAGCCTTCTTGATTCGTGTACATATGTCGCTCTTGGTTCCGCCGTCCGACGCTATTTGGCTGCCAAGATATTGGAAACTTTCGACCTTCTCCACTGCTTGCCCCGCTACTGTAAATTTGGAAGGGTTGCCCGTGTTGACATCCAACGTTTTGGTCTTGTTGACGTTGACGGTGAGACCCGCCATAAAGGAGCGTTCGGCTAGGTCATTGAGCTTACTCTGCATATCAGAGCGCCGTTGTGCTAGTAGAACAACATCATAAGCCAAATCGAAGTCGTTAAGATGCTCCATGGTGATAGGCTGCTAAAGCAGCCCACGGTTCGGTACACGGTCAATTGCACCCACCATGATCTCGTCGATTACGATGAGGAACAGAAGCGGTGATAGTATACATCCTTGTCTCACACCAGCGACTACCCGGATAGGATCAGACGAAGCTCCGCTATGCAGAAGTCTGCAAGTGAAAGCCTGATACTGCGCTTCGATGAGGTTGACGATTTTATCCGGGATTGAGCCGGTCGAAAGCCTTTTCGTAGTCAATGAATACCAAATAAAGGGACTCTTGGAATTCATTAACCTGCTCCAGGATGATGCGGATTGGGACAATATGGTCCACACAAGATCTTCGGCAGTTTTAGCTTTTTGGCGAGAATGTATTGGAACAAGAATGTAAACATGTTGTACCACAAAATAAAGTGGAGAGCTTTAACTGTCATGTAAGTGAAAAGTTTAACCGGTTCGTGAAATATTTCAAAAACTACACTGGAAGAAAAGTGTCCAAAATTTAACGTGGACAGGCTTTAATGCGGCATCGAATGTTAGCGACATCGGTGCAGCTCCATCAGGTTTCGGCATTAAGAGCCACTAGTTCTGACAATCCACCCGCTATTTTGAGCCGTTTCCAGTTCACCAGCAGTTCTGGAAAATACGAGCTCCGTCTCTAACGGATCCTTAACAGCCACATCTCCGTTCGGCGGTATCAGCTCGACATCGTCAGCAAAAACTGACAGCAAATTTGCTGCTCTCATCGATTCAACGTCAACTCGGGATTCTCACCGTTCTCTTTAGCCCTTTGGAACACCCTCTCAACCGACTACGGCCACACCAGCCGCTGTTGGTATCGTCTTTAGTCACCATTGTTCCCCGCCATCCGTAATCCTATCGTTCTTGTCGTGGACTTTCATTTCCTATGCATGCATTACGATTTCTCCGCTTTTGCCAATGTTGCCCAAAAGTATTTTACAACATCACAGTGACATGATATATTTGAGACGGTTGTAGCAAATCTTTACAGTAACAACATGATTCAGTTGGTTGGAAAACAAAGTTTGAAAACTTATAGATTCATACGCTTAATAGGAATAAGATTGCAAATAGGTTCTTCAACACATATTGGTTCGTCAACTTTGAAAGAGTTTCAGAAAAGAAATTCAAAAAATATCATGTGTTGTGGAACTCTCATTGAACAAACCCAACACAAGTTAGATTTGTTTATTTGTTTATTTGTTATGTTTGCATAAACAGACAAGAAATAGTCTCAATGATATGTTGTAAAAAAAAGTACAGGTTATACAGACTA
Source organism: Ochlerotatus camptorhynchus (assembly GCF_037179485.1). NCBI lineage: Eukaryota > Metazoa > Arthropoda > Insecta > Diptera > Culicidae > Ochlerotatus > Ochlerotatus camptorhynchus. Next base: position 1,140,316 of record NW_027040694.1, on the reverse strand, counting down.
CATACACTACAGTTACAAACGAAAATAACAAGGAAAGCATTGTCAAGTTACTAAAAATGTATAAGTCTAAAATTTTACACTTAGCTGTTGGGCGTCAAGCGCCTTCGGTCAGCAAAAAAGGCAGAAAATCTTCGGCGAATCATATTCCGTGTCAAGTGGAAATCCAACATCGACGCTAATCCCTAAGCTATAATTAGTTCGAAGCAGTGGAAGTCTTAGCACAAGACTGCTGCGTAGTGATCGAGGTTGAACATTAATGTTCACTTGTTGCAGAATTGCTTCACAGTCGATTCTTCCTTGCAGAGTATCGGCGATGATTAAGGCTCTGAAAACATCTCTTCGGAGCTGTAAGGGCTCGACATTGATCAATTCTCGTGGCTTGGAAGACGAAGAGGGCAGCTTACGGAGCGCGAAGCGAAGAAAACGTCGTTGCACAGATTCAATTCGCTCGGCCCCATTATTGTAGTTCGGGCTCCAGACTGCAGAGCAGTATTCCAACGTAGATCGTACGAGAGAACAATAGAGTGATTGCAAGCAGTAAATGTCTGTGAAGTTCTTAGTAATCTTGAAGACAAAGCCAAGAGTTCTGGACGCTTTGTCGACGACATATATGGTGTGAGTATGTCAGCTTTGAGTCCAGAAAATCGCCTAAGTCTTTCACGGAATGCACCCGTTCGATAATCGTGCCTAGTAAGTTGAAAATAATCGGTTGTTTCTTGCGGGAGAAAGTAATGATTGTACTTAGCTGGGTTGACCACCAGTCGGTTTGGACTACACCAGTCAGCATAAATGTCAATCTGCAAACGATAATCGTGGCCCTGTGATAACATGGTGAACGTCGTCGAAGTAAAGGAGAAATACCAATGGTCCCAGATGTCTACCCTGATGTATACCGGATTTTGCGCAGAAGCTTGCTGAGCGACAAGTAACCAAAGTTACTGTCAGTTGGCGCTCCGTGAGGTCTGAATGCAACCATCTCAAAAGATTTCCACCGATCCCTAGCCTATCAAGTTTAGCGATCGCAATTTCGTGGTTCAGCTTTTCGAAGGTTGCCGTAAGATCTGTGTAAATAACTTCCGTTTGGGTCCGAGAAATCAAATTGTCTGTGATGTAAGACATTAGGTACAGCAGGTTCGTAGTATTGCTTGCAATGCGCATTTAGGGACTCTATGACAACCAATTCAAAATGTTTTGATACAGCACTCAGCGACGTGATTCCCCGGTAGTTGTTTACGTTGCGTTTGCTTCCCTTTATATAAACAGAAAACATATCCACAGTCTTCCATCAAGACGGAAAGATGCCGCTGCAAAGAGAGAGCTGGAATATGCGGCGCAGTGGATCTAAAGGACAAGTGATGTTATTATTAAGAATAATCGACGGAACACCATCGGGTCCAGCCTTAGCTGAAGTCTTAAATTTAGACGCTGCTCTAGGAATCGTATCTGTAGTGGCGTCGACAACGCTTAGCGTTTGGTTGACCCTATGGTCAACATTCCTGGCCGCGGAAGTAATGAGATAAGTGGAGAGTTGCGCGTCTTCAAACACACTAGCAAATTTGGCTGAGAACAGTTTGCAAATGTCTTGTTGATTGCCAGCAGTTTTACCATTAAAAATCATGGAAGATGTTAAGCCGACTTCGTTGCTCATTTACGAAGTTCCAGAAGGATTTCGGTTGTGATTTTAGCCGCTGTTGAATTCTCCTTTGATAGCGTTGAAAACAGATACGACTTAACCGCTTATACTCGTGCTTGAGTCTGACATAGTAGCATTTCAGCGGCAGTGTGCGGAATTTAGTAAATCTTCTGAGAGCAGCCTTCTTAGTTCTTTTCAACGAGCGAAGATCTTTCGTCATCCACAGGACGCGATAGTCGATATGGATGATCTTTTTGGAAACGTGCCTGTCAATGACATATGCTCCTAATCTAGGTTAGACAGCACTTGGAAAATACTACATTGATTTGTGACAGAATTGCGGTACTATAACTGTCCGGGAGCTACGTGGAAAGATGAACGCTCGTGATCAGGACAAAAGAAACCACTATGGGTTGGAGTCCATGCAATGTCCGGTAGGTTAAAATCGCCAAAAACAATAACTTCGCCGGAAGGGCCTGCTTTGTCTGAAGCGACCAAGACGGATCGACAATGTACGTCAATATACACAGCAAAAAATAATTATGATATCACGTCAAAGTGGATGCACTACAATCATGTCGGAAATATGGTGTAATATTACTTGCTAAAAAGGACAAAATTATCATTAATACAATGCATGAACTGACATTACGCTGCTTTTACTGCATTTGTTTATTTATGTGGTCATAAAAATTACATGAAATTTTCGACATGATTGTAGTGCATCCACTTTGATGTGATATCAAAATTATTTTTTTGCTGTGTAGCTTCAAGTATTTCATACAATATCACGTAAAATGTTTGCTCCTGACATTTGATGCATGATTTGACAGGTCATCTAAGCAGTACATTAAAACAGTTGAGTTTTATTATTGAGACCTAAAGTAAATCAAATAACAAACTTGAAACAGTTTCATATCAAGATGTATTTATTGTACCATTTAAAGGATTTCCGGAAAATTTAAATTAAAAAAAAAAAAATTGGCGATGTTTTCTGTGTTCCTTGGGCATTTATGTGCATCATATTGAACATACATTTACACTACTTATTCGAACTGTGTACCTCTTAAATCCTCTGAATATGTCCTCAACTTCCTTGCCTCCTTTATATTTCACTACACAGATAAACATACTTTGTAATTCTCGATCAGGTTTTAGCATATAAAATTACACGTCAACGATGAATTGAAACTGAAATTTACTCATTCATGCAAATGTATATCGCTTTTCTTTGAAAATTCTAATAATGACAATTGAACTTTTCACTGTTTTATAAAAACAGAGATGCATGTTAATTCCAATGAATAGATTATTAGATACTTTAACTTGGATTGCTGCATGTTTCAACTAAGGATCAGATTTACAGCTTGCTCTGGTTATCTTAGAGCAAAATCTGGGTGCCTCGAGGGATGTGATCAATTGGGGCCATGAACGGAACCGTATTAAAACGGGTGATCGAACTTCAATTGTCATAGGCAAGCAAAACCTTGAAGTTTGACACCCATACTGATATGGTTTAAATGGTGACCCGAATGGTCACTTCCCCGGGGGACCCAGAACGTGCTCCAAGGTGACCATCGCAACTAGTGATTTTGAAAATGCTTCTGGAGATATCGGGCTGCAAAATTATGACGATCGACACCTGTGTTGAAGTTATTAAAGCGGTTCAGTTTAGAGAAATGGCCAGATCTCCGTTGATTCTTAACCGATCTTGGATCTTGTGCAACCATTGAATTCAAAACTCCTTCTAATATCAGGAAAAAAAATTAAAATTTGAGGAAAAAATCACACCCAAGAAAATACCAAGCGATTGAAAGAAATTTGTTGACATGCCAATGGTTTATTCAAACTTAGATAAATTTCCTGTCGAATGAAATTGGACCACTTTTTGAAAAGTTATGGTCATTTGATTTTTGACAAAAAAATTTACCTGTCTCAATCATTTTGTCTACCTCCTGTAAATCAATGTACCTAATGAAAATTAACATTGTGTGGAAAATCCATAGAATACTACTGGACGAGCCTTTTAATTTTCCATATCCATTGGGCACAACCAGACCAATTATTCCGAAATGTTCCCATTAAACAGATTATGTGTTTGGCACCTTCCAAAAAGTTATGCTACAAAAGTAAATAAGTTTATTTATCCCTGTCAGTCAAAAATTAATGATGTGATCACCATTGATGGAGACGGCAGAGAAACACTCTATCTCTCGCTCTCCATCCGTTCGTTCCCAAATTCTTTCCTTCCATACTGCGTTGCTTGTAGTTCTAGTGAACCCACGCGTGCTCAAGCTCATTCTCCAACTTGCCGACAAAACATCCGGCCTAGATTGTATAGCTATATAGGTAGCAGAAGCCGGGGTTTTCCTACATGGGAAAGAGAAATTTGGTAATTGCCGCAATTAATTGGCACGCATAGAAAGAATGTTGTTTTTTCTTCGATTCTACCCGTTGGCCGTCCGTTGTTCTGAAGGTTTATTTTCTTTCGATAGTTAAAAGATTCCATTCCGGTCGATACATTGCTTTGATCTGATCGGTTCGACAGCGGAAGCAATAGATATGGCTGCGAATGGTAAATATTTTTGTGAGTTTAAAAAACAAGTTAATAGATGCTTTGGAAAAATAAACTGAACTTAGGGAGCAAATTGTTACGCTCAAATTTTGAACACTCTACTGGGACAATGCGAAACACATGTCGGACGAGTAAGATTTATGAGTAGATTTTGGGATGTAGATTATGAGTGAAGTCTGTACCGGTTCTATGTGACAATTATTGGCATATAATATATTGTAGCTTACAATGATTTTAACAGCTACCAACCGTAGAACAAATCAAAACAGTCGGTGTTTTTAATCAATCACCTAAATAATCCAAAAATACGTGCCCTGCCTGAGCTGCACCAGGAATAGTCACAATGCATCATTCATAAGGTTGTATGACTGTAAATCCGATTAGCTTTGTTTTCTTTCTCTCGCCTCAAGGACTCATTGCTACTTCCAGGCAATAATGCTAGGAGGTAGCTCCGATTGCACAACCAAATATTGAAACCTGATCCAACGCTGATGGAGCGCCGTTACATTTGTGTGGCGTTGTGCTAGGCCATATTTAGCCGACATTCCTAAGTTAAATTGGAAAAGTTTTCCTGCGCCATTCCCCGCTGACTGTAGGAACACCTATAATGCCTTCAAAGCAAGAATGCCTTACATGTTCTGCATAAACATACCTGCAAACACCCACCCGCTTCCAATGAATGCCAAGTTCAAAAATCCCTTTGCAAACACGCTCGCATACTGTAGGTCTGTAGATACGTACCTGTTTAGATTGTGTGAACAAGTGAAAGTAGACACACGACACCAGACTTATGGGAGAAAATCCTGCAATTTACGATGCCTACTGTACTGGAAAGGAAAGGAACGACACCCAACGGCACGAACAAACGCCAGGCTTGGACGTATCATGTGTGTGTGTAGGGTTTCACTTTCAATGCCAATGCTATCGTTTGAACGCAATCCCTAAATTCTCCGAGAAGGCCTCCAGCGTCGAATTATTTATAATAAGCCATTATGATTAGTCTGCGATTTCGAACGACGTAGGGTGAGCGTGGTAGGCGGGTGAAAGTACCCCAAAAGTGTTTGACTATGCTTGATTCGCAAACGTTGATTACAGACGTGCTCTCTATAGATATATCGGTAGAAAATTTTTAATCGTTTGCGTGTGTGTGTGTGTGTGTGACTTTCGCGTTGATTGCGACAGATTGTTTGTTTTTGTTGTCAATTCATCGTGTCCTTCTGCTCCTGCTGTTGCTTTCTGCAGAGTAATGCCGTATGGGATGCTGCGTTACGATTTCATCACAGGCAATGTTTGGTGGGGTGTTAACTTGATGCCTCATCTCGATCATGCAGTGCATACCCATATTTTGGTGCAAACGTTCGACGGATGTTTGCTCATACAATCACTGACAGTCATTAGGATTGAAGCGTTTGGAAAATATTGATTTTAGTTTAATTACGTGAACGTGATTCCAATCGAACTTTCGATCTAGGCAAACAGGGCACGGGGTATTGAAATTGAAATACGAATATTATCGAACTTGCGTGAAAATAGGATTATTTTTTCGTCGAAAGTTGGGTAATAGAATTAGCAAAAAGATGCAGAAGTTTGAAAATTATTTAATTTATATATTTTTCAATCAAATGTGATTTTTTTTCTCAAGAGTAACTTTTTAGAAAAAACGAAAACTTGAAAACGACTTATCTGATGAAAATGACATCTGAAAAGAAGTTGTTAGTAATTAATTTTTTTTTGGGAAAAAAAAATACATCAAATGATTAAAATTGCAAAATTTATGTAAAATTATGATAAAACGTTGTTTTTCTAGGAACACCGTTCGATTAATCTTTTTTTATTTGTGAATAAATCTGTGAAATTTCGAATTATAAATGTGCTAATTAGTTGGCCATTTTCAACCAGCCCGTCAATTTCCAGCAAGCGTTTCCAATAATTTGATATTATGTACACACAAAATTCAGCACATTTGTTCTTTGTTAAAATTGGCTAGTTGGCTAGTTTGTGCTAATTTAAAGGCCACCACTGTATAAAGCAAGACCATGCTGGGGTGGCTGGGTTCGATTCCCGGTCCGGTCTAGAAATTTTTCGGGTTAGAAAATTTCTCGACTTCCCTGGGCATATAGTATGATTGTACTTGTCACACAATAATATTAATGCAAAAATGGTACAGGCATCGAAATCTCTCAATTAATAACTGTAGAAGTGCATCTAGAACACTAAGTTGAGAGCAATAAGCTACTATGCTATGAGCAATAACTTTGAAATGCGAGGAGGAAGAAGAAGAAGATAATTTCAGTTTGGGTCTTACTAGTCCTATTGAGAATCAGGTTGCTCAGGATTATCTGAATATTTTCTCCCGGGAAAATATTTTTAATGATTCCTGGAGGACAGATTTGGACGAAGTAAGATCTATAACTAAATAGTTTCATAATATGAAAACTTTAGGTGATAATGGAATTTTGTATATCCTCATCAAAAAATTCCCAGAGAGTACTTTGTCTTTCATGGTAAAATTATTTAACGGATGTTTCCTTTTGGTATATTTTCCTGATGTATGGCAAAATGCAAAAGTTATTTCAATTTTGAAGCCGGATAAAAATCCAGCTGAAGCTTCTAGCTACCGTCCAATTTAGTTTGCTTTATTCAATAAGTAAACCATTTGAAGATATAATTTTAAATAGAATGATATTCACATCAATTCGAACTCAATTTTTGCAGATGAGCAGTTTGGATTTCGCCATGGGCATTCAACTACTCATAAACCACAGGAGTGGAACTTTGAACAAATCATCGAGCGAAAGCTGGCACCGAGCAACTTGTCAACGGTTTGCCAAAAGGGAACACATTTTAATGTTTTTTTTTTTTCAAATATGAGTAGGGGAATTTACGTATTCTCGGCAACCTAAGCAGCGACCTTCTTTCTATAGCCTTTTTCTTTATAGAACGCACACATATGCAGTATTGGTTTGTTTACAATCTTTTGCTGCCAGCTGCTCTAACAATTTCATTCGAAAGAATTGTCAAAAACTGTTTTGAAACGCTTTTACAAAGCTCCTATTTTCTCTAGTGAGAGCGAGTATTGTCGGCAACCAGTTTTTCTTCGGCAACCGTTCCATTTGAACTGCATGTAAATCTGCTGTTCTATTATCGGCAACTCGAAATCAGCTACAATTTGTAGTGCGTGTGTTTAATTTCAAGAAAACCCTGCTAGATTGCTTTTTCTCAGTGGTAAAGATATAGTCAAATTGCATTCAGCGAAGTGTTTTCGTAAGAAAATCCAGTGAAAATAGTGTTTCAATTTGGGTTGCCGAAAATAGTCTGTCATGCCGAAGCCGTCATTTCCCCTGTATCAGATTTGATAAACTCGTCTAAACGGCTGCAACCTATCATTATTACTTTTCAATGGTTACAATTTCTAAACTTTTTTTTCTATAGTTATTAGTCAAATGCATGCATGGAAATCATTTGCATTAATTTACATTCATTTGCCCCTAACTTTTTTCATCAACAGAATTCCGCAAAATGGTGTATGAAGCTTTTGTATGTTTTGTTATTAGCTACAACTTTTGCCAAAAACTCAAATCCGTATCTCTTATGCATGACGAACCAAAGCAAACAGAATCCACTACTGTTTTTCAATGAATGTATTTTACATTCGCTGAAAAACAGTAACAAGTTCTGCCTGCTCTAATTCGTGGTGCATAAGAGATACAGATTTAAGTTTTTAACAAAAGTTGTAGCTAATAACAAAACCTACAAAAGCTCTTTACACCATTTTGCGAAATTCTGTTAATGAAAAAAGTTAGGGGCAAATGAATGTAAATGAATGCATGAAATGAATGTAAATGATTTTCTATGCCTGGTCAAATGAGCCCCTGGCAAACTTGTCCATTGATTTTTTTTTTCGTAGGAACTTTGGCGAATTAATGAGTAATGAAAAGAAATGATGAGAATAAACTGCGGGAACATAAGGGAAGTTAATTCGCTGAAAATATGGGGAACCTACTGGAAGTTTTAAGAACCTCAAAGCGGTTCTTTTAGCATCCGAAAAATTTCGGGAACTTTTATGAAGTTCCTAGAATTTCAGAGAACTTCACAGGTGTCAAGCGAACTTGAGAAATATAGAAAACATGAGGGGTATTGTGCAATTTTTTAAGGAGTTATGAGTACCTCAGAAAAGCTAGATCTAGAGATTTTTTAGGGATTTTCAGGCCTTAAGAACAGTTTCCGTAGCTTTAGTCCAGACTTTTGGAGCAGTTTGAATATCTATAATCGTAAATTTAGAAAAAATCCAGGACAGTTCCATGATATGTTGAAAAAAAAAATGAGAACCCTTAAGATGTTCCGAGAATTTCAGGGAAGTACAGAGTCCTTCAGAGATTTTTTTAAACTTCAGAAATATTTCAGAAACTTCACAGAATTTCAGGGAAATTTAAAGGTTTTTACGGGATTTCTATTTATTTCCGAGCAGCAGAACCGAGATCTTCAATAGAATTGAAAGTTTTAGGGAAGCTTCAAGGAAATTGTAAAAACCTTAAAGAAGTTGCGAGAAACTCAGGGAATTATGAATATATATCAAACAAATTGCCGGATTATTAAACAAATTAAAAGAACTCCAGGTAACCACTCATAAGTTCAGGGAAAATTAGGGACCGTTTATAATGGTTATAATACTTAAGGGAAATTGTCGAAGCTTCAAGGCAAATTATTGAATTTCAGTTAAGTTGCGGGTTCTTAAAAAATACTGAAAATTCAGGGCAGTCTAGAGAACTTTAAGGAAATTCAATAATCGTTTAGGCAGTTTAAATACCACCAGGAAAGTCTAGACTATTGAAGAAGTTTTACATAAGTGTCGATAATTTAAGGGAAGTGAACTTCAATGAAAATCATTGAATTATATTAATTATTTCGTTCTAATTCCATGAAAACTGCGGTAGCACAAATGTTCCAGAAATTTAATTTATTAATTTATCTTTATTAGGGAGGCTTTCAGCCTGGGGCTGGTTCGCCTCCACTGCAGAAATTTAGAAAAACTTAGAAAACTTCACAGAAGGACTGTGGTCTTCACAAACATTTCGAGAACTTTATAAAAATCTATGGAGCTTAAGGGGAGATCCGCAAACTTCAGGATTTTTTATAAACATTGGGGAGGCCAGTTCCTTTAGTTACAGAAAATTAGTGGGAAGTTAAAGCAGTTCCCAGATTTTCAGATAACTTCAGAGACGTTAAAAAGTTAATTGAGGTCTTCGCTTACGTTCAGAAGCTCACTGAAGCTTAAACATTTTTAGGGCGGTTCAATTAAATTCAGCGCAATACAACAAGATTTATGAGAACTGCTAAAACTTTAGAGAAGTTTTGAGAATTTCAGAAAAGAACAAAGAACCTCAGAGCAGTTCCGTTAACATTAGAGAAGTCACATAAATTTTAAAGAAGTTTAGAGAACTTCAGCGAATTGTTAAACGTTTAGAGGAGATCCATGATCATTGAAAAAAAAAATAGGAAACTTTAGGAAGTTCTAAAAAGTTCAGGGAAGTTTAAGCATTTGATGAGAAGTATTGTGAGTCTCAGGCTTGTTTCTCAAACTACAAAAGAACTTCAAGGCAGTTTCATTAACTTCAGGAAAAAATTGGGAACTTTCAAGTAGTTCTGAAAACCTCAAAATAGTCCATTCCATATTCTACGGAGATTTCCATTGAAATATTCCTTAAAATTTTGGTGAAGCTATCCTCCGAATTCAATTTTCTTTTAGTTTTCCTTGGAATTCTCCACAATAAGAAACCCTTTCGAAAGATTCTCCAAATATTCATTGAATTCATTTCAAATTTCCTTTTCAATCTCACTCCTTCCCTCATATTGAAAGCCTCCTAAGAATTAATTGGTATTTCTCCTCACAAATTACTTCTACTTCTTCTCATAATTTGTTTGGCAAACTCTCCTGAATTCATTTTCCGAATTCCTGTGAAGATGTCCTGGAGTTATTCTCAGATTTAATTTTAATCCTCCTTTAGTATTTTCAAAAAAAAAAAACCAAGGACTTATGCTCCGGATTCGTTTTCTCTTTATGAAATTATGCTCAGAATGCCCTTGGAATTTTACTCGGAAGCTCCTCAGAAATTCCTAAGAGTTTTCATTAAGATTTACTTTTAGGTCACTTTTTAGTCACTATTTTTACAACTATAAGTCACTATTCGGTCACTTATTTCATCAAAATGGTCAATAAAATCACTATTTTTAACAGCTGTGATTGCTACCAGTCCTGTAATTGTGATAGTGGTTTTAGAATAATAGAATCCATAGGCAATGAATACAAGCCCCACGGTACGCCCCACCTTCAACCGTCTTTACGTGGATCTCCGGACACTATGGTGTTCCCGGAAACGAGGCTGCGGACATTCTGGCGGGATCTGGTGCATCCCGTCCCCGCTACACCAGGAACGTACCCCTCCTAGACGTCAGACGTTGGATTGTGAATACTATTATGGAAGCCTGGCAGCAGGAATGGTTCCACTTTCCTGAGGAAGATCAAGGAAACCGTACGCTACCGGTTGGACAGCCAAAAGTATAAGGACCAGCGGATCATCTCAAGACTCCGGACCGACCATGCGAGGATTTCCTATAATTTCGGTGGGACACCATTCCGCAAGGTCTGCTCAATTTGCAGCATCCCCGCCTCGGTGGAACACGTGCTGTGCGTCTGCCCGGAGTTCCAGAAGCTACGCGAACAACATGGACTCCCGGAGAACGTCAGTAATCTGCTTGGTTACGACCCCTCGACGTTGGCTGCGCTGATCGCCTTTCTGAAGGAAGCCCACTTGTATGATCAAATCTAGCCCCCCGTCGGTGTTCCTCGTGTTTCTATTTTTTCTGCCGTCGGGGTTTCTCCACCGGACCGGGCACTGTCTCCTACGGTGGAGCCCTACCTTGTTCGCGCACCCAGTCCTCACCACAACCCCGATCTAATCCTCACTTTACATTAAGTTTTTAAAATGTTGTCTGTCTTATTCGTTGGGTAATCAGAGCCAGTTATACGTCACGTTAATGTCAAATTTTAAACTATTTTTTAGGCAGGATCTAGCCTGACCATCTGCTGTATAACGGGATGAACTAGCCTACGGCTAAAAATCACGATAATTGAGAAGAAGAAAACATACCACAACTGTAAAAAATAGTGCCTACTATCTGTTATCATGAAATTTATAATTTTCTTAGTAATTCAACCATAAAGTTATTAAACTTTAATCAAGTCGCTTCAATTATTTCCTGCCTGTAATTTTTCAGGAAAACGACTGGAAAATCAGGAGACTTGATCGCTGTCACGAATCTCCTGTAATAATTCGTATACTCCCACGTATTGTACCTAGGCCACTCCCCTCACCACACTGCCTTTCCATTCACATAATGGAAAATCAAATCTGATTTATGCGTAAAAGTATACAGCATAGATTCCTCAGACTTGAACTTAATGAAACATGTTTTCCCCCCTGAAATCCAGTATGTTGCTTCCATCGCAACAGCATCCGCTTCCAATGCCTTGATAAAAATGTCAAGCTCTCCAAAGGTAGCCCTCGCGCTTCCTTTGGGGAAATCGAAGCAAAGTGTAGTCTTTACTCATCCATATATTTTTTTTGCTTTCAAAGACCGACAAGCGATCGCATGATTCACATCGAGGAATACAGCTGCTATTGTCGGTTTCGATACCACTCGAGAACGAACTGTTTATTGACGCTTCGATTATCTTTATTGGTATTATGGGATAAGACTAGCGTCAGCTTTAAATATACTGTAGATCAACTTATATTCAAAGTCAAGAGAAATTTTGTATAAAATCAGAATATCTCTGTGATATTTGATATTGGAAGACTCCAGATACCATATGGAATGAGCTAAGAGGCCATCATATTTTCATTTATATAAAAGACCGGGAACATAGTAGTTACTACTCCATATCTGATCAGAACCAGTGAAATTGGAGCTTGGGATTAGATTCATTCAATTTATGGATCAGTACCGATGCCACGTTCCTCATAGTCTTTGGGGACGGGAATTGTTGTTACCAGAGACCGAGTTTACCTCTGCATCTACACAATTGCCTCGGGAAGGATAGTTGAGCTAGTGGGTTGGGTTAATTTTAAATCAGAATTCACTGTGGTAATTGATACGATAAGTAAAATCAGCAGACCACTAAATCTAGTGGTGATAGAATAAGGCTAAGTGACAAATTGCTGGGAAGAGTAAGGGCCTGAAATTGAACTCACAACCTTCAGTTGAGTAAGCAGAAACAGTATCCACTAAGCTGCCAAGCCTCGCCAAGTTTAGTTGCCATCATAAATCAAGAGCAAATTTTCATTACGTCGAATGTAACAAAGGTAAACAAAGTCGAGCTATCAGTGTCAATCGATTCTCCTGCTATTACACTATATAGGGGAAACGCTCCTATAGTTGCGGTACGTTAGAAGCGTTAGGTTCCTATAGTTGTGTATGGAGTCTGCATACACAACTATAGGAACCTAACGCTTCTAACGTAACGCAACTATAGGAGCGTTTACCCTACTGTCCGAATATAGGATCAAATCCCATTTTTAAATTTATTTACTAGTCAAATTGCTTTTTGACGTAATCACCTTCCGATCAAAATAGTTTTCGATGTTACTTAAGTCACCCAATTTCTATGGAGATGCCGTTTGACTTTAGTAACAGCGCTGAAAAGTGTACGTTCGTTGTTCTGTTCAAAAGAATAAAACATTAAAAGATCTTTTAATTGAGACAATAAAACAAATCATCAAGGTTGATTTGATGGATCTACCCACTGTACAGTGGCATAATTTGAAGTACCTAGATAATGTTAATGCTAGAGATATTCAAGATTGCTTTCTATCATTGGTCGAACTTTCTGGACCTTATTAATAAATCATTGCAGAATGGACATGTACCACAAATTTGGAAGGAATCCTTAGTGGTTCCTATTCAAAAAGATGCTGGAACGATTATAGCCGTTCGTAATGTTTATGTCGTCCCATAAACATGTTGCACACATTAGAGAAAATCTTAGAACTTGTTGTTAAAGGCCAGGGAGTATTTAAATAGCAACTCTTTGTTGATACCAGAACAATCAGGATATGGGGAAGGTCATTCTTGTGAAACTGCGTTGAATTTGGTGTTAGAAAAGTGGAAAGACAACTTGGAGCGTAAAGATACGACTGTTGCTGTTTTTTTTTTTGATCTGAAACGCGCTTTTGAAACAATTTTTAGGCCCTTACTGTTAAGTACAATCAAGCGCTATCTGACAGAACTCAACGGACTGTTTTTAATGATTCTGTTTCCAGTCCCGTGGGGAATAACCTTGGAGTGCCCCAGGGAAGTGTATTAGTGCCCCTGTTATTTATTATGTATATTAATGACTTGCGACGTGTTTTACGGCTTTGCGACATTAATCTTTTTGCAGATGATACTGTGTTATTCATTGCAGCTAAGGATTTAGAAGTTGCCGTCTCACACTTGAATGAAGATTTGCAGTATCTACATTAAATTGTGGGGTTGCTAGTGTAATAGGATGCTTTGTTGATTGTTCATTAACTCTTGATTGCTTGTAATACTTATGAATATTGTAGGTGGACAAAATGGCGAACTAAGAGATGAACGCCTAAGTTTTTTCACATTTATATAGCTGTGAAGTAGCTGTAAACTCTAGAGGGAATTTATATCTGTAACTGTAACCAGTTCGATTTTGTTTGCTAACCTGGTTAAAATGTCATCTTTAATCATCTTAAAGATAAATCGTCCAGCTCAAACCTTTGTAGGGGTAAGAGCTGGGACCATCATCATCATCATAATGCCAACAGCGAGAAGGACTAGCATGTCTGGTTGTTGTAAAACTAGCCGTCTTTTTCCTTCCTTCACTTTTCAATAGAATTTGACGTCACGGTGACTGGTACATGCTCGGGTTAAGAATAAATAAAAGAACAAATCTAGGTAGAGCTGGAATTAGGGCTTTCTTAAACAATGACCTCTCGATGATTTCTAGGAATTCAAGGAATGCTCACGCAAACCAACATAACCATCGCGATGCATCGGGTAGAGGAGGTCTTCTCCTTCTCGATAGTGATGTACATTTGAATGAAGCCTTTATTTTCTAGAAATCATCGAAAGAAGCCATTGTATGCAGAAGCTATTACGCCCTTATTCTAGCTCTAATATTGATTGTATTTTATCAAGGGACCCTAGGGATACTTCAGCCAAAGCGCCTATTTTGGGCCCATCAAGCAAAAACATCAAATAAATCCATGATATCGGCTTTAACAGGTAAATTATGCGTTTGGTACGATACTTTAGCTCAAATGCTACTGAACGAAGTCAATAAGAACGCGTGATATGAATGTTTGCAACCAATATTCTCAAATACAAATGAAGCGCTCCAACCGAATCAATCTTTATCTTCATCCTATAGACCAAAGTGAATTCATTGGCGTTTCAATGCGTAAGGCCGAGTTTAGAATATATCACTGTATAACAATTTTCTGTTAAACTGTGAAGTGTTGAATTATTCCGGTCTTGCTATAACGCTTCAAATTCATCGATCCTTTTGTGAACTTCTAAATAAAACTACCAACGCCACATTTCACACAATCAACTAACATTTTGAATATTTAAAGAGATAATACTAGAGATTTTTTGAACAACTGAAATAATGAAGAGCAGAAACAATTGTATCTACTAATCGTTATCCTACGTCAAGCATCCTTTCACCGCAAAAAGCAATGTTTGAAGAGAAATTGTCATTTTTTCGAATATCTCCATATCGCAAAACTAATTTAACCACATCTGTTGAATTTGAAGGTGAAAGTATTACCCAATAGTACTGAATATTTCACTTACCGGTATTGCCGATTTGTTGTGGTGGTATTCGGAAATAAGTTCTGGAAACTCTGTTTAAAAGTCGATGCATAAATTATACGAGTTGGTTTGTCTTAAACTAACAAACATTATACATATTTTCCGTGAAAAAAGCTTGCCCGCTACCGCCAGGCGTCGCTATTGTTCGTGAAAGCAGGAAGAACTGGTTTTCTACACGAGATCCACTTCTCTTCTTTGCATCAACTCTAATGAGTTACCGATTTATTTCGTTCAAACAAATCTGAAGGCTGCTCAACTGGAGTTTCAACAGTGTTTGGCTCATTATTATTTCAAATGATTCTTTGGAGTAAGATAACATCAAATCTAGTTAAAATTGTTTACAGCGTTGCCAAATTTATAGTTAATTTTCCAACAAAAAACATTTATGGGAGTAGGGTTAACTACCCCATTTTCGGCCTATTAAGCACAACCCGCACTTAGTCTTTCTTAATCAAGCGCAGTTTAGCACCAAACGGAATGTTATTATTACTGATGGCTTCCAAATTTATTTACCTTTCCGTACGTACCGTAAGATTTGATAAAGAGGAACCAATCGTTGAGATATTGCCAAAAGTCTAACACTGCTTCTTGACGCCAAACTCGGCCTACGGATTCTAAACTCGGCCTAACGCCATTGAAACGCAACTTTGAAACGCAAATGAATTCACTTCGGCCTATCGGATGAAGTTAAAAATAGATTCGGTCGGAGCGCTTCTTTGTTTTTGTGAATTATGGGTGCAAACCTTCATATCACGCGTTCTCATTGATTTCGTTCGGTAGCTTATTAACTAAAGTATCGTACCAAACTCATAATTGACTTGTTAACTCTGAAATCATGAAATTATTTTGTGTTTTCTGCCCGATAGACCCAAAATGGGCGATTAGGCCGAAGTAGTTCTCTACCCTACTACTATTCAAGCATTTCGAAGCCTCTTTCAGTATTTTTGAATCATTTTCGCACAATTTTGTCAAGTTTAACTAGGGTTGGTTTCGACACTCATCGACCGTTTTTGGCAACCAAAATTTAAACAATAATTTATCTGTATTTACCCATCAAAAAACTTCGATGAATATATTCAAATGAAGCGTTAGTCTTTCAGCTTTACGACTGAGCAAACCTGTTAGGCCAGATTTTTTCCTTGAATAAAATATAATATATTTTGACTTTTTGCATTTATTTGTTGTTGTTTCTTTTTTGCTTGTTAAATCTCACCATCCCTCTCCAAAGGGGGAGTTTGGTAAAGAGAGATGAAAAAACCGAATTGTACCTTCCTTAAAAAGTTGTCCTAGCTCGCTATTCTAATATCTATATGCAATCTTCACACTGCCGTACTCTAACTCTATGCTTTCATCTACTCCATCTATCGTATAAAAATTACCACTACAGTCTGTTATTTGAAATTAGCATCTTCAACTATGTTTTGGATACCGTTTAATCAGTAGCTATGAGGGCTCCATCGTCCTGCATTATTTATTATAATATTGGATGTTTTGATAAGAGATGAACTAGCCTATGGCTAAAAATCTCTCTAATAAATTTGAAATTTTTTAAATCTAAAATTTGAACATATCGATATGGGGTGAAATTGTTTTCTGGGGTTTTCTGAGATGCTAAAACCTTTGTGTGAAAAGTGCTTTCAGCAGAAACACCAAAATAATGTCTTAAATGCACAGGTGCATCTAAAGCGCAAACAATGTCATATGATCGTTTGTTTGGATGTTGATATTGTATGCTACTTAACGTCAGCTCTATGTGAAAAACACAACAAGGCAATCATTGGAGTCTCATGATGATATACTTTTAAGATTTCTCTTGATATCTTTCACTGACCATGGTATACGTGGCAGCTTAAAGTGCAACGCATAATGATCAATTTGCCTCCAAATTACGGTACTTTCTGAATAACATACAGTCGTGAAAGAACATTGAATTTTTAAACAGTTGGAGATCCTCAGAACTCGATCAAGCTGAAGTCTTGGAAAAAAAAAACAAGATAAATTTACTAATATCTTCGTCTACTTGGAAATCTTTTAAATATTTCCTGATGTCTAGGAAGTATGGCTCAAAGAATATCCTGTAACATATGCAACGTTTCCTGAACAATTAAAAAACTTCCTTGTACTAAAATTTCTCAACTTCTACGAAGTTCCCTGAATTTAATTCAAATTCCATATTTTTTCAATCTATCTTAATTCTACGAAGATCTCCGAACATCTTTGCACTTTTGGAAGGCACCTATCATCTACAAATATTCTTGAACATCTGGAAAGTTTCTTGAAATTTAACTAAGTTCCCAAAACCCTCAAGAAGTTCATGGAGCTTTTAAGAATTAAGATCTCTGTCAAACTGCAACGAAGTTCCCTATACTAGAGCGAGGATCCCTGAAGTTCTTAGAAGTTTATTGAACTATGTTTAGATCCCCTACAAAATTCTATGAACTTTTTCAAAATTCCTCACACTCCTTATATGAAATTTTACGCGGATTCTCAAAATGCTACGAAATTCGCAAAACTTCTACAAAATTTGCTGTACTTCTACGTTTATCGTTGATTTCCAAAGAATTTCCTCGAACGAAGTTTCTTAAATTTGTACATAATTTCCACAACTATTCCAAGTCCACGAGGCTTAAAAAAAAGTGCCCTGAAATTTTATTGGGGTTCCCGATCAATTATGAACTTCACTGAAATAAAATATTGTTCCCTTAACTTCTACGAAGCTTCTCAAACTTAAATAAATGTTCCACTTCTACGCAGTTTTCAGGACTGTATTCTACGAACTTTTCTGTAGATCTATGAAGTTCCCAGAATGTCTAATAAGTTTCCTCAATTTCTACGATGTTCCCTGAACTTCTTATAAGTCCTTGAAGTTTTACGACGTTCCCATAAGTTAAAGAAAAATCCCAGGGCTCATGGCCAATTTGTAGAGCCTAAAGACGTCTTATTATGCCATCGATTAAATATCGATATCATATAATTTCTCAAAATTGCAGAACATAAGAAAAGTAGTGAACATAAAGGACTTTTTTTTTTTTCCTTTGGTTTGTTTTTTTCCGTCGATCTTGTTTTCCGTCCTGAGCACCAATGCTACCGACGTGCCAGGAAGGCAGCTCCCACACCTGGACCCTACCTATCGACCCATCAACTCATAAACCGGGGACCAACGGCTTTACTTCCCATCCGAAGGAAGGCGTGATCAGAGATGTTATGCCTCAGAACATCCCGGCGGCGCCGACTGGTATTGAACCCAGGCCTGCTGGGGTGAGAGGTAATCACGCTTACCACTACACCACCGGCGCCGTTAACATAAAGGACTTAAAAAAAAAGATTAGTAATATTGAACTTGACAAGCTTGACAAAATACCGGTGAATAAAAAAAAACACCAAAAGTTCTGGGGGGGGGGGGCTATACAATTCAGGAGGGGGCCTGGCCCCCTTGGCACCCCTATTAGCTACGCCAATATCCGGCAGTGTGAAAATTGTATATAGAGAGTAGAAGGTGAGCAAGGACAACTTTGATGAAGGTACATCATCTCTTTTACTAAAATCCCCAGCTGGAGAGGGATGGTGAGGGGTATCCACTCTCTTGTTAGCAGCAAAGCGTACATTTAATTGCCAAAGTGTTATTTAAAAGTATTTTCAACTTCTTATAAGGCAAGCTGCACCTTTTCAGCTGTATTAATTTATGAGATGTCTTAAAAAAGCGTTTTCAACTTTCTTTATTAAAAATCTCCGAAAACCTCATAATAAACTATCAATCACTGCGTGAAGAGACAGTCAATGTCCACGCCAATCTGAAAAGAACAGAATTTCTTCAAGAAATTTATAAATTAAACTAAGATTGGTATTGTATACGACAAGTTTTATAGTGATATTTAAACAGTAAGATGCACGTTTAAATAACATTTAAAGATAAAAGAAAAAGAAAACTATTTTGGAAAATGTTGAAATCTAGGAGGAAGCATGAAGAAAACATCTATAAACCTCATATATAACGTGGGATGTTTTCTGCATCACTTATAATACATTTTTACAACAAGTCGTTCGTTTCTTGGGGAGTTCCTCAGGGTAGCATTCTTGAGCCTATATTGTATAACATTTTCACTTCGGACCTCCCTGATTTGCCTCAGGGATGCCACACATCTTTGTTCGCTGATGACACAGGCATTTCCGCTAATGGGAGAAGTCTTCGTGTTATTTGCAGCGGACATCAGAAAAGTTTAGATATTTTCTCTTCTTACTTACAAAAATGGAAAATTTCTCCCAACGCTTCCAAAACTCAACTTATAATATTTCCACATACGCCCTAAGAGAAGACGGGGGCGTAAACGAACCACTTTTCTGTCAAACGCGAACCAGCTCGTGATTGACCGATTTGAAGTGCGTAAGATAAAGACAGAGATAAATATAGATAGAGATAGAGATAAAAGAGTAAGAAGCCAGTTGTCTTCTCTTCCTCTTAGCATAAGCCTAGAGCTTTCCCAATGAATAAATATGTACTTCAATTTGCTAGGTAACGGTGCATAGTGGTTGTAGTGGTGAGCTTTCTTTTGAATGAAGAGGCTGTGAAGGCTTTATGTTGGAGTACTGAATGATTGCTTGGTGACGAAGCCCTAAGGAAATATATGTAGAAGAAGGGTTGCCAAGAATTAAAATATATGGTCATTAACATAATATCAAAAAGGTGTGTGATGAAGACGAAGCATCTGGCGAAGGACAACAGACATCACCTAAAGGGCTACTGAAGAAAATCGTGCAATAGAGAAGTCCGGAAAAATTGATGATCACAGTCATGCAGACCAGTTTTGGTGAGATCATTCCATTCCATTCCAATTCTGAATTTTAGGAACATTGGGAGGCATTTGGTGAGATCCTTCAATTATACTATATATAATCCATTCATTACATCACATATGATTGTTAAATTCACTCTTACATAGCTGGAAGCATTTGGTACGGTATGTCCAAGCATCCTTCTAACCTAATCATTTTCCAGGATGCTTTCTCGTACTGACTGCGTTTGTGTTAGATTAAATTAGATTAGATTCAGATTGCTGTCGATTTCAACGGAACCATGAAGACACCTCAGCGGGAGTTCTGCGATGCCATCTTTTGAACATGTCATCTATTACCTTGAATCTGTTAACTTTATTGCTTCCATTTTAATAGTGATTTATTGTTGAAATTTGTAATTCATTATGATTCAAGTTGAAAAGACATAGATGTTTTGCAGACGGCAAACGCTCTGAACAGCAATTTCCACATCTATAAAAAAAATCTACATTTGCCAGCAACACTGACTGGGTGTATCCTATGGCTTACCTTCCCTAATTCCCTAATTCCTAATTTTCCGAGACAATAATGAGGGGTCGTAGAGTTCTCTGCATCTCTCTTAAGTAAATGTTGGACTAACATATCTTTCCTATCCCTACCAGTTATAAGGACGTGACCAGGACAATCTTTAACTGTTTGAGCGGAATATGTATTTATGTGGGAGATAGTAATTATTTCCTACTTACTATCTGTCCAGCAATAGATATCCGTCTTGCTCTTAATAGTTTTGAATTTGTACCACCTGCGATATTGTGCAACTCGTTCGATGCTAATGCTAATGCTAATAAGCCTAGAGCTTCCTTTTTGAAACCTAGTAGTAGTCACATAGTCACTATGAACGGAGGTCCAACTTCTTGGTCAAGTCAAGTGAAATGTCTTGGATTAGTACTTGTCCAAAAATTTACTTTTAAAGATCACATTGGGGGCATTCAAGCCAAATGTAACAAATATATACAATGTGTGTATCCTCTTATAATCAGGAAATCCATACTTTGCCTGAAGAATAAACTTCTAATATTTAAACAAGTAATTAGACCGGCCATGCTTTACGCTGTGCCAATATGGTCTAGTTATTGCCCTACCAGGAAAAGTTGCCTCCCTGGTACAGTACTACCGAGGTACATAGAATTTCGAATGTTGAGACTTTAGAACAAATGTACAAAAAACTAATTCAAAATTTCAGGCAAAATCGTTACAATCCTCTGTAGTAGCTAGAGCACCTAGGTTAAAATGAAATTAAAAAGTTATGGGTAATTTCAACCGCACACTTCAAATGTTACTATCTGATGTAGAAGAATAGATACTAATATTTGAGATATTTTTTTTTAAAGGTCACATATAACACAAGCAGGCCTGTCATATTGGATTCTCGGGCTACTTCGAAAACTATTTTTTTTTATCAAAACTAACTGGGCGCTGAAATATTGCATATGGGTCATTATTCCACGTCAAGTGGCCAGTGACCTCTTTCGATTTGGTCAAAATTAAGAGGAGATGTTTATTTTTGTCTAAATTTTTAGATCCCCAAGTTTAGGAACGATCGGTCCAGGGGAGCATTGTATATTTTTAAAGAAAGCATAACTTTCTTTTATCAATATATACGGAATATAGAAAGTGTTTTATGATAAAATTAGACAAAAATCTAATTATGAATTTGTTATTTGTATACAGTGTTGGCAAATATTTTACAATTGCGTTTAAAAACATAAAACGCAATGATTACATTTAGATTTCCAAAATGATAGCAACATCATATTCTTCATCCTTTTATATATAAGAAATACTTATCGACAAAAAGTTACTTGTGTATTTCCTGAGATACAGCTTTTTGAAGCAAAGAGTGTTAAAAACTATGAAAAAACGGGTTTGCAACTGTGTGTGTGTGTGTCATCCTCTATCCCTCACCCAGCCGGGGGCGTTGGACAAGTAGAACTGCGAATAATTTGATCAAATCTCATGCTCCGTAATGGTGCCCTTTATGTTGTGAAGACTAGTACTTCAAAAAGGGTAACTTTTGAGGCAAGACAGGGTGTCCTCAACAAGTTAAGGGAACAGGATGCACTAAATGTCCACAACAGGTACAGCAAAACATCACATAGACGCCCTTATTCACACTAACTACTCAGGGGGTAGAAGGTCAAGAAGAGCCACCGCCGCCAACTAAAGCTTGAACCGGGTACCTGGGACTCCCACGATATACCCGCGGCAATGGTCAACAGACGATGCCCTGTACGTATTTAGTATGTAATATGTTTTATTTGGATTCACAAAATGTTTGAATCCATGCGTCATCTAAACCATGTAATTTCTATCACCACAAATACACTTGTCAACAATCTTCAACTGGAACGTACTCACCAAATCACTTCACCCGGGAGCGCATTCCCGATGCTTCCACGCATATTTTTTTTCCCCTCCACTCCAACCACACAACAACCAAATATCACTTTTCTTTTTCAAGTCACTCCGTGCACAAAAGCAATGCACATCGCAAAACCCTGACAATAGATCAGCACCGTTCTCAACACCGCGTAAATAAACAAAAATTAAAATTTTCACTCGCGATGCCACAAATTTCTGGTCCGGGAGAAACAATCAAACCACGCAGCGCCAAATCTTCTGATGCTTGCAATTTTGCAAACATGATGAATCATGTTTTCTTTCTCGATTCTAAAACTTCTCGGAAAGCGAGAAAACCACCACTCACACACGTATAACCGTCCGGGAGGCAGAGTGCCAGCGCTAATCCGGCAAATGCAGCCGAAAACTATGGAAGCGAATGCACGCACAAAACAGAGAACGTACTTAACATACAACCGTATCCAAAGACGTTCGAAACTCGACCATGAAAAAACGGGTTTGCAACTATCCTTTTATTCGATCTTCTAAGTAAGAGAACTAATTTTACTCATGTAATGTTTCAAATGATTTTGAAGCAAGATAACATCAAATCAAGTCAAAATTTGTTTAAAGTGTTGCCAAATGTATGGTCTATGGTATGGTCTATGATTTATGGAACTACTACTACTTAAGCATTTCGAAGCCTCTTTCAGTCTTTTTGAATCATGTTTGGACTAATTTGACGTGTTAACGCAATTTTGTCAAATTTAACTAAGGTTTCGGCACCCATAGACCGTTTTTGGCAACCAAAATTCAAACGTTAATTTATCGGTATTTACCCATCAAAAAACTTCGCTGGATGTATTCAAATAAAGCCTTAGTCTTCCAGCTTCAATCTGATTACATTTTTATGACTGAGAAAACCTGTTACATCAGATTTTTACTTAAATTGAATATAATGTATTTAGACTTTTTGCATTTTCTGTTCCTTTTTTGCTTTTTAAAGCTGTTTCAATGCCATTCAGTTTCGAAGCTTTTTTTCAGCATTTTAGAGCCGTTTTGTATTTTTAAAGGAATTGCAGACATATGTTGGTGGGTCGCGAACTTATAGAATTTGTCAATGTATATACAATATAAACATATTAAAATAACGTCTGTTTGTCTGTGGTAAGCAATCTTTTCCGTGTAAATATCATTATGGTGTAGAAGCCAGTGCAGTACGAGTTCACAACCAAATGAGCTCAAATGATGGGACTATGATCAGAACCTGATTTGGAACCGATTGAGTAGTTGAAACAAAATCGATATTTTGAACCACCCTACACGGAGAAAAAATACTACCCAAAATTTGAGTTCTTTTTACTTAATTTTGACTTCAGCCTCTCACTTGCACTCGTTATTGTTGTCAAAAAAGGAACAAGAGATTCGACCCAACGATATAGTTCAGCCCAATAAGTTACTTTTGAGTAAATTGCATATTCTCAAATTTGTGAGAATTAAACTTAATTTTGGGTAGAATATACTTAAGAGTAGGTATTTTTTTTTGCTGGTGTTAAATGGAAACTACTATATGCGATTTACTCAAATTTGGGTTATTGGGCTGAACCCCGGAATTGAGGGAAAAGTACTTAATGTTGGGTTGTTTTTCATCTCCGTGTAGACTATATAATTAAAAAAAAATATTTGGTTGTTCATACATTTTACCCAGATTTAAATAGCTACAAGCCCATATTCTAGGTTTACCCGGTTTTGCTCTAATCGCTAGAATTCCAATCATTTTTGGAATCAGCTGGTTTGTTATGCAAGCATGAAGTAATTTTTCCCAATCTTGCGCAAACACTTGAAATGTAGGCTGAATGACTGTTCAATATATGTCAGATCCCAAGCTCATTAACTCTGTGCCACCGCCGCATCGAGATAAAGGATCCAAAGTGACATAATAAAATTTTATACGGTGATCGATAAAGAAACTTATCCCATTCTGAAGCAGCCTGAACCGATGAGAACGTGCTGTGCAGTCAGCTGGAAAATTGGATCTCGCGTGTCTGCTCTTTTGCGTTCCACTTTTGTGCGAATCCGACAGGCCAGCGTGGAGGATGGTTCAACTGTGAGCGAAAGGATATGATAGGAGCAATCTACATACCTACAATGTCCTACATACACCAGGCACCAAGGCTGCGCTTTGAAAGTCAAAGAAGACGTTTTTTTCTGCTTCGCCCTCAGTGAAAGACAGTCACGTAAAGACGCACTCACGTAGAATCAGCAAGGATGGATTGCGTGGCCCAAGGTTACAGGGCAGTTTTTGGAACATATGGCGCTAGGTGATTCGGCAGTTGCTGCCTGGAAGCACGGCCGATGAATCTGAATCAAATTTGAGTGCCGTTCAATCAGATTCGCAAAAACGTTGGTCTGATGTTAGACTGAGTAAAATTGTCCTCGGTTTTCCAGGAAAAACTTTTTGATTATGAGGAAAATCGAGAAAGGTTTCAATCAGCCTATTAGTGTACTCCTGGGCTAAGTAAAATTTTCGACAACTTTCCTCATATTCGAGCAGATTTTTGTGGAAAAGCGAGAAAATTTTACTCACTCTATAAGTGATTTATGTGTTTGCAATTTGGTGTGGAAAACCATTCAATTTTAAGTCGATCCTATTGGCCCTCAGGACAATATCAGTTTTCCACATCCGATGAGATCGATTCCAAATTCGCAAAAACGTAGGTTCCTAATAGAAGGAGTAAAATTTTCCACGCTTTTCTTCAAAAATCTGCGCGAATATGATGAAAATTGACAAAAATCTATTCAGTCTAGGAGAATACTAATAGACTGAGTGAAACCACTCTTCTCAAAATCGAGGAAAATTTTACTCAGTCTCAGCATTTGAGTGAACGGAACTCAAATTTGAGTTGGTTTAATTGACCGTGCACCTATCATGTTAAACATTTTTCTCTCTCAGGATTTGTCCTTGGAATGGCCCAAATTTATCGGCACGACGACGACCGCGATGACGACATGACGGACGAGACTGCTGCGGACGACGCGACGACGATGCGGCACCACAGAGCAAAGGACATCATATTTTCCTATCGTTTGGCCTTTTACGACTTGCTTTTACTTTTTTGATACAGAAAATGAAATTCAAATGCACCTCGAGAAAAATTGCGACGTAAAATGGCACCACACCGCCCATGATAAATCCATTAGATTTCATTAAACTCCGTCCTAGTAGACGACTGATGAAAGAATAAGGCAAAATGACTAACGGTAAAATGCATTGTCATGCAAATGCAACCAAGCTTGGGGCGTAACTGCATGGAACGTACGAGGTCTTGTCATACTTTGTCATTCGGAAATCTTTAGAAAGTATTCAAGCACAAATGTTTTGACTATTGCAAAGGTGAAAAACAAAACTAAATTTTGCTTCATTTGCACTTGACTAATTTAACAAGGACGAGGTCATTTGAGTGGTCATTTCACTGAATTCCACCACGGTTGTCGTTTAGTATTTAGTGTAGAGCGACGAACGCCTGGGACAAATTGTCCGAAGACAACAATTTAAGAATAGGATGACTAGCAAATGCATAAGATAAGATTTAACATTTGATTGATTACATTTCCATAGTTGGTTGGAAATGCTAACATGAAGCTTAGTGTGATGATTTATTAGCTTCTCTAGCTAATAAATCATCACACTAAAGCTTCATGTTAGCATTTCCAACCAACTCTGAAAATCGTTAACTTCGCGTATGAAGTAACATAAAAAAACACTTTGAATACATTTCCATATTGAATTGCCATAATCAGCCATTCCATCATAGAACTTTAAATGATCTTTATTTCTGGTATTTGTGTGGTTTTACATGTATGAATTAACAAGTGACACAGATGCGTCTTTTTAACTTTAGTTCATTTTGAAATTTTTAATTATTATTTAAAGTTCCTAGTCCTATCAGGCCTGTTTTTAAGAATGACCACCTTGGTGGGATTGGTTTGTTTTAAATTGGAAAAGGGAAACTACTTATAACTACTATTTACAACTACAACTACTATATACACCTAACCTACTGTATACAAATTGCTTATCAAAGCATGTTCTGATACATTACATTTTTGTGCAAATTTAGTCTTAATTTCGTTTAGTCTGGAATCTATTTTGGCAATGCCTGCCTCTTCGTGTAAATTTGTTATTCTAGTGTCGAAGGGACGATCGAGTATCATCCTAAGCACTCTGTTTTGTGCCACCTGGACTTTGTTCCTGTGAGTTTGAGCACTTGATTCCCACACCGGTACAGCGTAGAAAATTGCAGGTGCTATGATTTGATTGTAGACAGCCAGTTTGTTAACCCTAGAGAGGCGGGATCTGCGAGAAATCAGCGGATACAAACACCTAACTAAGCTTGAACACTTAACTAACGTCTTTTCTATATGCGAGCGGAACAGGAGCTTCTCATCGAATACCATTCCAAGGTACGTAACTTCAGCAGACCACTCAACCCTTGTGCCATCCATGACTACTGTGCAGGTGTCGGTATCAGTTTGGGTGATTGCCAATGCAGGAACATGATAGTTTGGGTTTTGGAGGCATTGATTTTGATTTTCCAAGTTTTTGCATAGTCAGCAAAGGTGTCAAGGGATCGTTGTAGTTTGTTTGTAATTTCGCGAGGCATTCTGCCCTTGACTGATATCGCGGTATCATCTGCGAACAGGAAGAACACGCAACCGTCTCCGAGGGGAGGAATGTCAGAAGTATACAAGCTGTAGAGCAAGGGGCCCAACAAACTGCCTTGTGGAATGCCTGCCGGGATGGAAAATTTGTCGGAGAGACAACCATTCAACGATACCTTGAACGACCTTTGCTGAAGGTAGTTACGGGTAATTTTGACCAAATGCAACGGTAAATTGTAGTTACAAAGCTTGTATATAAGTCCGTCATGCCAGACGTTGTCAAACGCCTTTTCGACGTCTAGCAAGGCCATGGCTGTGGACTTGGATACAGCCTTGTTACTTCGAATGTTGTTCATCACCCGTACTAGCTGATGAGTGGTGGAGTGCCCCTTCCTGAACCCAAACTGTTCCGGTAGGAGAATATTGTTTTCCTCCACAAACTTGAGCAATCTATTGAGAATGAGTTTCTCGAACAATTTGCTCAGCGCTGAGAGAAGGCTGATCGGTCTGTAGCTTGACGGCAATGCTGGATCTTTACCGGGTTTGCGGATCGGTATTATTTTTGCTATCTTCCAGATGCTTGGAAAGTAGTGCAGCTCCAAGCATCTGTTGAAAATGGCAGTTAAAACTGCATAGACTTGCATGCTAAGCCTTTTTATGATTAGGTTAAATACGCCGTCAAAACCGGGGGCCTTCATATTCTTTGAATATTTCAGCGCTGAGCAAATTTGTTCTATCGTAAATCTATCCTCCGGAGGCACGGCACAAGGGAAGTAATCTACATTTTGGACGTCACCTGGTTTTCGAGCGGACTTTGGATAGTTGAGCCAAGCAAATGCGATGCAGCAATATGATTGCCAATCGCATTTGCTTTCTCTTGTGGGGTTATGAGGCGATTGTCATCATTTCCGACTCTGAGAGGTGGAACGGGTTTGGGATGAGTTTTCAGCACCTTAGCTACCTTCCAGAATGGACGGGAGCGGTCATCCAGATTCTGGACAACACGCCCGAAACTTTCATTTCGGAGTGAGTCCATTCTGGAAGCAATCTGCCTGTTCAGATCGGCCATTTCACGTTTCCTCGCTAGATCTCCAGTCCTCTGAAACTGGCGTCTACGCACATTTCTCAAGCGAATCAGTAATTGGGTGTGGGAATCAATGGCAACAAACTTACCCCTCACAGGAACTTGTCGAACACACGTCTCGTCAGCCACGGATATGGCCTGGTGGAGTCCTTCCAGTGCCCGGTTGATGTCCTCTACGGTGTCAAGCGGCGGGTTATCATCGATGTTTCTGTCGACCACATGCCCAAACTGCACCCAGTTGACATGATGATAGTCTTTGTGCAGGCTTTGAGCAGGTGCTACCTGGGTGCCGACTTCAGCCACCACCGGTTGATGGTCGGAACTGAGATCGTTGATCGCCATCGGTTTGGATAGTCCAATGTTCGATAGAAAAAAGTCCAACGTGGAAGGGTTTCCCGCCGGAGAGATGAATGTCGGTTCATCAGGGAATTTCACTGTATACAGCCCATGCTGCGAGTGGTCGAAGAGCAGACGTCCGTTCTGATTCCGCTGATAGTTCCGCCATGCTTCGTGGCGGGCATTTAAATCGCCCCCAATGACGAATCGTGAGCTCGTGCGAGTGATGGTGGTCAGATCATGCTTGAATTGGATGCCTAATCCATTACTGGCAGCACACTGACGAGGGCAGTATACGGCGACGAACCGGACGATTCCGGTTGGTGATTTCACCTCCACACTAAGGGCCTCGATGATAGAAGTGCGAATATGCGGCAGCGTGCAGAACTTGATTCCTTTCTTGATGATGATCGCAACACCACCCCCCCCCCCCCCCTGGAGTCGATACGATCAAGCCGGATAATGTGGTGATCAGGCAACCAAAAGCTGTCACCGGATTTAAGATGGGTCTCTGTTAGGAGGCCCACGTCGATACTATGCTTGCGGAGGAAGTCAGCAAGCTCGAGTCTTTTTGCTCTTACAGAGCATGCGTTCCATGTGACGGCAGTTATCGGTTTAGACACCATAC
Source organism: Ochlerotatus camptorhynchus (assembly GCF_037179485.1). NCBI lineage: Eukaryota > Metazoa > Arthropoda > Insecta > Diptera > Culicidae > Ochlerotatus > Ochlerotatus camptorhynchus. Next base: position 1,111,341 of record NW_027040694.1, on the reverse strand, counting down.
TGAATAATAAACTTACCGAGCACTTGGATCTGTTCGGGCTTGCTGCGGCACTGGCGAAGAGCGCTGGTCATATCGACGAAAATCTTCATCAGCTCATCCGCAGAAAAGAGATCGGGATTGGCGTTTTGTGCTGGTGGTTGTCTCCAGAATCCAGGGAGGGATGGAGAGCTTTGTCCAGCTGAGGCACCAGACGTTTCTTGGCGGGGGCCGGATTGCACCCGTGAAATCCTCCAGTCTGAATGCCGGCGTATTGTCCTTCTTTCGTCCTGGTTGATTTCTTGTGGACGCCTGCTTTCGGATCCGTTTAAAATCTTCGCGTTTGGGGCACTGTTTGTCGGACCCTTGATGAGCGCCATTACAGTTGACGCATTTGGCCGCTTCCGACTCGTCGACAACACACTCGGAGGAGATATGGTTTTGGGCGCATTTGCCACAGCGCGGCTTGACGAAGCAGTTTCGGGTGCCGTGCCCAAAATTCAGGCAACGTTGACACTGGGTGACGTCGTGACGGCCGCCACGGTATGGCTCCCATCGGACAATGATGGAATTGATGGAGCGGATAGCCTTCAACGCATTGAGCGTCACCGTTCCCTTCTGGAAATGCACCAGGAAAAGACAATCTGGATACCTTTTGACGTTCTCGTCCCTCCTTGTCATCCGGAAGACGGCAGTTGGGGCCAGCTTGTAGCGGTTCTTGATTTCCGCTTCAATCAGCTTCGGGTCAAAATTCGGTAGACCCCTGATGACGACCTTGAATGGTTTCTCGCCGGGAATGTCGTGGGTGAAAAATTCCACCTTGGTAGTCCTCAGGTGGGCAACGACCAAGTCATACTCCGCTTTCGTGCGGAGCATAACCTTGGTGCCGACTCTGCCCAACTTGAATTCGGCTTTAACGCCCAGTGAAGCCAGATCTGCGATGAGATCGTTAAGATGGGCATTTTTTACTACCAACGGAGGTAGCTTTACTTTTGCCGTGCTTGTGTCGGCAACGTCACCGAAATCTCCGACATCACTACCGTTTGTCGCAGTAGCATCGCCGCGAGAAATCGTGCAATTGGACTGGCTCCGATTCTTCTTCCTCTTCTTGCTGCGCTTTCCTTTTGCAGCTGGCTGGGTATGCTCATCGATGGGAAGAACAGCAAACCTGTTCGATGTGGACACACCGGAGCTTCCTTCACCGGCGTCCTGGTCCTTCACCGGGCTTCGCGAGCGATGCTTCCCCATTTCGGGGCACACACACACGCACGACAAACCACGAAAGAAAGAGCGCGAACACTAACTCAAAAAAATACTTTCCGAACAACTCACGAGAGCGAGCTCAAACCGAACTAAACTACTTGACGTTCAAGCAGAGAATGCCATCATAGAAACTTCCTCCAACACTAAATAGACAATCTTCGGTTTCCACGCTTTACCAATGTTTCGTACCATCTCTGATAGCGATGACTATGTTTCCACCTCGTTTGTCAGCTCAGGATCAGCAAATGACGTTCGATAGAATTATTGACATCATTGCTTTGAATGATTTGCGTTATGGGGCTGAACCGATACGACATAAGGAAAATGATGTAATGTCGGCCTAAATGCTCCTAATTTGGGCCCATACATAAATTCAGCAATCGACTAAATTTCCAATAGCGACCAAAAATATACATTAGTACCGTCCCCATGACATGTTCATCTAGATAAATTTGATAAATAGCAGATTTTTAGTGATGGGCTCAATCTTAGAGCCATAGGCCAACATTAGAGCCATTTCCCCTATGCATTTCAATTTGAGATGACAATCATTCTACTGAGAGCATTACGTTTTTCAACTAATGTCCGTTTGCTTCTCGTATCAATGTTCATCCTTTTCCACCACTGGTTCCACTGAATTGTCCCTATGACTCATATTTGCTGAAAATCTCCTTAATAAAGACAACCAACCATCCAATCACTATGATTCAGTGGTTCATCTGATAACTCCTGTTTTTGGCCAACACTTCGTCAGCTCCCATAATCTCGGACAAAACATAAATTGGTCCACATGAGGCTGCTCTTGCTGAAAATGCATTTGATTCTCAACAACTTTCCCGAAGTTTCAGAGATTTCAGCTGACGAACTGTTGACCTAAATCAAATCTCACAAAAAAATGAAGACCCCAGGTTGCGATAACATCTTGAATCTAGAGCTCAAACATATGAGTTCTAGATTCTATGATTACCTGGCATTGATTTTCATTCAGTGGCTTAGGCTTGGCTACTTCCCCTAGTGCTGGAAGTCATTCCCATCCAGAAACATGTGAGGGATCCTTCCTCTCCCTCCAGCTATAGACCTCAAGGTTATCAAAGCTTCTTGAAAAAGCAATTTACCAGCGTCTTCTAACATCTGCCGACGAAAATAGCATCTAACTCGAGGAGCAGTTTGGTTTTGTACAAGGTCGGTCGACTAATTACCAACTGACTCGAGTAAGCAATATTCTCAGGCAGAACGAATCGGTATCTTAAACATCTGCAATGGCATTGTTAGACGTTGAAAAAGTGGATGATATGGACTTCCAATCCTGCTCGTGAAGATCATCCAAAATTACCTCTCAGACAGAACATTTCAAGCCTCTCTCAATGGCATCACTTCTGATGCCTTCAAAATTGGCGCGGGCATTCCACAGGGAAGTATTCTTGGGCCCATCCTCTTCGACTTGCAGATAAGGGGCTGTCCATAAACTACGTAAAGGGTGTCCACGATGAAATTGCCACACACAAAATTGATTCGCAAAATTCGAGTTTTCATCCGATTGCCATCAAATTTTCAGGGATTGAGAAATAACTATTAAACTTCATTTTACCATTTTACTCGTATTTTATTTACAGTCCATACGCAAATGCCCTCACCTTGGCCTTAACCCCGGCCATAAGATTCTGCACAACCTGTGAATCAACCGTTTTTTGCATGTAAACCCATACTTTCTTCAGTTCCTCGACTGTCTTCACTACCTTAGGTCGTTTAAGAAGGTGCTGCTTCATAATCGCCCAGTACTTCTCGATGGGGCGGAGCTCCGGAGTGTTGGGAGGGTTGAACATTTTCGGCACGAAATTGACCTTATTGTCCGCATACCACTTCAGCACGTCCTTGGAGTAGTGGCATGAGGCCAAATCCGGCCAGAAGATTGTTGGGACGTTGTGGGCCTTCAGGAGAGGAAGCAGCCGCTTCTGGAGGCACTCTTTTATGTACACCTGTCCGTTCATCGTGTCCTGGGTCACGAAAGGTGCACTCCGCTTCCCGCACGTGCAGATGGCTTGCCAAACCAGGAATTTCTTCGCAAATTTGGACATCTTCTGAGTGCGGACATGCTCCGGAACGCTGAACTTATCCTTGGCCGTGAAAACAGGTTGCCGGGGATCTGTTTGAAGTCGGCCTTCACATATGTTTCGTCGTCCATGATGCAGCATTCAACTTTCGTCAGCATGTTGAGGTACAACTTCCTGGCACGGGTTTTGGCGGACTTGTTCTGCTTCTCGTCGCGATTAGGGGCCTTTTGTACCTTGAACGTTCGAAGCCCAGCCTTAGTTTTGGCCTTCTGGACAAAACTTCGGCTTAGGTGCAGCTTCTTAGCCACATCCCTAACGGAGGCGTTCGGATTTCGGTTGAAGGCCCCAACTACGCGGTTGTGATTTTTGGTGTTGTACGGAAACTTTTTCCTTCACTTCTGGGCTTCCGATCGGTGGTGAACCGTTCCTCGAACCGCTTAATCACTCGCGACACCGTGGAATTCGCGATTCCCAAAGTTTTAGCGATGGAACGATGCGAGAGATCCTTGTTCTCGTGATGAATGCGCAAGATTTTATCACGCACGAGCTGTTCTTTCGACTCCATTTCCGCGAGTTTTGATCACAGGACTTTAAAACTTGCAGGATGTAAATAATGCACTATGAACTAAATCCACCCAAATTTTCATTAAATTCTACCCAACGGTTAAAAAGTTAGAGCAATTTCATAGTGTGGCAATTTCATCGTGGACACCCTTTAGACTGTAAAGGGGGGGGGAGGGGGGTTGGCTATTATCCACGGCCCAGACTAATTTAAAAAAAAAATGTATGCACAACTGTCTACGTAGGGGGAGGGGGGGTCAAGAATACAAAAAACTGTCTACGTAGTTTATGAACAGCCCCTAACTCATCCATCGTCTACAGTGGAAGGATCATCGGAGCTCTGACTGCCAATCTTCAGAGAGGACTGGTTGTCCTGTCTGATTATTTCAACAGCTGGAAGATCCGTATCAACGCGATGAAGACTCAGGTTCCGTGAAAATAATAAGATCTACTTCAAAGGCTCAGATATGGAATGGTCCAAGGAGGTTGTATACCTCGGACTAACACTAGACAGCAAGCTTCTTTTCAAGGAGCACATTGATAAAACTAACACCAAGTGCAACATCTTGATATGATCACTGTATCCACTTATCAATAGGAACCTTAACCCTGAAAAAGCTTATTGTATATAGACAACTAATCCTACCTGTTGTTGTTGAGTATGGTATGCAATCTGGGATAGTTGTTCCAAATTCCATCTCTTTAAACTGCAAAGGATCCAGAACAAGATCTTTAGGATGATCCTAAACAGTCCCCCACCGACTCGAAATTCTGAGATCCATATCCTGGAATTCGGACATTAGAAGAATAGAGCGTAATCATCCTGGAAATGTTCAGAGACACCTGTCTGAGATCAGATCATCAGATCATACGTGTTCTAGCACGTTATGTTAAGTTGTAGTTAGGTTATCACATTTTTCAATTCAAACAAAACAAACCCAAAAGGGTATTCTGTAAAATAGTTGATGAAGATGAAGAGCCAGGTAGGCTAATCAATAAAATGATAAATCAATGTACAATCATAATCAACAGAAATAAACGTAATTTTACTACTACTTGCAGCTATCATTCGAAGAAGCGATTTCGATGTTTCGATTTGAATGGACTGAGATTTCATTTGAACAGAGGATGATGTTTTGGTACAGTGTCATGGATTAATGCAAGCGCTACATGGCCAATGAGATCAACCCAAATTTGAGTGCAGTTTACTCATAATTGCAAAAAGTGCAGGATCTCAGCGATTAGAAAATTTGCCTCATGTTTTCCTGTGAAAAACCTCAGAAACGTACCGGAAAATGAAGAAAATTAACGGAAATTTTACTTAGTCTAGGAGTAGTACCAATAGACTGAGAGAATCCAATATTTGCTTTCCTCATATTCGAGAAATTTTTCCTGAAAAAACCTGGAAAAACATGAGGCAAATTTACTCATCGCTGAGTTCCTAAACTTTTTGCGATTCATGCGTAAACTGGACTCAAATTTGGCCGTGCAGGTCTCTTAATAAAGAGTGGCAAATAGCATACTCATAAAAAGTTCACAAATTCTACCAACATTTGTTGCTCTGTGATTTTTTTTTAAAGTTTTCAATATTTCAAAAGTTTGCATTTTTATGAGTCTGACCGATTCGTCATTTGGCATGGAACTGCTCAATCGCTAAAAGTGGGGAAATTGAAATTGAGTAAAACTAATACTCATGTTTAAGTAAATTTCCCTCTATTTATTACTATTTTGAGTGAAATCTTTCTCAATTTCTTTCAATTTCCAGTGAAAACTAGATGTATGAGTGCTGATTGCAAGACAGCGTATATCCCGTGATATACGCTGTAATGTGAACGGGTATTAGTCTCAATGGTCTGATGCAAAATTTTAAATTTTCGCTGCACAGTGCTTAATACCCCGTTCACACTACAGCCTATATCACGTAATATAGGCTGTCTTGCAATGAGCACTCATACATAGGATTTCCAGTGAAAACTAGATGTTTCAGTGCTCATTGCAAGGCAGCGTATATCACGTGATATACGCTGTAATGTGAACGGGGTATAAGCGATTCTAAAATAGATCTTGATCAGCCTCCTCTAATTTTATCTCCTTCGGCAACTGACTTGGCACAAACTAAAAATTTACCATATCTCGAGTAACATTTGAAATAGGCCTTTGTCAAAAACGTAAACAAATCGGATTTTGATACCATTCTTTAGCACCGCATGATAGCTACTAATCGTGTAGAAAAGTTCCTCATAATCGAGAAAAATCTTTAAACATAACTCGATTTTCGAAACGGACGAACAATGAAATTTTTCGATGCATTCCGCACGCTAAAACGGCCAACCATTCATTTATTTAATTTCATTGATAAGCCTAGTGACGTAGAAGGGTCGATGATTGACAAATTTCAAACCAAAGCTAGGCCCTACAGCTTGAAGCAGGGCCCATGATCTGTTTTGAATTTATTTGACGTTGCAAAAAGGCTTAGCAAAGGGCGTACTATTTCTGATGACAAGAACAACGGCTTAAAAAAAGGGCTTATCCATTGAAATATTCACAAAAAGGCTTATTAATTAATGAAATTAAATTGTTATCGATTTTCATATATTTTTGAAACCTTTCGTATATTTTGGATGTTGTATACTGAGATACAGTTACTATTGTTATTGTGAACAATGTAAATGCCTAAAATACTTCAGTTTTCTTTAATATGAATTGAATAGTGGCGGAAGTCCCCCGAAGTGGCTGGTGCTGGGGCCGAATCTATGACAAAAGGTTCGAAAGACAAAAGATCGAATGGACAAATAGTCGAATTACACTTAGAGGGACAAATGGTTGAAAGAGTAAAAGGTCGAATGTCAAAAGGTTGAATTGAACTTAGAGGGACAAAAGGTTTTAGGGACAACAGGTCGATGGGACAAAAGGTTGAAGGGACAAAAGCTCGAACGGATAATATGTCGAAAATACAAAAGGTCGAACGGACAAAAGGTCGAAGGACATAAGGTCGATTGGACATAAGGTCGATTGGACAAAAGGCCGATTGGACAAAAGGTCGAATTGAACTTCGAGGGAAAAAAGTTCGAATGGACAAAAGGTCGGATTACACTTAGAGGGACAAATGCTCGAAGGGACAAAAGGTTGTAGGGACAAAAGGTTGATGGAACAAAAGATCCAAGGGACAAAAGGTTGAAGGGACAAAATGTCGATGGGACAAAAGGTCGAACGGAAAAAATATCGAAAAGATAAAAGGTCGAAGGACATAAGGTGGAAGGGACATAAGGTCGATTGGACAAAAGCTCGAATTGAGCTTAGAAGAACAAAATGAGGAATGGACAAAAGCTCGTATTGCGGAGAGGTGCTGGCGAAAGCCATCGGACCGACTTTTTCAGCAGATAAGACATAGTTTTGATGTCTTTGAGTCAGCTACAAAGCTATAATAATATATTTATTAGCTTATATAAACATTGTATAATATTACTTACAAATTCGGTAACTGGTTATTGGAAAACAATTGATTCCAACCGGCACCTCTTCACTACAATATCTTCACCATTGTACTCAGTTTTCATTATTAGTTTATCGGTCAACAGATATTAGGGATGATCACTTTTTAAATTGCTCAATTCTGAGAAACGCAAATTTACGCAACAGCTCGAATGGACAAAAGAAACTATCGAATTTTCGTCACCACGCACAATGTTCTTCTTCTTTGGCTTTATTACCTCCCCGCTGTTCTTTGAGCATTTCCACTGTTAATAATGTGGTGTTTACATCTGTGCGGATTTACTAGCGCTAGTGTACTAGCGTTGTATTAAAAAGTAGCCAGCATAATGTAAAGAGGGCATCAGCGTCTCCCAGCATGAGATTTCAGGAGATACTGAAATTCGTGCTAGTTGGTTGAGCTGGTAAGCTAGTGTACTAGCAGAAGCGTAAACAGTCTATAATTGTCGAGATCTTTTAGCCTACAACACTTTTTGTATTAGTACAGTGGTGCTCATTAGGGTGTTTCATTTTGAAAAAAGTGATGAATTTTTGATAGGCCACCCTCCAGTTCGATTCATAGCCCCAAAATATGAACCTGTGCAAAAAATGGTAAAGATTGATGAAGGTTTAGAGGTCGCGCCAATGATTTGGATTTTGTATGGAGATTTTGGTGAATTAGTATGGGAAATTATTGATTTTCGTTTACATTGCTCTAACTTTGGTTGTAGTTGTCCAAACGTTGAAAAAAAAAATATGTGGTTGTCATGACAATGATCAACAAGCCTGTTGTTGCGATGAAATTGGCGTTGTTGCCTTGTACATATTCATCTGTCAATTTACCCTATTTTGCCATTTTTTCACATTTTTATAATTCTTGATACGCTGCAAAACTGAGCGTAGCAACTGTAGGCTTTTTGTTTATTGCCATAGCAATAACATACTAAATTTTTTCGACATTTGGACAAGTAGAAGCAAAGTTATAGCGATATAAGCGATTTTTTAAATTCTTCCATAGTAATTCCCATACAAATTTCAAATCATTGGCGCGACCTCTAAACCTTCATCAATCTTTACCAATTTTTGCACAGGTTCATATTTTGGGGCTATGAATCGAACTGGAGGGTGGCCCATCAGAAATTCATCACTTTTTTCAGAATGAAGCACCCTAGTGCTCATCCCTGTTTTTTCAATGTAAGTAATAAGCTGTTAAAGATTTCAAAATTTATACGGAAAGTAAGTAGTGAAAGGGAAAAGGGAAAGTGATACAATAGCAGTATAATTAAAAGGAAAAACACCATACTAAGGTACACAAATATTCTACTGAAACGCTCATCAATCAATTTAGATATATCTTCATATGCTTTTTCTGCATATATTTAACTGAAATGTTTGTTTGGGAAATATGCTATGGAATCTTATCTGTATAAATATTTATCTGACTCTACCCAGTTTTCTGTCAAACGGCAGAAAACTTTGCTAAGGGGCGATTCAAATATGACGTCCACTCTTGAGGGGGAGAAAGTAATCCACTAATTTTTGAACGGATTACAGACTTGACATACCAGCTGTGGCTGTGAATTTCTGTTAAATGGAGCGTCATATATCATATAAGTTTACATTATAGATCGTGTAAATTTATGAGACATATCATGAGATTTTACTTAAATTGTATGCAACCGTATACTAGTTTGCATGCATGGATATTTACATCACCATTGAAATTCAAAAAATAATTCTGTGTAGTTTAAATCTATTTACACTAAAGCCCGGTTTAGATGACTCAATTCAGCGTTCAACTCACTTGAACTGAGAAATCAACAATTCAGGGTTAGAGGGTTAGTTAAATCAGCTCAATTCAAGTGTGTATTTTGGCCTTAAAGGATGTCAAATGCTTTTCACGGAGTTTGCGTTTGGCTTTCAACGATAGCAGTTCAGCTCATGCCGTGCTCTGTGTGCGCATTGTTTTCTTCCTTTGCTTGCTGCGCGTTCCGCCTTCCGGACGAAAGGTGCTTGTGGAATGTTGTCGTCGTTGTGTTTGTGCGTTGTTTCAGAAATGCAATCGAAGTGTGCCGTGGGCACTATTAGACTAGACGCGTTTGTTTTCGGTCGCTGGATTTGTCGGTTCTGACTTCACCGTTGGTCGCGAGTTGATTCAGACTGTGTACTGGCGAACTGAAGCCGTTATGTTGCGAGTGATTTGTGAAGGAAAGTGGACGCAGTCCATTTTTTTCTCTGCTGAAATCCCTCTAGTTGGAGCAGCTAGATGGGAGTTTACGCTGCTGTGTCAGAAACGAAAGATGAGAGTGCTGTTTTTAACACCGGTTGAAGAAGTAGCAGCAGCATGTCTATGGGAGCTCTTAGAAATCATCGTGATGTCATTCCTTTGCAACATATCGGGTGAGATATTTCCTTTATTTATTTCTTGACTTTCATTACATTTTAATATGAAACATTATATGCTGGGTACGGGAGGGCACCCGATTGAAGCGAAATGGATGAGGAGATGGAAACGCCAACTTCTTGTCTTTAACATTTCGTGAAAAGAGGGTGTGCTCTTCTCCCCACTCATTGGGACATGGCCTGTTTTTTGACCGGTTGTATGGATCCTGTTGTTGGAAGGAGATTCTCATTTATCCCGTGGATGCACGATGTTGTCCACGGATTCACCCAAACCGTTTTTGGCCCTTCATACAATGGCAGGTTGAATATAATTAGAGGTTATTAAGCTTGATCAAGTCAAACAGCGAGGAGTCAAGTCAAGTCTACAGACAGTTGTCTTGCTACAGTGAATGGTAGTTCCATATCACCTTGTTCATCATAAAGGATGTTAAATGCTTTTCACGATCACTGGATTGCCGAGAAGTTTTGATTGCTTGTCTTGGAAAAAAAGTTGCTAATGGCTTTTCTGATAACGAGACGAGTGGTCATAACGATTTTAAATCTTGTCTATACAGAACTAATTACGGATAGTATTGGTTTTATTAGTCGTACAACCGCAAAATGAAATTTATAGCTGAATTTTTAGAAACTTGTTTTTTTTTACAATTTGAAATTGGAGCACGAAAGTGATAAATTTTGGCAACGTCTTAATAACGATCACTTGGGATGCTTTGCGATCATATGATGACAGTCTGATAATAATAATAATAATAATAATAATAATAATAGCGGTCAAACTGTTAATTAAATTAGAATATTACTATCTAAACCCGCAGCATTGCAGTTCAATTTATTTTCGTCGTTGAAGCCAGTGCAATATCAATCAAACTCGGAGCGCTTTTCAGCGAACGAACAAATTTTTCATCACATTAAAACACCATGTGGCCACTCTACTCTCTAGCGACTGGCTGGTCATGGTTCTGGAAGCAAAACCCATTTCATGGCGAAATTTTGTACGAGGGTCACAGGCAGGACCTTCCCTACCGTACCATTTGTTCCCATTTTAACAACCCAGCGGACGACGACGCAGCGTAGCGTACCGCGGCCTGGCGTGGTGTGTCAATCGATTGCCGTTCAATAAAGATAATTAAATAACACCCGGAGTGTGCCGTGCCCGAAAATTTCATAATTCAAGATAAATTGTTTCAACACATTTTGCGTCAGCAGCGAATAACTGGGGGAAAGCCGTCGTCGTCGTCGTCGTAGTTGTCGGTCGTCGTTAGGCCTCAGGAGCATAATGTGTCCGATCGAATAGCCGTAATGGAGTCGTCCGCCGTTCGCGATTGGTTGAATTTAATTCACGAATTGTGAAGCAGTTAGCTGGAATTTGAAACTGCTGTTCGCCCGATTTTTGCGAGAACGAGCACATGCAAATGATATGTTCGAATTTATCACCCCCTATAATTTTTTTTTCGTTGTAATATCTGCTACTCAGAGAGTGTGACCCTCGTCGTTGCTCGCCTTTTACCATGTGCAGCAATTATAACACGCACCGCACAAATGCGACGATAGGATCTCTTTCATATGCGCGTTTTCCTGTGACCGATTGGAAATGTTTATAGAATGGAATGAGTATTTGAGGGTACATACCTTCAAACCGTCACGACTCGATTTTCGATGCAAACCGATATTGTGGAGATAGAAATCTAGTGGTTTGGCATTGTATCGGTCGATTATTTCGTTCGATAACAACAACCACCCTTTGAGCAATAGATTGGGTGAAATGTGCAATTTCCGTGTAGAAGTATGAAGGTAGTGTCATTTTAGGTGCTAACTAGTTTCCATAAATTTTACCATTGGGTAAATACTGTGAGAATCATTCCAAAATAAGGATTAACCTCAAAATTAAGCCACGCAAAAGCAACATCATTTCAACTCTTAAAGTTTAGGTCGCGATTGCCCATTTTAATTTTATTTCAGCAATGACACTCCAAGGAAACGCAAAACCATGAATTATGAAAATTTCATTCCAACCCATTTCACCGCGACTGGGAAAAGGCAACACCATCCCGAGCCCACCCGAGAACCATCTGTACACGGCAAAAAATTAATTTTAATATCACATCAAAATGGATGCACTTTAATCGTGTCGAAAATATGGTGTAATGTAACTTGCCTAAAAGGACAAAATTATCATTAATACTGCTTTTACTGCATTTGTTTATTGTTGTGGCCATCAAACTTACATGAGATTTTCGACATGATTGAAGTGCATCCTCTTGGATGTAATATTAAAATTAATTTTTTACTGTGTACCCTAAGCAAACAGAATCCATGGCTCGTAAAAATATAGGTTCGCTTCGAACACCGGAATTCCATTGACCATTGACTGGGGTGCTATCGAATCCATATTTACGATACGGCTCATAAACTACACACTTCAACGTGGATTTCTGTCCCTCTTGCATCCAGGACGAAGGGATATTTACTTCAACAAAAAAACGGTTTACCGTTTTATTTTTGCTCAACTTTACAGCAAATGCAATGTCACCACTCAGTCCCGCTTTCTCCACGTTGGATGGACGGGGGAGGTCAGCAGCATTGTATTTCTATGTATTGTATTGTATTGTGTACACACACGACAAGTCATAAATTCAAGTGTGCTTATACTGACCGTATACGACTGGGAATAGCTAGCTAACTTGTCAGGAAGAGAGTGAGTATCAGCATGATATGATTCGAGGGTCATAAAAAGGCAATAGTCAGTCAGGAAACAAACTGCAGAAGAGATGAGAAGTACCAGCAGAATGGGGAAGATGTGAAGAGATGTTTAATTAACCGCCACTTTAGGCGAGAGTCGTTATCTATTCGCAGAGATCGCTCTAGCTGTTGATGGCTTACCAACTTACCTACGACGATGATGGACGCGATTCGGGGCTTGTAAGTGCCACACTTGGAATTCGGTGCACTACTATAGCATCCAACACGTTTGATAGTTAAGGGCTAATTAATGTGCTTCAAGTGAAATGGCTAAATTCATCGTGACTCTGCTGAATTCGTTAAATGGTGGATATATGACAATCTAATTCCTCAACATTTTACCCTTTTTCAAACATGAAAACCCCACACGAATGTGGTGTGGTAAAGCGTGTAAAAAAATCGTGAGAGATAATCGTTACACTTTAGTGCGCCACGTTACTTGAAGAGTTGAACAGCCACTGCCTTAGCTAGCGCACGTTTGCAAAATTTGTATTTTTAATTTACAATTAAATATGAACCCTTTCCAGGAACGCAGAGAGTCCGTGAGCAGATATTAGTAGAAGAAACACATAAGTTCAAGTCAATAAAGATCCTTCGGTTCAGCGAACACAAGTTTAGACAACCAAACGTAATTTATTCAAACTCAAGACAGGTATCAAGAATTTCCTAACGAAATCATTAGACAAACACATGTTTAAAAACATTTAATCCAGCTCAGCAGAATGTTGCATAGCTGAAGAGTTTATACTGGAAATTTTGTATGAAAAAGGAAACTGTTACGTGATGCAGGGTGCGTGACGAATTTTTGCAGTAAATTTCAAATAGTAATTTCTCATGCTTGCGGACCATGATTTAGATATATTTGGCAGCACTGAATTGCTCATACTGTTAGGTGTAAGATGTAAACAAACAGTGTTGAGTAAACGTAAAGATGTCGAAACAAAAGAGCAACCTGTCGCTTTGTTGCGCGCCGGAGTAAGCGTAATAGAAATAATTCGGTGGATAAATGTGTCTGAAAGAACAGTGTATAATATAAAAAAGGCCTGAGAAAGTGATAAAACGGAGAACCTGCTCATACTGCTAATAAAACACAGAAATGGCTTGCGGAAAATATTTCGGAATTTTGGGAGAAAGAAATTTGGCCCCCAAGCAGTCCCGATATCAATCCGTTGAATTATTTTGTACGGGGCATCGCCGAACGGAATACCAATAGAACCCCTAACACCACACTTAAGTCCCTAAAAGCTAAAATCAAGGTAGTGATGACATCTATGGATTAAAACATTGTCAAACGTGCATATGGCAGTTTCCGGAAGCGTCTAGCTACAGTCGTCGAAAGGGAAGGTGATTTTTTTGAATAAAATTAGTTACAACTTCCATATTTTGCGAAAGAAAATAAATCACATAAAATTCATTGCTAGAATAGCTAACTGGTGTAATTTTTCTCACATATGTCATTTACTGCACAAATTCGTCACGTGCTCAACCTGTAAAAATTTTCTACCTTGTTCAACTCCTCTTATTCCTCTTCGATCCTTGTTTGGACCCTACCCGAGGTAATCCTTCTTGGATATCGATTTGGAAAATTCCTCTTCGATCCTTCAGATTCTTATAGTAATCTGCTTGGAAGTCGATTTGGATAATCGCATAATCGCACTTTTCAGTGCTCAACCTGTAAAAAATTTTATACCTTGTTCAACTCCTCTTATTCCTCTTCGATCCTTGTTTGGACCCTACCCGAGGTAATCCTTCTTGGATATCGATTTGGAAAATTCCTCTTCGATCCTTCAGATTCTTATAGTAATCTGCTTGGAAGTCGATTTGGATAAAAATTTACTGCCGCCATGGCGCCTAAACGCAAAAGAAAGGGGCAAACTCTTGACCCCCCTTCTGATGAAATTAATTTGAGTAATCAATTTGATTTGCTCACGGATGATGAGAATGATCCATCATCCAAGAAAAATTCTAGTAAACTTTCCCGGCTTAATGCCAAGAAAGAAAAAATTCCCCCTATTGTGATAACCACTACCGATTTCCATGCTATTCGCATGGAACTTTTGAATTTCGTGAAAGTTAAGTTTTCACTACAAATTGGACGTCGGGGTGAATGCCGTGTATTGGCTGAAACCTTGGACGGATTTAAATGTCTTCTCAAGTATCTTACTGAGAAGAAGCACAAATTTTTTACTTACGACACCAAAACTGAACGTGTGTTCAAGGTTGTCATGAAAGGACTGCCCAGTGGTGAATCCCTGGATCAGATCAAAGATGAACTGGCAAAATTACTTGGAGTTGTGCCACTCCAAGTAATCAAAATGAAAATGAAATCCCGTCCTGGCGATTCGCGCAACGGGATTTCTAATGATTTTTATTTAGTTCACTTCAAGTCTAGTGAACTAAACAACCTTAAGGCCTTAGAAAAAGCTAGCCTTATGCTCCATGTCCGAGTGAAGTGGGAACACTTCAGGAAGACTGGAGGAAATTTCCAAAACCTCACCCAGTGCCGTAAGTGCCAGGGATGGGGTCACGGAACTAAAAATTGCTACATGCCAGCTAAATGCATGAATTGTGGTGATTCCTCTCACGCAAAGGACGACTGTCCTGTGAAGGAAGATCCTAAGAAATTTAAATGTTCAAATTGTGGTGAAAACCACAAATCCAATTTTTGGGAATGTAAGACTCGCAAAGCGATCCTACAATCTCGTTCTAACCGTCAGGTAGGAAACGCTCCACGTTTCCGACCAGGTACAAATTCCTCTGCTGTTAACAACGGTCAGCGAGGAACAAATTCTACATTCGTACCCGTAGGTACAAATATCTCCCCTGCTTCAAATGTTTCATCTGTACCTACTCCCCTCGCTGCTAACAATGTTCAGCGAGTTAATGGAGCTACCTATGCTGCTATTGCAGCGGGTAGAAATCAAAATACTAACCAACGTTCTAACGGAAATTTTGACAATTTTGACTTAGGAAGCATTACTGCCCCTAAAATGGAATTTTTACAGAATTCATTAATTGACATGATTTCTGATATGCTTAAATCTAACTCCATGTTTGATGCTATTCAAACTGGAGTAAAATTTGCTAATAATATTGTCATGACTTTAAAATTCAGTAATGGATTTTAAAGCTTTAAACATTTTAAATTGGAACGCTCGATCTCTTAAAGATAATGAAGACGAGCTATTTAATTTTTTGAGAGTTCATAACGTGCATATTGCCGTTATAACTGAAACGTTCCTTAAACCTGACCATAAGGTTAAGAAGGACGCAAATTACTTGATTTATAGAAATGATCGTCTTGATGGACCCTGTGGTGGCGTTGCCATCATTATTCATAGACGAATCAAACACAAAATACTTTCTTCATTTGAAACCAAAGTTTTTGAAACTTTGGGAGTTTCTGTTGAAACAAAATTTGGACAACTTACGTTTATAGCTGCCTATTTGCCATTTCAATGCGTAGGCCAGCAAAAGAATTTTCTCAAGGGTGACCTCCAGAAACTTACCCGTCATAGGTCTAAATTCTTCATTATTGGTGATTTTAATGCAAAACACCGCTCATGGAATAATGCTCAAAGCAATTCCAATGGTAATATTCTGTTTGATGATTGTTCTGCAGGTTATTACACTATTCAATATCCAAACAGCCCAACATGCTTTTCTTCTGCAAGAAATCCCTCAACTATTGATTTGGTCTTAACTGATTCATGTCATCTTTGTAGCCAATTGGTTACCCATGCTGACTTCGGTTCTGATCACCTTCCAGTAACTTTTGAAATATCCCAAGAAATAATTTCCAATCCCAACAGCTTTACTTTCAATTACCATAGGGCTGATTGGGAGCAATATCGAACATTTATGGAATATAACTTCGATCCAAACATTCCTTTGCAAACCAAAGATGAAATTAATTATGCTCTTGAATCTCTGACTACTTCTATAGTTGAAGCAAGAGCTGCCTCAGTACCAAAATGCGAGGTTAAATTCGATTCAATTATAATAGACGACGATCTTCAGCTCTTGATCCGTCTTAAAAATGTCCGTAGGAGACAATTTCAAAGAACACGCGATCCTGCCATGAAAGTTATCTGGCGGGATTTGCAAAAACAAATTAAAAAGCGATTCTCTGCCCTGAGGAACAAAACTTTTGAAAATAATGTTTCTAAATTAGACCCGAGTTCCAAACCCTTTTGGAAACTCACAAAAATTTTGAAAAAACCTCAAAAGCCAATTCCAGCGCTTAAAGTAGGTGGTAAAATTTTGATCACAAATTTGGAAAAAGCTCAGAAACTTGCTAAGCAATTCGAGAGTTCCCATAATTTCAGTTTGGGTCTTACTAGTCCTATTGAGAATCAGGTTGCTCGGGATTTTCTGAATATTTTCTCTCGGGAAAATATTTTTGATGATTCCTGGGGGACTGATTTGGACGAAGTAAGGTCTATAACCAAAAAATTTCAAAATATGAAAGCTCCAGGTGATGATGGAATTTTCTATATCCTCATCAAAAAACTCCCAGAGAGTACCTTGTCTTTCCTGGTAAAATTATTTAACAGATGTTTCCATTTGGCATACTTTCCTGATAAATGGAAAAATGCAAAAGTTGTTCCAATTTTGAAGCCGGATAAAAATCCAGCTGAAGCTTCTAGCTACCGTCCAATAAGTTTGCTTTCTTCAATAAGTAAACTTTTTGAAAAAATAATTTTGAATAGAATGATGCTTCACATCAACACGAACTCAATTTTTGCAGATGAGCAGTTTGGATTTCGCCATGGGCATTCAACTACTCATCAACTCTTGAGAGTTACCAATTTAATTCGTTCAAACAAATCTGAAGGCCACTCAACTGGAGTTGCTCTTCTAGACATAGAAAAAGCATTCGACAGTGTTTGGCATGAAGGTTTGATTGCTAAATTGAAAAAGTTTAATTTTCCACTTTACATTATGAAATTAGTTCAAAATTATTTAACTGACAGAACTCTGCAGGTAAATTATCAAAATTCCAAATCTAATCGACTACCTGTTAGAGCAGGAGTTCCTCAGGGTAGCATTCTTGGGCCTATATTGTATAACATTTTCACTTCGGACCTCCCTGATTTGCCTCAGGGTTGCCACAAATCTTTGTTCGCTGATGACACAGGCATTTCCGCTAAAGGAAGAAGTCTTCGTGTTATTTGCAGCAGACTTCAGAAAAGTTTAGATATTTTCTTTGCTTATTTACAAAAATGGAAGATTTCTCCCAACGCTTCCAAAACTCAACTTATAATATTTCCACATAAGCCCAGGGCTTCCTTTTTGAAACCTAGTAGTAGTCACATAGTCACTATGAACGGAGTTCCAATTTCCTGGTCAACCCAAGTGAAATATCTTGGATTAATACTTGACCATAAATTAACTTTTAAAGATCACATTGAGGGCATTCAAGCCAAATGTAACAAATATATAAAATGTTTGTATCCTCTTATAAACAGGAAATCCAAACTTTGCCTGACGAATAAACTTCTAATATTTAAACAAGTTTTTAGACCGGCCATGCTTTACGCTGTGCCAATATGGTCTAGTCGTTGCACTACCAGGAAAAAAGCACTTCAAAGGATTCAGAACAAAATTCTGAAGATGATTTTGAAGTTGCCTCCCTGGTACAGTACTACCGAAGTACATAGAATTTCGAATGTTGAGACTTTAGCACAAATGTCCAACAAAATAATTAATAATTTCCGGCAAAAATCGTTACAATCCTCAATTGCAACGATTAATTCCCTTTATACTTAGATAAGATTTAGTTTTAGTTATTTAGTTTTAAGCTATCAATTGTTATACTGACATGCAGGTTTAAAAAACCTGTTTAAAATACTGAATTGCCAAGACAGGAACAATGTAAAAATACTAAGATATATATCATAACAATTAAGGCTGGTAAGTTACTGTAGTAACTGGAGCACCTAGGTTAAAAATGAAATGTAATTTATTTTGAATTTGGAACAAATAAAGAGTTAAAAAAAAAAAAAAAAAAAAAAAAAAAAACACCATGAACACCATCCTCCTATCCGATAAAACTAGTGGCTTACTTGGATTGACTTTGACGTACGAGACATTTACGAAAGAAGCCAATATTTATTTTTACGACATTGGTCCTTATGAATGCTCAGTGTCGATATCAATAAAATTTTATTTTGACAGATCGATGTCCAACTATGCCAGTTATACCACTGAGGCAAAACAAAAAAGTGGTCAGCTTTGAGTCAGCTTTTTGCATGAAGTTCCACATATGTTATGTGGCCTGCTGGAAGGGTAGGAGATGCTTCTGGAGGCACTCGTCCCGGTACATTTGCCCGTTTTTGGTACCCGTCGTAATGCATGGCTGGCTCATCTTGTCACACCCACAGATGACCTACCAAACCAAGAACTTTTTGGCGAATTTGTCCACCTTCTTCTCCCTTACCTCTTCAGGAACGGCCAACCGTGATGTGGCAAAAAACTCCTGCCTCGGTAACAGCTTTGTGTCCGGTTTGATGTTAGTCTCGTCGTCCGTCACGACGCACCTTGGTTTCGTCAGCCACCCCCGGTCCAGCTTCCTGGCGTGGGTTTTGGGCACTGTGTTTTGTTTTTCGTTCAGGTTCGGTGCCTTTCGGACCTTGTAGACGTGGATACCGGCACGTTTCATCGTTTTTGGACAAACCAGATGGAAACATCCGCCTTCTTCGCTGCATCGCGGATCTAAAGATTCTGCCGACGCTTGAGCAGACTCAACACCTTCCTGACCTTCATCGGGTCAGCTGTCTTCGGTTTTCTGCCGCAGCCTACCCACCGCTGGTTTTCATTTTTTTAGGTTCTGTTGACCTACTTGGGATGCTTCCGTAGTGCCTGCTTCATAATAACCCAGTATTTTTCGATGGGCCTTAGTTCCGATGCGTGGGGTGGGTTCATGTGCTTGGGTACGAAAGTGACCCCGTTGGCTTTGTACCACTCCAGGACAACATTTGAAGTGGCACGAAGCTAGATCCGGCCAGAAAATCGTAGGGCCCTCGTGTTGCTTCAACAGAGGAAGTAGACGCTTCTGTAGACACTCCTTGAGGTAGATCTCCCCGTTTACAGTCCCAGTAGTCACGAACGGCGCACTCCGTTTGCCACATGAGCAGATCGCTTGCCAAATCATGTAATTCTTGGCAAACTTTGAAAGTTTCTGCTTCCTTACTTCCTCCGGAACAACAAACTTATGCTGGGCGGTGAAGAACAGTAGCCCCGAAAGCAACCGGAATTCCGCCTTGACGTAAGTCTCATCATCCATGATGAGACAATGAGGCTTCGTCAGCATCTGGGAGTAAAGTTCCCGGGCCCGTGACTTTCCCACCGTATTTTGCCGTTCGTCACGATTTGGAGCCTTCTGCACTTTGTACGTAAGCAGTCCCTCCCGGTCCTTGGCTCTCTGAACGAAAGACTTGGACAGATTCAACTTTTTGGTCACATCCCTGACCGAAGCATTGGGATACCGTTTAAACGCTTTCACGACACGCTTGTGATCCTGATCACTAATAGAACATCCATTCTGACCGCATTTATCCTTCCGTTCGATGCTCAGAGTTTCGTAGTAACGTTTAATCACACGACTCACCGTTGACTGCACGATTCCGAGTTGTTTTCCGATGTCCCGATGAGAGAGTTGAGGATTTTCCAGGTGCTTGTGCAAAACCAATTCGTGACGTTGCATTTCGAGTGATGCCATTTTTTACAATACACCCTAACTACTTCTACCCAAATTTTCAAGAGAAAATACCCAATGGGTAATTTCCTATAGGGTTTTTTTTTGTGATGCAATTTGATGTGGGACACCCTTTAAGATTATTTTTTATCGGTAGCTCTACTAACATAAAGCATATTTGCATACTAGCTGAGTGTGCCCGGCCTTGCTGGGGATTCAATATTAGCTTGAGTTCATGCACCAATTAAAAAAAAGCATGCTATATTGTACGTAGCTCCCACCCTCCCTCTTATCTAAGGGGCTACCCCCTATTATCTCCACATGCCAAATTTGGTTCCATTTGCTTGATTAGTTCTCGAGTTATGCAGAAATTTCTGTTTCATTTGTATGGGAGCCACCCTTTACAGAGAGGGGAGGGGTCTCGAACCACCATAAGAACCTTTCCCGGCCCCAAAAATCCCTACTTACAAATTTTCACTACGATCGGTTCAGTAGTTTCAGAGTCTATAAGGGTCAGCCAGACAGACAAAAATTCATTTATATATATATAGATAGATATAAATAAACTTAAAACTTAAAATAAGCCCAAAAAATTACGGAAAATTATTTATTTTCGATAAGATTTTTACTCCTTTGCACCTATTGCTGCCGGTAACTGTAAATCAGTCCCATTTGTATTTGTATCAATTTTAAGTTAGCATCATTATCAGTTTATCTTTCTATGTTTTTTGAGCTATGCTATTGAAAAAAGGTGTTTTGCTCAAGAAAATTAATAACAATGGCAAGTAAAATTGTCCCACAGTGAAAAGTAACCGCAACCTACTAGGACATCGACTTGGAAAATTCCTTTTCGATCCTTCGGATTCTCATACATAGTAATCTGCTTGGAAGTCGATATGGATAAACTTGGTTCTGCCGTCTCGCAAACGAAAAGGGCAATCTCTTGATCCCCTTTCTGATGAAATTAATTTGAGCAATCAATTTGACATGCTCACGGATGATGAGAATGATCCATATTTGTAAATAATGTCTACGGTCCAATCGGCAACCACCAACCGCCTTAAACATGATTTCTGAATGGAGCAATCAAATTAACCATAAAAAGCAATAAACAATAAAAACCGTTCGCTTATTGCCAAAATTGAACCATCACTGTACCATATAGGTTGCAAATTTACGCGCATCAGACTTTTATCTTTCTTTAATTTCACAGAACCGTTATTCAAAATCTACCTCATTTTACTACAAGATGGATGTTCAATGCAATAAGACCACTGAAAAAGCGCATGGGTTTCGTAGTACATTAGAAAAAAAATCATAAAGAGGGCTAACAAAATCAGGTCTTTGCTGTATCACACAAAACCGATGTGCCCTAATTTTTCACATTTCGCGTGATCCCGTGATTTCCTGTCATTTTTATTTTTATCTTCCAGTAAATTTTCTTCAGAAAAAGTGAACAGGTCTGATAGCCATCAATAGTTGCCGATAGCGTTAAAGCGTTAAATAAATCAACAACGATGCTGCCACGTAACAAAGATCCCCAAGGAAGTGCCCGTTTCGTTTCACGGTTGTGGAGCAAATAGATGCACATTCATGCATCACCATCATCCATCTACACTACTCATCATCACCGTTGTCACCGTACAGTGAAAGCGCATCCTTTTGTTGGATAATATAAATTGAAAGCCCCGAACAACAGAGCAACAGAATGTGCAAACGACGCAGAAAATAAAGAAGCGTTATTCTCCCTTTTTCCATCATTTCACAATATTGATTTACCCATCATCCACGATCCACGCCGTTGTTGCATTGTCCCACTTTTCGACACGTTCTAGGTCACGTTCAAGATGAAAGCGGATTTCCGCGTAGTTCCTCTGCTGTTGTGGAAAAGAAGGGAGGGATGGTTGTTTAGGGACCACGATCCCGTTGCTCTCTCCTCTGTTGACTGTTTGTCCAACGTAATTTACACAGGGACAATGTTTCCCACTGGGAAAGGGGATGCATTCTCTGCCAAAGTCACAGGAACAGGATTAAGAATTCTAGAGTGAAGCACTTGCTTGAATGCGAATGTGCTCTTTTCTTGTTTGGAGTACAATGCAGGGAAACACAGGATGAAATTATTCCTCCATGGTAATTTGCTTTCAGTTTCCCCTCATTTTTCCCTCGCATGTATGGGCACCGGTACGACTCTATCTGCATAATAATTATTCATGCAATTTACCATATGAATAGGAGGCACTGAGATCCGCACATGAGTGTCTGCTCCGCACCGTTGCAGGTCACTGTGTGGAAACCCAATATAGGACACTAATACGTAATTTGACAGGTGTCGGGTTACGTTAGGTGTGCACTGCGACCGAAACGGAGACACCTGATTGCAGCAGGTCAGATTTCTCCGCGCTGTTGAGGTTGGGTGGGATGAATGTTTTTTAAGGGCTCAATTGCTTTTGAAAATAATGGCCGTATTGCAGAGTAGACTCATTTCTGACATATAAGGAATCAATTTTGACAAACATCTTCTCGAAAATCAGCCGATCAATAACAGATCCCTCATTTTAATTCATTTTCGAAGTGTCCAATTTAATTGGAAATTCATCAAATTGAGCACAGCCTCAAGTGATTAATCATCAGGTCACGATCTTTTTCTCGAAACGTTTTGAACCCTGTTTTGAACACTCTAACACCCATAAAATCATTTTACGAAGATAGACGCATTAAACATTTTGTACAGCCAAATCACGATGTATGGAGCCTCAGACAGGGGCGTAGCTTGATAGGGGCGAGATATATGTTCCATCGTGGTTGTCATCTTTGAAGGGGCGACACCCGTGAAACAAAAACTTTAAGCTATAGAAAGCTCACTGTGTGGCATATCAAAAAATAAATTCATGTTCGAGATATTATATTTTATATACAGAATTTCGAATAACTTTAAGTCTCAGAATCGTTCAGATTTTGAATAAACGGGGAGATAAAATATTTCCAACCACAAGAACT
The DNA here is from genome assembly GCF_037179485.1 of Ochlerotatus camptorhynchus. Classification (NCBI taxonomy): domain Eukaryota; kingdom Metazoa; phylum Arthropoda; class Insecta; order Diptera; family Culicidae; genus Ochlerotatus; species Ochlerotatus camptorhynchus. Next base: position 1,088,184 of record NW_027040694.1, on the reverse strand, counting down.
AAATTTCTGGATCATTAACTACCTTTTGTGCATGGAACCTTGAAAAATATTCGGTTTCTAATTGATATTGATAATTTAATTTCAACACTTCACTGGTTTTCTTTAGAATATTCTCAAAAAATTCCATTAAATCATTCAAAAATTTACGCAGTGTGCGTTCCAAAATTTGTCTGAAATAGTATTCAGAGTTTCTCTCTAGAAAACTCCACCATTCAATTCTAATCCTAAATAAATCGCCCAAGAATTTGCCTAAGTGATTTTTTTTAATTTCTGAAAAAAAAAAATTTAAATTATTTCTCTGAATATTCACGGTATAGTCCAAAGTAATCCTAGAATTGTCTTGACAATTGCATTGAAATTCAGTTCAGCAAAACCTTAGATAGGGGAAATGAATGCAATGTCGGCCTAAAAGCCCCTAATTTGGGCCCATACATAGATTCAGGAATCGACTAAATTTTCAATAGCGACCAAAAATATGCAATTTTTGCTCCACAGTGTTCAAACGGTTTCAAATCGGGTCCTGATTAGCCTCCGAAAGTTTAAACTCATTTAGTGAGAAACTGACTTGGCACAAGCCATTTGAAGTTTATATGAAAATTACTATGGGAAAACAAAATTTTTTGTGCATTGTCTTCTAGCCTTTTTACATATTGTATTGTTTAAAAATTCAATTGCTATTCTTATTGGAATTTTTATCAGCTACAACTTTGTAGAAAATCGTTTTTCAGCCAAATGTCAAATTAAATAGTTATTAATTGTTTAAGAGATTGATAATCTTATGGCAAGATTAAGCAACTGTATTGTAGGCAACACTGTATTCTGCAGTGTGACATAGTAGCCATGATTTTTGTCCTCTATTCTACGCGCCATAAACACCAATGTTGCCTGCTGAACAGTTGATTGAGCATAATCATAAGACATCAGTGACTTGAATCATTAATAACTTTTGTTCCTTACATTTGATCGAAAAGTAGTTCTTGAACAAAGTTGTAGATGGGAAAATTTTCAACAAGCTCAGCTATCAATTTTAAAAGAAGAGTTAACTGGTGAGTTTTGAATTAGATATGAACCGAAATTATGCTTTCTTCATAGTAATTCCCATATAAACTTCAAATGGTTTGTGCCAAGTCAGGTTCTCACTAAATGAGTTCAAATTTTGAGATCCTAATCAGGACCCAATTTGGAACCGTTTGAGCACTGTGGAGCGGAAATTTCAAATTTTACATCAGTCTACTGTCCCAATGATGCGCTCATCTAGATAAAATTGATAAATAGCAGATTTTTAGCGATGGGCCCAATCTTAGATCCATAGGCCAACATTAGAGTCATTTCCCCTACATTCTGAAAATTCCTTTAGAATACTTCTTAGAATTCCCATGCAATTTCTCAGAGAATTCCTGTATAACTTTTTTTTCCCTTGATTTGTTTTCCGTCGATTATGTTTTTCGTACCAATGCTACCGATGCCATACACACTCTACCTATCGACCCATCAACTCATGGACTGGGGACTTCCCTTCCCGTGAACAGAGTTATTATGCCTAGTAAAATTGCGGTGGCGTCGAATCTCTCGTTCCTTTTTTGACAACAATAACGAGTGCAAGTGAGAGCCTCAACTCAATATTCAGTAGAAAGAACTCAAATTTTGAGTTGTATTTTTTCTACGTGTAGGTTCCTCCATCATACGTCACAACAAAATCGATAAAGTTGAGTGCAAAGAACAAATGAGACTGCTCTTACTCTGGGACGGGACTTGACAATCGGGTAGCGCTTTCGAGCCAATTTGCTGTCAAATCCGAGCCAGTTTCTGATTGTTCGATTTGACAGTAGCAATCGTGGAATAAACAGGACAGAGGGATCACATCAATCTGACTAGCAGTGATGGCGGAATCAATGTTGACGTCAATGGACTTGTTAATTGTTTATATTTGCGAAAGGAAAGTTGAAAAATAGGGTCCACGGCGTGCTTTAAGAGATGGATATTCTTGTTTGTTTATGGCTGTTTTTATTGTGTTAAGCAAAAATTATGTTCAAGGTGCTAAACCCAAGTAACATTTCAAGTTTTATCGAGGTTTTAAAGCATGCTACAAGCACAAACGAAGTGACAGACGACTAACCGGCGAAGAAATCCATTAAAATAATGTGGTTCGCTGTAATAGAATTTTTTTAGAAGCTTGTGCCATCATCGACCAGATGGGATACTATTTTTGTTTTGGTTTTGCACTAAGTTGATTTTGTGTACAATGATTCTTTGACAGTGTGCAAAGAGTGTATCATTTTGTCATTTTTTTATGCATTTCAGTTTTGAGTAGAGTGAAAGAGATAGAACCAAAACATTCTAGTACATTTGGTGAAAATGCTAGTTCAATCCAGTAGTAGCAACAATCAATACGAAACTAACGATTTTAAATTGGCTCACTACTTGACTAGCCAAGCAAACGATTAACGTACCCCATTCTAGTCGAAATTCTAGTACTACGCAATGTTTGTTTTGATTCGCTATGAAAGTTTGACAGATAAAATGAGGGGTTATTCGTTTTTCTTATGTTTCGAGGGGTGAATCGATTAGCTTGGGACCGAAGAGAGTACCAGAGCTGAGCCAAAAAGTTGAGCTCGTTTCTTCGGGACCTTCTGGTCTTAGAGTTACCTCTATGGTGGTAGTAGTGTTGCCATGTGGTACAATCCAGTAGTAGTGGTGTTGCCATGGGGTACACTGAAAAATTGAAATAGCAGGTTAGTCACCAAAATTTTTGAGCCGCTCCGTCTGCCACTTCGTTTGTGCTACAAGTCTAAACCATGGTCTCCAGAACCGTCATAAAACCAAAATTGTTACTTGGGAACTGCGGTAGATACTCCGAGTCAAATTAAAATTAAAATAGAAAAATCATTTTGCAATCCTGGCAACATTGATCAACTCCGTCAAACATCATGCACTAATTTTCGACGGACATTCATCAAAAACATTAAGAAGAGTGAGAAGCTGGATTGTCAAGTCCCGTCCCGGATCTTGCTGAGTGACGGGTTGCGACCAAGGTGACGGGGAGGTGACTGTCAAATACGAACAACCGTCACTTAGCTCGCATAACTGGCTCCAAATGACAACAAGCCATAAGCAACAATGGTTTGTTAATGTTTGAATCCAAATTCACATATCTAGATAGAGCTGGAATCAGGGCCTAGCAGCTTTTGTAAACAATGGCTTTTCTCGATGATTTCTAGGAATTCAATGTGCGCCAACGCAAACCAACACAGGCATCGGGTAGGGGAAGACTTCCCATACCTGATGTTGATATTGATTTGATTGGGCGAGCCTTGAGTTTCTAGAAATCATCAAGAGAAGTCATTGTTTACAACAGCTGTTACGCCCTAATTCCAGCTCTATCTAGATATGGAAAATCCATGAGTGTAAACAGGTGAGGCCCAATTAATTTGTCGTCAGTGTTCTCCGAAAATCTTGTTCGGGCTTAAAAATGCGTTTTATTTTTCATAGTTCAATGTAACTAAGAATTACAGAATAGAAGTGGAACTTCGTATCAGAAAGTGGCTCCACTGTTCATTGGCGAACTCTAGCGCACCTAGCGGTAGAAGGAATCTTCTGCCTGTAGTTATGATAGGCAGCATGCTATGATGATAAGTGCGCATATAAAGCCCGTGTGGAACGATTTCACAACGCACTATGGGCAAAAATGGGTCCAAAATTACCCAAAATTCAATATCTCAACAGCACGCTAAATTCCGGCCATGAAAAACGACTTTTCCGAAGGGAAATTGTCCGGAGAATCGATTGCACGTGGTCCCATAGACCGGAGAGCCTTGTAGGTATGTGTTGTGGACCATTTTACCCCATTTTCACCTACTTTTTGGAGGAAATGTTTTTTCACAGCTCTATTTTTCGTAAAACATAAGCACTCTATGCATGGTGTTAGAATATTATGTCTTTAAACAACAGTTCATGAGATATTAGGGGAATACGGGGTACACTTTACAGGGGAGTAAGGGGTAAAAGCGAACCCTCGCTAAATTTATTTTAATTCATAAAAATGTTGAACGATGCGATTGTTTGAATGAACCCAAAGGTTGCCTGTAATAATAAGATTTTTTTTTGAAATTTTAAGGTTAATTGGGGTTAAATAAGTTGTAATTTACTGCTATCTGTTTTAAAAGAGTTTTCACTTTTTTTGTTTGTAAACAGCAAAACGATATAGTGGTTCTCAGAATTTTGTAAAAATTGGTAGTTTTGTTCCTTTTCGCAACATATTAGACCCATATTTTGTATTTTGTCATTAGGGTGACTATTTATATATTCGGGCGGTAAAAAAAAATTTTTTTTTTCGATTTTTTTCAAAAATTTATAACTTTTGAACTGTTTGACCGATGACGGAACTCAAAATACCAAATGAAAGTTAATTAAATTTTTTTCAGAAAAAAATATTATGATATTTAAAAAAAATTGATTTTGTATTAAAAAAACATTGATTGTATTTTCACATTTACCCCTAATAACTCATGAACTGTTGTTTAAAGACATAGTATTCTAAAACCATGCATAAAGTGCTTATGTTTTACGACAAATAGAGCTGTGAAAAAACATTTCCTCCAAAGAGTAGGTGAAAATGGGGTAAAATGGTCCAAAACACATACCTACAAGGCTCTCCGGCCTATGGGACTACGTGCAATTGATTCCCCGAACAATTTCCCTTCGGAAAAGTCGTTTTTCATGGCCGGAATTCAGCGTGCTGTTGAGATATTGAATTTTGGGTAATTTTGGACCCATTTTTGCCCATAGTGCAACGCATCGCTTGTTGAGCAGAAAATCGTACCACTTTTTGATTCACCGATTTGTTTGCACTTCCTCTTCTGTTCTGTGCAACAATGTAACAGCAGTAGTAGGTATTATCATAGAGGTAACTGCGGTTATGCTGTTTCAGTCTTCCTTCTTACCATACACTGCGGCAAATAGACTTCATGGTTCATGGTTCGGTTCTCGTCTGCTCTGATTTATTATTTTTTCGTCAACATTATTTTTCATAAGGCAAATCAATGGAACTCATACCGATTGCTAGTGGCTAAAATTCATAAGTGTTTCTTATGGAATTCTTACGTTCTTTTCCCTCAGTGTAGGCCATTGCTCGAATTTTCCTTCGTACACGGCCCATCATCTTTTTCACGAGCCCTGTTCCCACTTATTTGGCTGCCAAATTCTATTTCCGCTTGCAAGTCAATTGCAGGTCCACCCTTTTTCTTCAGTATATGCTTCACAATTGACCAGTATTCCTCAATTAGCCTTAGTTCCGGAGCATTGGCAGGATTCATCTCTTTGGGAACCCTTTGTGATGCCATTTTCGTTGTACCACTGTTCGGTGGAATTTGAACTGCTTGCCAAGTCCGGCAAGAATAGGCTATCCACCTCATGCTACTCCAGAAAAGGCAGTAGTCTCTTCCGTAGGCCTACGGTAAATTTGCTGGTTCATGGTCCCAGATGTAAGGAAAATTTCGCCTTTCAGCACACAACTGCAGATTGCTTGCCAGACAAGGAACTTTTTGGGGAATTTCGGCTTGTTTTTGATTTTACATTGCTCCGGAGCACTCTTCCGGTCAACCGAGGTACGAAATTCCTGCCCATGAATTTGATGGAAAACTGCCAGGAGCGGATAGACCGGGATTTTCGTTTCGAGCGTGCAGGATCGAAACGCGACGTGCTTGCTCCAGTGAAGCCATGATGTGAACAAATGAACTTATCCTGACAACCAATGTGATTCTATACACTCTTATCTGGATTCAGTGAAATTTTGAAAAAAAAATACGCAAACAATGCTTTAATGGCGCGTTTTTACTGTGCCCGGATTTGTTCGTGTTGATCTTTTAAATCTCATCGATGAATGATCAGAAGGCCGATTGGACGGCACATCCACAAGAAAAGCCATTGTTTACAAAAGCTGTTAGGCCCTAATTCCAGCTCTATCTAGATATGTGAATTTGGATCCAAACATCAACAAACTATTGTCATTTGGAGCCAGTTATGCGAGCTAGGTGACGGTTGTTCGTATTTGACAGTCACCTCCCCGTCACCTTGGTCGCAACCCGTCACTCAGCAAGATCCGGGACGGGACTTGACAATCCAGCTTCTCACTCTTCTTAATGCATGTGGTTGCAACAGAATTTTGTCATTCCCTAAAATATAGTAAACAAAATTATGGCTTAGCTGAAATTTACAATATTTGGAAACTTGTTAACCTCTTTGTAGAAAGAAATACTACACAGCAAAAAAAGTTATTGAATATTACATCGAAACTGCTGCAACCAGGTCAATCCATCGATTGTGTAATATCACATTGTACGATGTACATCGATTTTGCGAACAAAATTACATCCATTGATGTAATATTGTACCTGTATTTTGCTATTACATCATTATTTCATACATCAGCTTGAATTACATTGATCGATATTACATTTTTTTTTTGCTGTGGCCCTTCTACCTTCTTTTGAGCTGGAACATCCAGAGAAACTGCGCCAATCGATTGGGAGATTGCCGCAAAAGCTCAACGTAGATGTCACCACTGCATGATGATGATAATGTTGACAGACTGCATATAAAATTCGTGAAAATTAGCATTAAATCATAATTTTCATCAAGCCTGCGTAAAATCCTTCCAATATAACATTCGAATTGAAGAAGAAAACTTTTTTACGATCAGACTGATGTGTATCTTTGACTTTTCCAGGTGAACTTTCATAAGATATATTCATTTAATTTCACGGCTCGAAAATTGTGAGTATCAATATGTTTGCTAAAAGGCCAAAATGAACATTTATTGAATATTGGCGTCCCATACAACCAATTCTCTATTACCACCAGCATGATACAACCTTTCCTAAGTAAATTCACTTAATTTCCACTTTCATTTTAGTGAAAATCGCACATATTCACCATTTCCCGAAAAACGCAGCTGTGCAGGAGGTAACCTCTCCCTGTTTGTGGGTGCAAACTTGTTATGCATAATTTGCCATGAAAACATCTCCGATCCATACCGAAATAATAACAAATAGTTTTCAGACACGTTTTCTTACACGATTCAAGCTAAAGTTTCCACGGGAAATTATTACTTTTCTTTGTGGACCGATTTGCCCCAAAAAAGCGTCTGTGAAAATTTGGAAACTATCCTCCTTCTAGTAGTTCTCACTTCGAAATGTAGGTGGCGAAAGCTTGGAAAAGGTACACGGTCCATGAAAACAACTCTAAATTGAGTAGGATTCACTTTTTCCAGGCTTTTAAAGCTTCTGTAGTGAGAATTTTGCTAGCCCCAAAATAAAAACAAGCAGCCAAGATTAAGTATCAATCGTTTTAGGCAAATTTTGTTGTTTTTTCTATAAAAAAATTATATTTTGTTTTACCATAACCTCCAATTTGAATAAAATTGTAACATGAACTGTTTTATTCTGAATAAAATGTTACTAAACTAGCCTTGTTGCTATTGAGCTGTCAACTGCTAAGTGCCCATTTTACAGTGTACTACTCACCTTTCGTGTCACTAGTGGCGCTAGTGTCGAGGAAAATCGTGGCTTGGGGATAATAGTATATTGGATCATATTGTTAATTTATAATATTTGGTTTAATTCATGCTAAACTTGAAAAACTCTTTTTGGAGGCGAACCAGCCCCAGGCTGAAAGCCTCCCTAATAAAGATAAATTAATTAATTGAAAAACTCAGGAATATATTGCGTTATTTTCGTACCGCTGGTAGAAAGTCGTTCCAAAGATGCCTAATTCACTTGGAACTGTTGCTACATTTTCTTTAAATTATCTTCAGAATTCTTTTTTTTTTAGTTCCTCCTCTAAATTTAATTGCGTTATTTTAAAAGATTTTTCATGAATTTTCTGCAACATTTCCTTTAAATTATAGATAGAATTATTTTACATTCGAAATACTCTTCAATCTGTCAGAATCAAGAATTTTTCCAAGCCCATTTCCAGTTGGTTGAAAATGCTATACTAATATCAACATGAAGCTTCAGTGTGAAAATTTAGGACAGGTTGATAGTTCCGAGGGAGGCGACTCTATCTATGATGCAGGAAAGATTGTGTTTTGCTGTGGCTAGCTGCGCGCACGCTGAGTAGATAGACTTCCTGCATAAATGTGATGCGCAATGTAAGTAGATGCGAGAAATGAAAGAAGATTGTTCGAGAGATTTTGAGCATGTAGAATTGAGGTTTAGATGTATCGCCGCCCCCCCCCCCCTCTCTCGGAAAGTTCCGCTAGAGTACGGCAGTGTGAAAATTTAATAGAAATTGAGCGAAGGCCATTAATGCGACAGAACTAGTCTAACGCACATTCCTCTACCTAACTCAGACAAGTGTACGTTTGACTAGTACTGTTAAGGTAATTCGCTGTGACATCCTTATTCTCGTAACCATTTCGAAACTTTAAGTGCACAAATATAAGCTTCCACGATATGTGCAAGATTAAAATTGTTACTCCACGTACTCGCGTATTGTTACCGTACTGAGTGTTAACAAGCCAAATCCGTATCTCTTATGCATGACGAACCAGAGCGAACAGAAGCCACTACTGTTTTTCAGTGAATGTATTTTACATTCACTGAAAAACAGTAACAAGTTCTGCCCGCTCTAGTTCGTGATGCATAAGAGATACAGATTTGAACTATGACCAAAAGTTGTAGCTAATAACAAAACCTACAAAAGCTCTATACATCATTTTGCGTAATGCTGTTGATGAAAAAAGTTAGAGCCAAATGAATGTAAATGAATGTATCAAATGAATGCAAATGATTTTCCATGCCTGCCGTACTCTAATGGAACTATCAATCTATCAACTTCTCTAGCTAATAAATTATCGAACTGAAGCTTAAGGTTGACATTAGTACACTGGAACCTCCATTTACGAACCAAAACGGGGGTTCGTAAATCGAATTAGTGCGTAAAAAAAAACCTCGTTATTTAGGATTTACTTCGTAAAAAGAAAACTCGTTATTTGGGATTTACTTGGTAAAAAGAGGTTTTTGAAAATATTGTCAAATACCCCACAATATGGGTATTTTTGGAATCAGGGTGACGTCTAGGGACCAGAAATCGATGTCTGACGCCATTTTGAAATCCAAGATGGCGGCTTCCGGTTACAGAAAAACTTGGACATTCTGCCAAATACCCCACAATATGGGTATTTTTGGAATAAGAGTGACGTGTAGGGACCGGAAATCGATATCTGACGCCATTTTGAAATTCAAGATGGCGACTTTCGGTTACATAAAAACTTGGAAATTCTATCATATACCCCACAATATGTGTATTTTTTTAAACGGAGTGACGTGTAGGGACCGGATATCGATGTCTGACGCCATTTCGAAATCCAAGATGGCAACTTACGGTTTCAGAAAAAATTTCCGGTTCTTACACGTCACTCCAATTCCAAAAAATTTCATATTGTGGGGTATATGACAGATTTTCCAAGTTTTTCTGTAACCGGAAGCCACCATCTTGGTTTTTAAAATGGCGTCAGACATCAATTTCCAGTCCCTAAAGGTCACTCCGATTTCAAAAATACCCATATTGTGGGGTATTTGGCAGAATTTCCGAGTTTTATGTAACCGGAAGTCGCCACATTGGATTTCAAAATGGTGTCAGATATAGATTTCCGGTCCCTTCACGTCACCCTGATTCCAAAAATACCCATATTGTGGGGTATATGACATAATTTCCAAGTTTTTATGTAACCGGAAGCCACCATCTTGGAATTCAAAATGGTGTCAGATATCGATTTATGGTCCCTGCACATCACCCTGATTAAAAAAATACCCATATTGTGGGGTATTTGGCAGAATTTCCAAGTTTTTCTGTAACCGGAAGTCGCCATCTTGGATTTCAAAATGGGGTCAGACATCGATTTTCGGTCCCTTGACGTCACTCCGATTCCAAAATTACCCATTTTGTGCTGTATATGGCAGAATGTCCAAGTTTTTCTGTAACCGGAAGCCGCCATCTTGGATTTCAAGATGACGTCAAACATAGATTTCCAGTTCCTATACGTCACCCTGATTCCAAAAATACCCATATTGTGGGGTATTGAAAGTATCTTCCAGTTTTTCATGAACCGGATGCCGCCATCTTGGATTTCAAAATGGCGTCAGACATGGGTTTCAGGTTCCTACATCTCACTCCGATTCCAAAGATACCCATCTTGTGGGATATTACATAGTTTTTCCCAGATTCCCATAATCGCAAAAAAAACTCGTTATTTGGAATTTACTTCGTGAAAAGAAAACTCGTTATTTGGGATTTACTTCGTAAAAAGAGGGACGTAAATTGAATACTGCGTAAAAAAAGACTTCGTATACGGAGGTTTCAGTGTATAGCATTTCCTCCCAACTCTGTAATTGTAAACTAATCGATAATTTGATAAGTAGGCCCTTTTTTTTCCTTGTCGGGTATTTTCATCACTGCGACCATTTTTCTGATCTATTGTGATATATTCCCCATTTTTTTTCTTTAGCTATATCAAGATGCCGTATCACTATTGTTAGGAGTGATCGCCATCGTTTGACTAATAGCATTATCCCAGCCCGGCATTATACTTCGAATAAAGTGCACTGCCGTACTGGGAGTTGTTCTCCAAATGTCAAAAGGGTTCTATCAGCCTCTTGTCGAAGACCTTACGCCTTTTATTGAAAATTGCCGGACAGTGGCATAGCAAATGTTCCGAGTCTTCCTTTTCTATGCCACATAAGCGACATACATCATCTTGAAGTTTTCCAATCAGCTTCAAGTGATAACGGCTCGGACCTGTTATAAGACCTGCATATATACTAAGATCTTTCTTAGAAAGCTCCAGGATTTTGTGGGTCACAGAAATGTTTGGATTTATGAATCGCTTCGACTGCCTAGCAATAGAAGTGTTCTTCCAGTTTTCCTCCACTTTTGAAGATTCCCACGCTTTTAGCTCCATTCTAAGAGACGCAGCCGATAAGCCACAAAAGGGCTCTGGCCCGATGAACTTATGAGAAGATCCGAGTCTTGCTAGTGCATCAGCTCTTTCATTTCCCTCAATCCCGCAATGACCAGGAACCCAATATAAGTTGACTTGATTATGACAAGACAATTTTTGAAGTGATTGAACACACTCCCAGACAAGTTTTGATGTACATGTCGCCGACTTTAATGCATTTAGAGCAGCTTGACTGTCGTACATTATGCATATATTTGAACTCTTATAATTTCTTCGCAAACATATAATGGAACACTCTAAAATTGCTTGGATTTCAGCTTGGAACACAGTTGGCCATCTGCCCATAGGAACCGATATTTCTATCCCTGGGTCAGTTACTCATGTTCCCACTTCATCCCATCTGTATAAAAAACAATCGATCCTGGACGAAGAACCGGGCCACCAAATTGCCATGAATTACGCCCAGGGTCAACTACTTGAAAAAGTCGATTGAAATTGTATCTTTTCTCCAAATAGGCCCTTTAAAACGTCAAGTGTTTATTTTACTTACTATGTTCATTTAACCACACTTCCATTGAATTACTTCAATGAATCCACCAGTTTAACAGTGAAATTGGGAAAAGCAATCTATTGAGCATTCGAGTCCGGTTTTGGGCATATATTTTCTTTTCACGGATACAAAACGTTATGTGTGTGAACATTATGTATACTAAAGGCTAGTGCGTGTTTGCGGTTCTGTAATTTATTAGCCCCAACCAACCCGACTCTATATCGTCCACCAAATTGACAAACTGTGTACAAATGACTCGATCGACGCACAAACCACTTTGCGAACAAAACCGCAAAAACCTTCGTTGTCGTTTTCAGTTGTAACCGTGATATCACCACGCACCGTCGTCATATATGAACTGACTGGCATAAGATGAGCAAGAGATTTCAGAGGATGAAATGGCCACTGCCCTTAAAAGCTGCTCGGCAACGACACTTATTTGGGGTCTTCTGTTGCTTCTATCCTAGGTTACAGCAGTAGAATAAAAATGAGAGCATAGGTCGAAAATTGATGCTAAAAGGTGTTATGAAGCAATTACCTTTCCCAAAACTGCGTTTATCCAAGCTTTTCCTTGTTCTGAGCTCTTCCGCAACGTGTCATTAATTATACCCCATTCAAGTACTCGCTCAACATGACCCACTTCATCGCAGTTAGAAGCTAAATCGATTACCATTTTGCGACGCCATTATGCCTTTCAAAATTAAACCCCATAAATTGTTCTCACCCCGCCTCTCCGCCTCGCGGGAATCATTTCCCAACCCCCATCACCCGCAGATGTTCATGTCACAACACTTCCGCTCATACACCCGGGCAAGTGATCCTTCTCTAACTGCGTTTTTGTATCTTTGGTTGGCTTTTTGCAGATTTCCGCATCAGCAAGTACTGCGATGAGCACTTAATTATCGGCAACGAAGACCAATGGGAACGGCGCCGGTCCAACGAGGAACGGGACGTTTCCGGCGATGCCACAACCGAGGATAACGAGTCACCATCGCAACAGCAGCAGCAGCATCATCCTGATGACACTCCTAGCGCCGGTACGACCACCACAGCCGGTAGAAATTATTACAATGATAACACTAACGATCCGGTTGGTTTCGCCGAGGACCGACGGCAACGAAACCAGTGGAGCTACGACGGCGATGGCGATGGGGATGACGATAGCGACTACGATGGCGTCGACTACGACGATGGACCTAGGGGGGAACCGCGGGCGGAAGCATTGCAGCAGCAGCCGCTGGTTCAGCAGATGCATTCGTTTCACAATTTGAAAATACTGAAATCCTTCCCCAGCCAGGAAGCACCGATTAACGAGACGGAACACCAGAGGAAACTGGAAGCGGAAGCAGCCTACCGGAAGCGACAGAAAGTCTTCTCCCAGGTGAGTGAATTGATTGGGTTGCATAAATCTGGGCTGGATTACAGATCTAATTAGTGTACCTGGTTTGGCACACAAGCCTCAACAAGGAAATAAAAGTTGGTTGACTTAGGCCGAAGGCACGACGACTGTAGAACATCACTCAGGGTAAAAAACTGCATTTGAATATGATAATAATGACGAATCGATCTGACGTGAGCTTCCCCGATTTGCGTGGAACTTTGTTTGTTATGGTCGATCATTACCATTTTAGCGAGGATTCGGCCAGAAAAATGACATACTTTATACAAATCATAAAGGGCGAACACGAAATTATTGCGACACCGAAAATGTCATGTCAATTTCCTTATAATGTTTAGAATCAAACCAAAATTTTAGGGTAGTTTTATACATATATTTACTTCAAAAATCAAAAGAAAAGTTAATCGATGGAGCCTTGAGTGTAAAATTGAACGCATTTTCGCTTGATGCCCTCCATCAAAGTCTTTACAGTGTCATCCGGTACCAGTTTCTCAGTTTTTTTCTTCCATTTTTCTTAACATGTCCTTCTCGTCTTTGACTGTCTTCTTGCTCTTCCGAAGTTCCCGCTTCATTATTGCCCAGTACTGCTCCACCGGGCGCAGCTCCGGACAGTTTGGCGGATTCATGTCCTTTGGAACAAAATGGACAGAATTGGCCTCATACCACTCCAGGACACTTTTAGAATAGTGGCATGATGCCAAATCTGGCCAAAATAGCGGAGCTTCGTCGTGCTGCTGCAAGAACGGCAAAAGGCGCTTCTCGAGGCACTCAGATTTGTAGATCTCACCATTTACTGTGCCCTTTGTCACGAAAGGCTCACTCCTCAGTCCGCAAGAGCAGATGGCCTGCCTTATGAGATATTTAGAGGCGAACTTTGACATTTTCTTCTTCTTAAATTTGTCGTCCACATCGAACTTGCTCTTGCCGGTGAAAAACTCCAACCCCGGAATTTGCTTAAAATCGGCTTTTATATACGTTTCGTCGTCCATCACACAGCAGCCATATTTTGTCAGCATCTTCTCGTAGAGCTTCCGTGCCCGAGTTTTAGCCGTCGATTGTTGCCGCTCATCGCGGTTTGGGAAGTTCTGTACCTTGTATGTATGTAGTCCAGCTCTCTTCTTTGCATTCTGGATGTAGCTCTGCGACATGCCGATCTTTTTAGCCAAATCACGGCTTGAGACGTTGGGATTTGCTTTAATCATCCGCTTCACCTTTCCCTCCGTCTTTTTGTTCTCCGGTCCCGGTTTTCTTCCAGCTCCTTTGCCGTGGTCCAACGTCAACCGCTCCTGGAACCGCTTCAACACTCTGGAGACGGTTGAATGGTGAATGTTCAACATTTTCCCCAACTGCCGGTGCGACAGGTCAGGAAATTCCAGGTGTTTGGAAAGAATTTGTTCTCTCAACTCGCGTTGGTTCACCTCCATTTTCGTTGAATCGAAAAACACGACTTCAAGTTTGACAGCATGTACACAATACACATCAATGAAAAAGTGTGCAAAATTTGGTTGATTTTTACTCAATGGTAAAAAAGTTATGCCCTGTGGAATGTGTCGCAATAATTTCGTGTTCGCCCTTTAACTCGAAAATGTAATTTCCAATCGAATATCGAAGATCTAAGAAAAATATTCCCTTTGCAGGAAAATTTTTCACAGTAAACCAATTACTGAAATTTTAGGTAAATAAACATTTTTAATATTTATTAAATACATTTGAATGACAAGCTTATACCTAATCCTTTAAATTTGTCGAACCTCTTAACGGAATCCCTTTATGAAGGGCTTTGAGTGGGTTGATTTATTTCCTTTAAATTCCGTTATAATTGCTTATCTTTTGACAGATACGTGTATTTCGTCTACTACTTGCAGACTTCATCAGTGGCAAGTACTCAACACCACTGCTTATATCTAACAAATGCTAACTTCTGTGAAATTTTGAAGCCACAAAAAAGGTTTTTTTTTACATAGTTAAAGATGCTAATTTCAAATAACAGACTAAAGTTGTAATTTTTGTACGATAGATGAGGAGATGAAAGTATAGAGTTGATAGTTCCGTTAGAGTACTGCAGTGTGAAATTGTATATATAGAGAGTAGAAAGCGAGCAAGGACACCTTTTTACAAAGGTACAAATCGGTTTGATCATCTCTCTTTACCAAACTCCCCCGTTGGAGAGGGATGGTGAGGGGTATTCCACTGGGGATGATGAGGGGTAAAATTACCACTTTAGTCTGTTATTTGAAATAAGCATCTTTAACTATGTAAATCGTTGACTTCACGCAGAAGTAATACAAAAAACCCGAATTAATCCACCTATGGTGTGATCAGACCCTTCTTACTTATTCAAGTTTATTTATTTTATTGTCATTATCAGTGACCAAGCCCCCCACCCCCGTGTCATCCAGTGACGCTACGCCACTGCCTGGGGGTACCTGGAATATATCCGGGTGTAGTCTATTTGGTGAGGCTACCAATCACCTTATCATCGTATTTTAATGTGATTTAATGGGTTACAATTCAATTCATATTCAAGCAACTTCCCCGGGGTACCCGGAACATGTCCAAGTGTGTCCAATGTGGTCTGCAACACTTAACACGACTTGCATTGATCTTATTTTTGAATTTTGTAATAATTTGATGTGTCGCATGATGGTTTTGATACGTTTTCCGTTAAATCCAGCGTGAAGGCCCATATTCACCGGATCTTATTCCGGCCATATCTCCGGAACCGGTTCACCGATTCCAAAACCGTTCAATAGCGTTCAATGGGACCCCAAGACCTATCATTTGGCGCCGAGTTTGTCCAAATCGGTTGAGCGGTTGCTGAGAAACGTGAGCGCATTAATTTCGTTACATAAGCTTGGGATTACACATTATTATTATTTAACTTTATTAGGGAGGCTTTCAGCCTTGGGCTGGTTCGCCTCCAAGACGTTACATACACACACACATACACACATACACACGCACACACACACACAGACATGTTCCGATCTCGTCGAGCTGAGTCGAATGGTATATGACACTCGGCTCTCCGGGCCTCGGATCGATAGTCGGTTTTTCAAGTGATATCTATACCCTTCTTTGTAAGAAGGGTAAAAAACATATAGTTAAAGTTACTTCTTCTATCTTTTAATCATCTTCTTTCTTCATCTCCGTTTTCTCCGTAGCCTTGGTCCATTTCTTGCTATCCGCCATGTTTTTCGTTTTGCTCCTTCATAATGCTCTAATCGTCTTATTGATCTTGGTTTTCATAAATTGCTTCTCTCTTGTATACATCTTCTTCGTAATTTTCTTGCTTTGCCGTGAATCCGTGTCTTGTTCTTTCCTTCTTCGATACTTCTTCTGGTTTGCCTTCTTCATCTGCATCTTTGCCTTTTTCACTTTCTTCATTCATTTTCGCACATTTCCATTTTCCATTCATTTTCTTCTGCTATATCCTCTTCTATTTCCACTCCGACTTCTTCTGTTTCCTCTCCATTATCTTCTCAGTGTCTGCATTTTCTTTTGCCCCCTTATTCGTCAGCTTCCATCCCGTTATCCTCTTCACCTTCTTCCGTCTTCTTCACTAAGTTTCACCACTGTTTCCTCTTCATCATCTTCTCACTTCCTGTTTTTTCCTTTAGATTCTTCAATATACAGGGTGTTTGGTTCCGGGTTTTACATATTTTCAGGGTAGATAGGGCTCCTAAAGTTATGAAAAAATCCCCATGAAACATAGGGTCGGAAATGACTGCTAAGTGAGTTATTCAACATTTTATGTTTTTTTGTATTGCCAACTTTGGTGAGCTATATTTTTTTAATCTTAATGTGGTTTTCTGATTTCAACATTCCAAATGAAAGATTAAAGGCTTAGCTATCAATGCTCTTTGAAAAATAACTCGATTAAAGTTAATTATCATACATTAAAATTGAAAAGTATGTTGAAAGTACCAAAAAAATTGGTGAAATTTCATACATTTTAGTGTTTTTAAGTTGAAAATTTTCATTTCTGTTTATTTAGTTGTTCTACAAAACATTTTCCATGCAGTTCCCTAGATTTGTGCCTTTGGTAGTAACCTTGTAGGCTTTATGGTTTCTTCGTAATTATTGATTTAAAAACAGCCATAAAAACTTGTGACATTTACATAAAATGCGCTATAGTCACCCTATTCGTTCGTACGTTCGGCTGTTGCAGTGGACTACGCACATGAAAATTTGGTAGAATGTTATTGTAAATGTTTAGCTACATTCTTAACTTTTGATTACCGCACATCTCCTGCGCCGAAAGAAAACATAACTGCGGAGATGTTTCGCGGTATCGAATATTGCTCAGTCTCAGCAGAAAACACAACGAGAGACGAGAAGGGAGAAAAGTAGGTAGTGGTAATAAGTCGATGTCCTTTTTATTTCATAGCACTCGCAGCTCAGCTGCGGTGCTGTTTTGTTGGAGGAGTGTGGAGCTCGGCTGCTTCTGTATACACAATTAGTTTTTTGCAGGAGTCAGTATTTTTTACTGGATTTTTGGATTACTGAAAAACTCGGTTAAAATTCAAATGACTGTTATTCGTAAAGTTTGGATTAAATCGAAATTTTTTATTTTTCATCATTAAACGGGGTTAACAATAGTTAGTCTGTAAATGTTCGTAATACATTTTCACAACTTTGAATTTTTCACAGATTTTTTAAATTTTACCGAAGAGTTCCGCAATTCAAAAACTCGGTAAAAATTACTAACTCGATAAGTGTGTACTGATGTATGGTTGGTGAAGAGGCTAGCATGTGGAGGGTATTCTCGGGCTAGTGAATGCCACCCATCCCCACTTATAATTCAGTAATACACTTTTTATTCATTTATGTTTGATATGTTTACAAAGTTTACAAACAGAAATGAGCATTGCAGTGTAGTTACCAATTTTCCAAGTCTTAGACTTCAGATAACTGTTCAAAGTCCCAGATTTTTTATAACGGAATCATGAACAAAAAAGAAAGCAAAGACCACTATGACAAACGTGATCGGTCTGAAGGGATCTTTACATAGACATAATTTTAAGGTGATACGATCCAGAACCTCGGGCTCTGGTTCCACTTCGCTTTTTCCAGGAGTCCTTTATCTGCTACCGGAAAACATACAATAACAAAACTGTGATGACAAATTAGTGCCTCAAATCACAATAGTGTCCGAGATTAACTCCCAAGAAAACTTGATCTCTATAATTACCAGCAACAGCAACCGTCAGAATCGCTTTGCTAGAACCACCATAAATTGCATAAATGATCTTCCAATTATTCTCGGGAAGTACTCATCGTATTACAACGTCCATGTGACTATCTTTTCCGGATTGGCTACATAAATCGATGCGATAACAATGGATTTATTGTTTTTTGTTCAACATCCTCAATAGAGGTAGAGTAATATGTGCAAAAGCTTGGCGATAAATGGTTTTATTTATTTTTTGAAAGAACTTCATTGCATCTGTTGGGAAACAACGAAAACAAGGCACGTGCTACCGTTTTTGCGTTGATAGCGATATTTTGCGTCAATGGAGCACAAAGCTTATTAAATGCGCCTTCGGTAAGAATAAGTTTTGAACATTGGTGGCCCATATTCCCGCAGGTTTCTGATCTATCACAGGCTTTTATTGAGAAGCATCTTGGAAAACTTAGGGCTCTGCAGATTTTCGTAGGTCGATTAACCATTAACCGGTTGATCCGAGTCGGAAATGGAATGGTTGATTCTGGAAAAAAGTTATTTACCCAAATACGAAAATAACAATAATTGTCAATTATGGTTAAATTTTCAAGCATGTAGAAGGCCCAGCATCTCAAACAATACGGCTCATTGAAATTTGTTGCTTTGTTGATGTTCCAATTGGAGATTCGAAGACATCAATGTCTCTGAATAAAAACATCAGTTTTCATCACTCCATCGATGCGTGGACTCGTGTTCACCACGTGATATAAGTATCTATTATTGAATTATGCCTCGTGCCTTTCTGACTGCAAACAGTCTGAATACGCTCATCTGGCGGCAGTAGGAACAACAGAAGTAGGCTTGATATTTCTTTGTTTACCTCGTAATGGCTCCAAAATTCTGCCTATCGATTGTCTGGAGTCGGCATATTAGTTCTAGAAATTATTAAAACTAGTAGAAGCAGTGTAGTTTTATTTTGCCGTCAATAATTTGTTCAGAATTCATTTGGACAGTTCTACAATGCTGTGGTACAACATTACGGTTTCAATTCAGAACATGCCCACCCAGAAATATATAGTCGCTATATTTATAGTCTGGCGAATAGAATTTCGATCTATCAAAAAGCGGAACCAATTCAATATACTGTAGACTAACAATTGAAAGAGGCCAATAATCTTTTAAAAACAAAACGTTGATTATTCGTTCCCTGACAATTGAACGCAAATAACCGGCAAGTTTGCATAGGCGAGCCTCGAATCACGAGAAAACGGTTTCCGAAGTTTTGTTCGCAATAGCTGATGTGCTCTTTTCGGTTGTTGGTCGTTATTTGCTCGATTGGTTCCGCTATTTGACAGCTCAATTGGTTCCCGAGATTCTATCCGCCAAACTATGAATATAGCGACTATACCCAGAACTTGCACATCATACACTTAAAAAATTCCACACGTCATCATCATGTACCTCATACTTAATGTTGCGCTTATTGTGAAACACATCCATTTCATGTGTGAATCTTATACTATGAATCTTGCCTGAACACTATGGATTTGAATTGTGACACACTTGGATTCTATGTGCTTCATATGGTGATATCAATAGCTTTGCACATCACAGTTCAATATTCTACAATATTCTACTTTATCGACTTCTACTTTACCGACTTTAAAAATAAATCGACAAATCTATAAACAAAACTGCCAGAGGCCAGAGCTTTCACATATCTTTTTAATGGGTCTGATTTGGGATTCCATCATGGACTGTTGAAGTGTGCTTCTGCCGGAGTCTTCGTTCGATCTCACCGTGCCACGGTTGTTCTCATATATGAGGCGAGTTGATAGGATAAAGTCACAACTCTTGTTTTCTGTGTTTACCTTTCTGAGCAAGCAATTCCCATCACATTGAAATGCAAAACACTTTAAATCTATCTGTTTTAAACAGTAGTGTGATTCAATCTGCAATACACTTGAATAGTTTCAAAGTTTGAAACACTAGAAATTAACGTGTATAACACATTGAACCAACGTGAAATACACTTAAAGTAAATTTGATTGTGCATTTAAAAAATCAAGTGTTTAAACGCTTCGATCAAACGTGTGGAATTTTTTGGGTGTAAGTGCACACTTAGAAAAAATCATCTAAATATACGAGCGTCCATTTTGACGCAAAATTCAGATCAATCAAATGTATTTTTCGTCGAGTAACGAATTTTTCAATCTCGGACTACTTAATATAACATGACATGTTTGTTTACGTCTCATCGTTTACGTCAAAGATGGATTCCGTCACGTGTAAAATTAGTTATTTCTAGTGTCGTTTTCGTTTTTGCCTCGGTTTTTGCTACACTACACCGGTGTAGTGTAGAAATACTCAGAGGGAGAGATAGGCGGAGAAAACAAAATACAATTCGGCAGCAGGGATTTGTATCTAAATTATCTTGCAACCCTTGCTAAAACTTAGCATTTCACATGACTTTTACTTTTGATTCGATTTGCGTGTAAATTAATAATTGATTGCATCGCAATATTTTGCTAATTTTTTGGTGCCATTAATTAACCAACTAAGATCAATAAATTAATAGAGCTAGAATATTGCTTTTGATTCCAAAAACTAGTTGAATTTGAGAAGCACACGAAACATAAAGGTGATTGAATTTCTGTTTGATTGCAATACTCTCAAATTTAATCTAGTAAGAATAAGAAATCGTCGGAGAAAAATCTAATGGGAATGTTCGTTTGGCTCAGATTTTGACAGTTCATTTGGCTCAAAACATTCTCTCCGCTCATCTCCCCTTCTAGTATTTCTAGTGTAGTGTAAGCAGCAATAAGTGCGAGTCATTGACAGCTCATCATCATTTGTTTGTAAACAAAGGTGCAACCGATGGCTACATCCTTAATTTTTTCGGTGTTCGGCGGTGTAGCACCGGTGTAGCTACACCACAAAAACGAAAACGACATAAGTAGGCGTACGGAACCATGGTGGGTATATAAATGGTGATACAGCTTTGTCACTATATAGGCGAGGAGGTCGCGGGGGGGAAAAGTGCGGTTTTAGAGCAAATTGTAAACAAACTCGGTCGCTGTCCCATACAAAAATCCAACATGGCTGAATCATGAATTTGACATATTAGAACACCTATATGTAGTCACCTTGTACGGAACTGCCGGCCTGGATGAACGGAACTCAATTGGCGTCTTGCAGTGAAACTTTTCCAAGCTTTCGCCACCTACATTTTGAAGTGAGAATTACTAGAAGGAGGATAGTTTCCAAATTTTCCAAGTAAAACAGACGCTTTTTGGGGCAAATCGGTCCATAAAGAAAAACTAATAATTTCCCGTGGAAACTTTTGCTTGAATCGTGTAAGAAAACGTGTTTGAAAACTATTTGTTATTATTTTGGTATGGATCGGAGATGTTTTCATGGCAAATTATGCATAACAAGTTTGCACCCTCAGGGAGAGGTTACCTCCTGCGCAGCTGCATTTTT
Source organism: Ochlerotatus camptorhynchus (assembly GCF_037179485.1). NCBI lineage: Eukaryota > Metazoa > Arthropoda > Insecta > Diptera > Culicidae > Ochlerotatus > Ochlerotatus camptorhynchus. Next base: position 1,066,625 of record NW_027040694.1, on the reverse strand, counting down.
CGGAAAATGGTGAATATGTGCGATTTTCACTAAGATGAAAGTGGAAATTAAGTCGATTAACTTAGGAAAGGTTGTATCATGCTGGTGGTAATAGAGAATTGGTTGTATAGGACGCCAATATTCAATCAATGTTCATTTTGGCCTTTTTTAAGCAAACATATTGATACTCACAATTTTCGACGGAAAACGCACCGGAACTTGATTTACTCAACACGCACCGTACTATAAAATGGTGCTAAATAGTCTTCAAAGTGATAACAAGATGACAAATCAATTTTTTTTTTAGTAATTGAGTAATTTACTTCTGTTTACATCATATTTACGATGCAGCATTGATGGAGCCGTGAAATGAAATGAATATATCTTATAAAAGTTCATCTGGAAAAGTCAAAGATGCACAACAGTCTGATCGTGAAAACGTTTTTTTCTTCAATTCGAATGTTATATTGGAAGGATTTTACGCAGGCTTGATGAAAATTATGATTTAATGCTAATTTTCACGAATTTTATATGCAGTCTATCAACATTATCATCATCATGCAGTGACGACATCTGCGTTGAGTTTTTGCGGCAATCTCCCAATACACTTTTTCGGCGCTTTTTTTACACGGTTGGTGTCGCTGCATCGCAATTTATACGGTACGTTTTTAACGATTTATCGATAAAGATACAACCAATCGACTTGATACGAACTACATTATACGTTTCAAGCTATAGGTAATCGAATGGCATACTTAAAAAAAACTCAATTTTTGGTGTAAATACAGAAGTTTTTAATACATGCTTGAATTAACCAATATAGCATGCTATAATTATTGATGTCAATCGTAATTTTTTACGATTTAATCATTTTTTTTTTTAAATATTTGGCATGTTAAAATCTAAATCTTTGTAGGTTTTTTACACGGTTTGATTACACAGTGCAGTGGTACAGTCATCTCAGTAATAACAAATAGTTTTCAAACACGTTTTCTTACACGATTCAAGCAAAAGTTTCCACGGGAAATTATTAATTTTGCCCCAAAAAGCATCTGTTTTACTTGGAAAATTTGGAAACTATCCTCCTTCTAGTAGTTCTCACTTCGAAATGTAGGTAGCGAAAGCTTGGAAAAGTTTCACTGCAAGACGCCAATTATGGGTCAATTAATCGTATCGTCCGGCCATTTTCCACAGAGATGGTGCTGTTCCGCTGGTAGGAAGTGATAAAAATCCCCATATATAAATTGAGAGAAGTGGGATCAATTCGCTTTCGGTGCATATTCAGGTCAAAAAAAGTGAACGACAATGGACTTTGTCGTTCACTTATTTCCCAAAAATTATTTGTTAAACAAGCTACAATTAAACAGAAATGATTTTTTTTCCATACAGTTTAACCATAGAGGTAACTCTAAGACCACTGGGTCCCGAAGAAAATCATTATTATTTTTGGCTCACTCAGTACCAGAACAACGGTCCCAAGCAGTCCCAAGCTATTTCACTCACCCCTGCATGTTCTGCATGAATCCACACACCCCTGATGTTATCTGTCAAACTTTCATAGCGAATCAAAACAAACATAGTGTAGTAATAGAATTTCAACTAGAATAGGGTACGTTAATCGTTTGCTTGGGACCAATAGGCTACTAAAGTGGTGAGCCAATTTAAAATCGTTAGTTTCGTATTGATTGTTGGTTTAACTGTTTTACTACCAGTCCCCAGAGAGCCAAAAAATTCAGATTTGAAAGAGAAAATTTTCATAGAAATCGACGGGAAATCCTGTGAGGAGTAAGCTATTTTGTGTGCAGAATGTGTACAATAGGAGGGACTTTAGATGTTAATCTAAATCAAATATATTAAATCAACATTATGATCCACTCTTTCGCTTAGCTGGCGAACCAAATTTTTAGCGATGAAAGCACCTCTGTGGCTAAAAAGGCTACCAATGTATTTGTTTAGCACCACGAGGGGTAAACCAAATGAAAATTTGTTAAATATTTCAAATGAATGTATTTCAGCATATTGTTTTATTTGATGACAACAGTGAAATGTCAGACAAATTTTAAAGTAATATACACAATTTAATGAAAATAATTTGCTCTTACTTTTGTAATAAGTGCTCTATTCGCACTCCTCGATTGTAATTGAATGATCGTTGCTGACCTTTTTCAACGCTAGATGGTGCGTGAAGAAATATTTTGCGGGTTGCCATTGCAATATTTGGAAAAGGCATGAATGGATCATATTGTCAATATGATATATTTGTCTAAATGCATATATAGAGGTACCAGACATGTTTTGCACTGCACTCACCGACAAACCGACATGAATGATCATAAAATGTATCATCAAATTTCTGATCAAAGCACAAAACTGACATCTGCCGCCGTGTTCGCGAAAAATGTGTATCCTACACGGATAGAAATCTCCTTATACCTTTTGGCAAATTTCCATTGCTGATTATTCATAAATTGTATAAGTCAACTAATAAACAGACGCCTTGCAAAAAGTTAATAAAGATCATGTGTCAAATGAAATGGATAAGCGGTCACACATACCTTTTATGCATTCTAATAGGACCTATGTGGTTTATCTTATGGAATGTATAAGGCTGATGCTTTGGAAAAAATGTATAAGTGAAACACATGAATTAAATAATTGATTTTCGTTTCGTGTAGTCACGAACACACATACTAAATATATGAGTTGGTTCGTGTCTAATCTATTCCGGGCAAATCATTTTTATCTACACACTTAGAAATACCTAATTTTACACGTGACGGAATCTATCTTTGACATAAAGGATGAGACGTAAACAAACATGTCATGTTAAATTAAGTGCTCCGAGACTGAAAGTTTGTTACCCGACGATAAGTAGGTTTGATTGAGCTGAATTTTGCGTCTAATATGACTTAATTTTATGTCAAAATTGACGCTCGTATGTGTCAGTCTCAGAGCACCTAAATTTACATGAATTTTTCTAAGTGTGTAGATAACAAATTTCTATGGTTTTGACAGATGGGATCGCTGCACATTTGAATCCGCCGTTATGGATTCTCGATGAAGAGTTAAGTTTTAGTTTCATGTCGGTTTGTCGGTGCTGCACTGTTCTCTGTGAACAATGAACGGAAAACAGATTATGTGCTGGTTCGTGTTTGACAGAAAAGTGATTCGTTTTCGCCCCCGTATTATCTCCTCTTCCTCTTAGGTAGAACCATAGAGGTAACTCTAAGACTAGAAGGTCCCGAAGAAATGTGCTCAACTTTTTGGCTCAGCTCTGGTACTCTCTTCGGTCCCAAGCTAATCGATTCACCCCTCGAAACATAGGAAAATCCACGAACCCCTCATTTTATCTGTCAAACTTTCATTGTAAATCAAAACAAACATTGTGTAGTACTAGAATTTTGACTAGAATGGGATACGTTAATCGATTTGCTTGGGACCAATAGGCTAGTCAAGTAGTGAGCCAATTTAAAATCGTTAGTTTCGTATTGATTGTTGGTAGAACTGAGTGACCCATAATAGTGACCAGCTGGCCCATAATACCATCGAGGTAACTCTAAAGGCCGGCGCACAATGGATACGTTTTCAGGTTTTTTGACAGTTAGTTATCTGTCAAAAAACCGAAAACGTATGCATTGTGCACCGGCCTTAAGACTAGTAGGTACAGAAGAAAGGAAGATTACCTCTCATCCCAGCAGGCCTGGGTTCAATCCCAGTCGGCGCCGCCAGGATGGCAAGAAATCTCTGGTCACACCTTCCTTCGAAAGGGAAGTAAAGCCGTTGGTCCCCGCCGGGACTCCCCGGTCCATGAGTTGATGGGTCGATAGGTAGGGTCCAGGTGTAGGAGCTGCCTCCCTGGTGTCAGCATTGGTACTCAAGACGGAAAGCAAGATCGACGGAAAACAAATCAAGGAAAAAAAAACAACAAAACCAGTTAATTTAACATTTTATACACCATTTCCCAGAAATCACCTAACAAGTGTTCCTTCTATAATATCAATTTGTTAATTTTAAATTTTAATATCTCTGTACCTTTTTAAATTTTCCTAATAAATCAAACAAATGATTTTCGTAAGCCGGGGGTAAATTGAACACAAGGATTTTTTTTTCATTATTAGAGAGGCTTTCAGCCGTGGGCTGGTTCGTCTCTGCCTGATCACAAGGATATAAAATTCACTGACGAGGTAGAAAAAGACGGAAAACTCGGATTTCTCGATCTTCTTGTCATCAGGGAATCGTCATCATCTTCATCTTCTTTTGAATACGAAGTTTATATATAAGCATTAGAATCTCAAGAATTCAGAAATCTTTAAACTAGCATCAACAATTAATCGATCCAGCTACGCTGTGCTAAAAATTCAGTCCCTATCTGGCGTTCAAGCGAGCGTTCAAGTGACTTGAAAGCCGACAGAAAAAGTTGGAAATCAACAAACTTACTGATTACTCAATTCTTAGTTCAAGCAACTTAAACGTCGAATTCAATGGTACGAAAATAAATCACGAGCGTTTCGGTGGCGTAGTGCCGCACAGTGCCGTGCGGTGCCGAGCCGAAGCCCATAGCACTGCATTCGGTTTTCTCTTTTGGTTTGTTGACATGCCAACATGCTGCACCGACACCGGGTGGTTTATCAAAGAAATCCAGTGCCCTTCATACATGAGTAGGTTGCCACCAATCCGCACCGCGCGGTATTTTTACCAAGTCTGGTTCATGGTCTGGTATTCTGAGAGGTACAATCTTAAATTTGATTATTATTTTCGCAATTTGGCCTGGAACTGCTATCCTTTTCTCAAAAAAAAAAAATAGGTATGTTCCCGTACTTGCTCTTTTGCTTTTGCTGTAAGTTGCTGTAGCCCTCTGTAAGATACTGTAAGAAAATAATATAGTGCAGCAAGTACGAGAACAAGCTTTTGCTTTTTTTCTGTGCAAAATCTTACAGAAAAGCAAGTACGGGAACAGACCTATTTACGTGTAAATACATTTGTTTTTAGTTAGCGGCGCTGGTAGTGTAGTGGTGAGCGTGATTGCCTCTCACCCCAAAGGGCCTAGGCATGCTTGGCATGCACATTAGTACACACAAACTGCTCATTTGTTAATAACTTTTCACTCAGTTGTTGAAATTTTGTGTTCTTTAAAGTGATTGATAGATTAGGATCATAGTTTACTATAGACATGTAAAGAGTAGGTAAATCTTATCATTTGAATCAACACCAATGAATTTATATACTTAAAGTCCGAGATGTGCAGCGAGCATTTCTCACATCACTTTTGCAACGCAAAATCAAATACAGTTTATTACTAAAATTAAAATATATATTTTTTACGTATTTGTAAGAAGCTCAAACTCTATTCTATCGACTGCTTCAAACAACACTATGTTTCGTCAACTCTGTGCAAAGTTATTATCGAATAAGCAGTTCGTGAGCAAAACTGTGTATGCCAAGCATGGGCCTAGGTACGATCCCAGTCGGTGCCGCCAAGATTTTTTGATACATAAAATCTCTGATCATGCCTTCCTTCGGAAGGCAAGTATATCCGGTTTATGAGTTGATGGGTCGATAGGTAGGGTTCGGGTGTGGAAGCTTCCTCCTTGGCGTCGGTAAAATTTGAACTAAAAAACCGCAAAAATTATCTTTCGGTTTTGTTGAGAGTCCAACTTTTTTTTTCCACACAGCAAAAAAAAATGTAATATCGATCAACATAATTCAAGCTGATGTATGAAATAATGATGAAATAGCAAAAAGCAGATACAATATTACATCAATGGATGTAATTTTGTTCGCAAAATCGATGTACATCGTACAATGTTATATTACACAACCGATGAATTGACTTGGTTGCAGCAGTTTCGATGTAATATTCAACAACTTTTTTTGCTGTGCATGATAGGAAAGAAAATATATTTGTAAATGTAAATTTTCTCAGGAATCTTTTGGAAAAAAAAAAGTAATTTTGAAAAGTTTAAGAAAAATCAAAATGGCTAGAACAAACATTTTGCAAAACTATCTGGTATCCCTGGGTCGGTGAACTAGCAATACAAGTTAGCTAGTTAGCTAGAGGTGCATGAGCTTTGGTTCTGAAAACTCCTGTCCCCTACCGCTGTCTGCTGGTTGATCAAATATTCAAGGTTTGCCAGTATTATTTTTTTGGACCTTGATGTGTTGAATATGTTAAAAGTTGGAGTAATTTTAGTAAAACGCTACTTGTTTGACTGCCATTTTTGCTGCCTGGACGTTTGACTGCTCCTTCAAACCTGGATAACTGCGACTTTACTGCGTAGCTTCTCCGATTTACTGTAAAGTCCATGTTGTTTTCATCAGAGAGCGGTGCGACGGGTAAGAGCCTAGAATAAGCTTCTAAAAGAAGATTCTAAAGAAAATGCTTCTAAAAGAAGCTTTTAAAGAAGCATAAGATTCTAAAAGAAGCTTCTTGTGGAAACTCATTCGAGACGGTTGTCCTTCGCTCCACTCCTCTGACTAAAACAATCTCGGGCAGGACCGTAAACCTGAGTAGCTACGCAGTAAAGGAGAATTTTCCCAAGGTTACGCATTTTATCGTTTTAATATTACGTTTCCGTTGCTGCCTTTTTTCAAATTGATATTTATCAATACCTACAATGAATTAAATCACGAGCCAAATCAACTGTATTTATTCCTCGTCAAACATTGGTTCAAAATTTACTGAAATCCAAAAATGGTCTTTAAACTTTGTTGGCGGGATATTTTGAGAGATTTTAGGAGACAAAACCTATAAATCATATGTCATGGAAATGCCAATTTAAAAAAAATAAAGAAAATCTGTCGTTAATTGTGGAGTTAATTTCTAAGTAGCGAGTTTGAAGCTTGGCAACTGTCGAAGAATTATGGGCCAAAATAATAAACATTCAAATAAATTGCTATGCAAATAACCTTTATTCCCAAAAACCTGTTTCACACGAAACATTACACGTAATCGAAACTAATCGTCCACACATTTATCCAAAAGCCTTCAGCAGCTGGCAGAGGAAGCCACAGAAAGTGGTGGTCGTCGTCGGCGACGCCGTGGTGGTCGTGGTGGTAGTAGTAGTGGTAGTGTTCAAAGCCGTCACTACAGCACTAACCACCGCCTGGACGGTCGTGTTGAGGTTGCTGGCCAGAGTCTGCAGGGCAGACAGGACACCGCTCGACAAGGTGGTACCATCAGCGATGGCGGTGGCCAGTGTGCTGTTCAGCGTGCTGGCAATCGACTGCAAATCCGTAACGGCGGTCTGTAGGTTGCTCGACAGAAGGGCGGTTGCGTTGCCCAGCACGCTACCGGCAACACTGGCCAGAGTCGATTTGGCGTTGGTCAGGGCGGACACAACGTTCGAAAGAGTGGTATTAGCGGTGGTTCCGGCAGATGAGGCGAGGCTAGTGAGGGTGCTCAGACCGCTGGTCAACTGAGTCTGAATGTTGCTAATCAGAGTGGGAACCGACGAGGACAGTGTTCCGGCGATACCTTGTACCGTCGAATTGATGGCACTGGTGAGGTTGCTCAAAACCGAAGTGAAAGTGCTGCCAGCCGTAGTTCCAGCACTGATGGCATTGGCCAGAGTCGAGTTAAGTGTGCTTGCCAGGGTCTGCAGGTTGGTGACCGCAGTTTGGACAGCTGCTTGGGCCTGAGTAGTCAAGTTGCCGAGCACGGCGCTAGTCAAACTTCCAAGGGTGCTTTCAGCATTCGAAAGCGCAGTTCCAGCCTGCGTCAGAACAGTGCCGGCAGCAGTTCCTACTCCGGAAGTTACATTGGACAGAAGTCCTGTAATGGTACCAATGGTGCCGTTCAGCTGAGTCTGGATGGCGGTGGTGACGTTCGGCAGAACCGAGGTCAACGTTCCGGTTACGTTTTGAACAGCAGTTTTGATGGCACTCGTAAGATTGTTCAAAGTGTCCACAAAAGTACTGGTTCCAGTGGTGCCAGCGCTGATAGCCGAAGCAATGGTAGAGTTCAAGTTGCTGATAAGTGTCTGGAGACCTGAGACGGTGTTGTTCAGCGCTGTGCCCACATTGGCAGAAATGTTACCGACGACGGCTGTAGCAATATTGTTCAGGGCTGTTTGAGCACTCGATACGGCTGTGAAGGCGTTTGTCAAAGCAGTGCCGGTGGCGTTGACCACTCCGGAAGTAACATTTGTGATGAGACCGCCGATGGTAGAGATGGTACTGTTCACTGACGATTGGACACCAGATATAGTGGCAGTTAGAACGTTACCGATAATTGTTGTCGTGTCCGTAATCACAGTACCGATCAAACCGATGGTGCCATTCACGACGGTTCCTACGATACCGGTTAGAGTGCTGAATAGTCCAGGTTGCGGAGCAGCTATGGCAGCCTATGAAACGAAATGCGCGTTTACAATGTTTCATGTCTTCATTGATTTAGCGAACATTATTACTTACCGTAAGAAGGCAGAAACACAATGCAAAAGCAAAAGCCGACTTCATCTTGGGTATGTTGTACTGATGATTACTTCACACTGATACCTGAACTCTTGCTAAATGTGGTATTTATATGAGAGAATTTTGAAAACAGCCAGTAGCCTCGAGGAATCAATCGACGCTTTATTCTCGCGCAAGTGTTTTCCAGAAAACCCCGGCGAGACATGACGTCAGTTACGAACTTTTCTAAATTCTCAAAACAGTTGAAATGACAAAGAGTGCAATTCATGGGCATTGTCTACAAAATACGTTCTTGACATAACATTTGTGTATTGTGCAGATCCACGCCAAATGATGAATCGGAAAAAATCGACATTCTCCGATTTGCATGAAACTTTGCATAATTGTTTGTAATGGGAAATGATTCACATTTTTGCTAGAATTCGTCCATTCTAGATCTTATAAAATTTTCAAAATGGCGTTTTCGAAATTTTTCAAAAAATTGTAGTACGAAAATGGCATTTCTGATTGAAATGACGTCTGACTGTCAAGTTGTAGAGAAAAATAATGTTTTCCTGGGTTCCGATCACAGCTGTTATTTATATCAAAAATTGTTGGAAATAATTATCTTATTAAATGCTGTATGATAAGATACAAAACTCTTAAACTGCAACTGCTTTTCCTTTCTTCTTTCCCGGTTCCATTCGCAGGACTTCCGGGTGTTGAAGATCCTCCCGAGCGACCTGGACGAAATCGAGGACATCAAACAGGTTGGCAACGAGTACTTTTTCAAAAAGGGCATCGAAGTGATTGACGAATCGGAGAACGAAATCGTTCCCGATGAGGGTGAACGCCAACCTTCGATCAACGAGGCCAACAACCAGTTCACGGAAACGCTGGACATCGTGGTCCTTCCACCACCAACCAAAGATGCCGATGTTTACGAAAGCGATGTCGACGCTTCTCCGACGACGATAGGTGGTGGAGGTGGTGGTGAAGGCGATGGAACCACTATCAATCTGGTAGAGTTGATTACTCCTACCATGGTAACGCGAATGCAAGTCACTAGTCAAACGCAGGAATTCCTCGACGTACACATTCGATCAACGGCGGGCATTCCGGTCGAGGTCACTCGAAGTGGTGAAATCAATGCAACCGGAGTGATGACGACCACTTTGGGCTCCGTCGAACGAGAGGGTATTTTGGAGCGATACCCCGATGCAGAATCGAATGAAGTGGAAGAGGATGCTCGAGCAAACAACAGCAGCCCACCGGAGGATGGTTTCAGCTTCAACAACAGTACCTTCAGAAAAATGCAGAAAGCAGTTCTGGAGGAAATCAATGCAGCCCAGAATGGGGACGGAGGAGGTGGTGCCTATCCGGGCAACTACGACGATGATGACGAGGATGATTTCGAGGACGAGGACGATGATATTGATGACTTCGACGATAGCGAGAGGAGGAGTCACAAAAAGTATATCAGGTAAGTGTAGATCTACTCTACTAAAATATTAATTTTGAGATTCGCTTAGTTTGAAACATAAGGCCGTTCGCAATGCTGAGTTTCAAAATTGTTTCAATCTACTCGACAGGTCTAAAATTTGAAACTGTCAAAAATGAAACTGCAACACGATCAGCTCAACGCACAGATTTAAAAAGCGTTTGGCATTCATCTCTACATATGTGTGCGTGTGCAAAGTTTGTTTTTTTTTTTTTTTTGTTAATTACTTTATTTGTACAGGCTCAGTCGAATAAACTTTACAGAGCCAAGTTATCATTTTCTTTCTACATTATAAATGTCTTAAATCTAAAATTAAAGGATTTGACCGATTACTCGCGGTCTTCTCGAGGTTAGTGGATGACAATTGTTTGGATCGGGAGAGGGAAAAGGAGATTTGGAATGTGATTTATGATTCAAAAAATTTCACTATTTCTAAAACATATACTTAATCCTTTCGACGTTATATCAACTCTGTAATTAAACAATTATTACAGAAACAAATATACAAAAAAAAACACACAAAATACAAACTAAACACAAGGTTAATCCAACATACAATCTATGGTTAATATTCTTAAAGAAAACATATATGAGTTGCATAAACTCCAGATCGCGTCTAGCCACAATATCCCGAACTGGGATATCAGGTTATCTACCTCGAGCCCGAAGGTAATCGTACAACTCGGATCTGACCGAAGTTGGTTTGCTTCGGTGATTTTAGCACCAACGGAGAAGGTTATTCAGATTCAAGAATATGTTTTCTGGAACACGATGATTACAACAACGCAATCCAGTGTCAGGTAACGAGTTCGAACCACGAGAAGATGAAGGATGAGCTTTCGGTGCCAATATTTTCAAAGTTATGGGCACTAGATATGGTTCAAAATATCGTTTTTACGCCACCAGGCTCAATTGACTTTAAATTAGGAGCTCATAAGAATAATACTTGATCATCCTGAAGTATTGAAAAAAGTCCAAAAATATATTTTGGAGATATCTGATCACCTGAAGGTCTTTTTTTATAATTTCTGAGTCACGTGGTATCCAGAGGGAATATCTGAGGGACGCACTTTTAAGTGTTGGATATCATCAGAATCAAGGGTGTAGCCAGGTTTCGAGCTAGGGAGGGGCGACTATGGAAAATTTGGCCGAATGCCATTTCACCGAACACCATTTCCCCGAAAGCCTTTGTGTTGCTGAGTTTAAGCCCACCCAGATGTCTTCAAAATAGTACCTGAACAACCTGAACATTTTAAAAAAATATCCTGAGTTCTATCTCTGCCGAAAAGTTATGAAATAATGTCTGAGAAAATATCTCACAGATTAGGATGGTTGACTATTTATGGAGATTGTGTTTGAAACTAAGCAACCTGGTATCGGAGGTGAATATCTGAGAGACGTTTTTTAAAATTGTTCGACAGTCGAAGATCTTCAGAATAATATCATCCTGAAGACTTGAAAAAAATATTGTTAATCGGGATACGTCCAATAGCCCGACGAGCCCCAGCAACTCCACCGCTACCACTGTGAAGAACGCATACACTTCAACGCGATTACACCCGTGTGTTGGTCAGAGGATCGTCGATCGTATGAAAGTCAAGCGGTCGACTGGTAAAATATGTAAACAAGCCAGAACAATAGCTGAATCGAGGAAGTAAAAGTAAGATTAATTCTACTCGCAAACGGTGTTACCTTAATCTACCTAATTTATACTGTTAAACTTAAATACTATCTGTATCTAACGTGTCTATTGAGCTAGACTACACTATCTTGATTAACTTATACTACTTTGAACTTATCTAAGCTATCTACAGCTGAAGAAAACCTTAATTTATTACCATAATATATTTGCTCTATGCAAACTAATTACTGCGGAACGAATGACCAAAAGTAAGTGTAATGTAATAATTATATTTGTGCACGAAACATAACATTGTCCAATGTTCTCAGAAATTTGTAATTTTTCTATTTCGATCAATCTGCCGGAATAAAATTCACGGATTCAAAAGATTCGTTTTACCACCCAACAAGTATCATGGAAAGCTCGTGCTCACCTGAAGGTCTTTGGAATATTTTCTGAGTCCCCTGGTATCATGAGAGAACATGTGGAAGATGTGATTTGAATTGTTGGACAGTTTGAGATCTTCAGAATAGTACCTGATCATCCAGAAGTCTTGACAAAGTATCCAGAGGACTTTGTGGAAATCCTAAAACACATGAAGGTCTTTGGAATAATTTCCCAGCTGCCTTTTGTCATATGAGATAATATCTGAGAGATGTGATTTGGATAGTTGGATAGTTGAATATTTTCAGAATGGTACCTGATCAATCTGAAGTTTTGAAAAAAAAAAACCTGAGGTTATCATGGGGATCTCTGATCAGCTGATGGTTTTTGGAATAATTTGTGAGCTACCTGGCATCATGAGAGAACATCTAATAAACGTGATTTGAATAGTTGTAGGGTAGAGAACTACTTCGGCCTAATCGCCCATTTTGGGCCTATCGAGCAGAAAACTTCAAATAAATCCTTGATTTCAGAGTTAACAAGTCAATTGTGCGTTTGGTACGATACTTTAGTTTATAAGCTACGGAACGAAGTCACTGAGAACGCGTGATATGGAGGTTTGCACCCATTATTCCCAAAAATAAAAGAAGCACTCCGACCGAATCACGTTTTATCTTCATCCGATAGGCCGAAGTGAATTCATTGGCGTTTCAATGGCGTTTCAATGCGTTAGGCCGAGTTTAAAATCCGTAGGCCGAGTTTGGCATCAAGAAGCAGTGTTAGACTTTTGACAATATCTCAACGATTGGTTTTTCTTTTTCAAATCTTACGGTACGTACGGAAAGGTAAATAAATTTGGAAGCCATCAGTAATAACAGCATTCCGTTTGGTGCTAAACTGCGCTAGATTAAGGAAGACTTAGTGCGGGTTGTGCTTAATAGGCCGGAAATGGGGTAATTAACCCTATAGTCTTTAGAATAATACCTGATGATCCTGAAATCTTGAAAACATATCAAGAGGACTTCATGGAGATTTTAAAACCTCAGAAGATCATTGGAATAATTTCTGAGTAGCCTGGTATAATATGAGATAATAATCGTTTGTCGTAAAACACGCAAGCGCTTTCATGAACTTCTGTGAAGATTCATGCATTTACATGAAGTTTTAAAATCTACTATAAATTTCCCAGAACTTCTATGATGTTTCCCGGTCTTTTATGATATATCACTCACTTCTATGACATTACGTGAACTTCAATTATACTCCTTAAAACTGTATACTGCTCTCTATGAAACTCTCATATTTTAACGAAGTATTCCGAACTTCTCAGAATGGTATTAAATCCTCTTAACTACTATGAAGTTCTCTTGACATTTACGAGAAACATCTATAAATACATCCAAAGAAATTTGAAACTGATTTCAATTCGTGTTTGAAACCCGTTCAGAAATAAAACAGAATAATCAAGCAGTTGCCAATCTGGTGCAAAATAGTGCTCGAATAATGAAATTGCAACACAGCATTGCGAGGGGTGCTTTTCAAATTGAAACAGTCACCATAAAATACAACAGCAATGCGAACGGCCTAAGACTGATAGCCGACTATTGTAGTTATTAGGGTTGTTCAAAATATAATTTTTGCTCCACCAGACTCAATTGGTTTTAAATCAGGTCCTGATTATTATCCCAAAATTTGAATTTATTTGGATGCGCACTCACTCTGAATAGGCCTTTTGAAGTTTTTATGGAAAAAGTGAACTTTATGTGTTCTACGGCGAATGAGAACGACCTTAAAAATACTTATTGAGTATTAGAACTAAAGTTTGGAGTCGGATGCCCCACCCAAGCAAGGGATTTAAAATTTGCTTACAATAATGAAAGATGCATCATCGCAGGATGTTAATGTATACTGCATGAACGGAGGATGAGATATACCAAGCTGCAATCTTATGCAAGAAAATGGAGGAAGAGAAATGTCGAGTGTATTAGTGAGTGAAATGAATCATGTCGACCTGTGCTTTCTCCACAGCTCTCTCCATGCAACAGAAGATAGATAGACTAAAAGCGAAGACAACAAATCAAGAAGACTGGCAACTCTTCCATTTTCGCAAACGAACGCTATAAGACAGGTACAACCGCGTCATCTGCCGCTCAAAAGTAAATGCTTCGAACGAATTTGATAGCAAAGATTACATCCTCAGAAGAAAGGTTTGTGTATTTCCTCATTTTTCTATGCGTTGCTTCCACCTTCACTCAAGTGCAGCGCTATTGTATCTGTTGCTTAGATTCTGACAAAGTTGCCAGTCTTCTTGATATGATGTCTTCGCTAAAAGCGAATAAGAAATGCTCATTTTCTCGAGCATTTTCTATAATACTCGACTTCGTATGCTTTTTCTGCTGAACGGGAAGTGGAGAGAATCGTGGCAAGTGTGTGCGTCGTTCTACAATGTTATAAATAAAATGCTTGCTGGTTTAGACGAAACCGTAGGCAGATCATGAAATAAATAAGATAAAAATCATTACATCGTCTGAGAGGTCTACTTATATCATTCGCTGCAGAGGATGATAGGAAATTCAACTAACATTCAATGTAATACACTTTTGGTTGGAGTGCACCGATCACGACAAATTAAGCACGATAAACAGTTACTAAACCTACTATTTTTACATGAAAACTTTTCAGGAACATAGATTTAATATCGACCTACTGTCCCCAGTTTAGGCCCAACAATGGATGTAGCTTCGGCTGCACGAAAATAGTCCATGAAATGAGATTTCTGGTTAATTTTTTGACGTAGGACTACGTCTTTCGGGAAGGGTGCCAATTCAGAGAAATGCAACGAAAATTGGTCAGACTTTAAATGCTAATAACATGGCCAATAATCAATGGATTTTGATAATTTGTGTGTCGATCGATTCACCAGTGTTATAAGATTCGTGTGGTATGTCACACATTCTTCTTCTTCTTGTTCGCATTTCAAGCTTATTGTTTAGCGCATATTAGCTTATTGCGTGTTCTCAACTTAGTGTTCTAAATGCACTTCCACAGTTATTAATTGAGAGCTTTCGATGTCAATACCAATGCATGAATTTGTATATTGTGTGGCAAGCACAATGATACTCTATGCCCAGGGAAGTCGAGAAAATTTCCAACCCGAAAGATTCCCTCGACCGGACCGGGAATTGAACCCGCCGCCTCCGGCTTGGTAATACCATAGAGGTAACTCTAAGACTAGAAGGTTTCGAAGAAACGTGCTCAACTTTTTTGCTCAGCTCTGGTACTATCTTCGGTCCCAAACTAATCGATGCACCCCTCGAAACATAGGAAAATCCACGAACCCCTAATTTTATCTGTCAAACTTTCATAGCGAATCAAAACAAACATAGTGTAGTACTAGAATTTCGACAATAATGGGGTACGTTAATCGATTTGCTTGGGACCAATAGGCTAGTCAAGTAGTGAGCCAATTTAAAATCGTTAGTTTCCACCGGTTGGTAATACCGTGCCTTTACTGACTAGGCTATGAGGCCCCATGTCACACATTGTAATTGTTAAAAATGTAAATAGTTAACAATGAAGAAATATGGAAATATTCAAATTTGGATATCAAATTTTGGAACTTTCTGCGATCGCAAGTGCTCACCCCTAACACAGCCATCAGAAAGTTGATCCCTAACGACACAAGCCGTAGCCACACAATCATTCAACGTTGCACGTAGGACTGTTCGGCCTTGGAATTGTTCGCTGCAGTGTGGACATCGTAGCATTCCTAACAGCTCAATACATACACCTCACACCAACGAAAAAGATGGAGGGTGGTGACAAGACACGACCGCATTGTTGACGAAGGACTACGAATTTTTGTTCGATTTTCTAGTTTGTTGTTTCGAATATTGTTTTGGAATAAAGTGAATTTCACAACTCAACTCTTTTGTAGAAAGTTGTGTTTGTAGAAAGTAACGGTGACTGCAGTCAAACTTTCTACGTTTCTCTCACTTAAGCATTTAGATTAGCAAAAAGTAGGGGCATATTTTCTGTATTTTGCTGATGTAGGTGAATGAATAGAAAAAGTAAAGACAAAAAATAATATTGGGTACCGTTTGGTTGATTGCGGCTCAACACTTTGATATTTTTTCAATTGTTAATCATTGATAAACAACTGTCTAATTTATACCAAACAAATTTTATAATCAATCTGAATAAAATGGTGTAATGAAAATAGATTTTCATTCATAAATGACCATGTTATAAGCGTTCAAAACTTGACACTATTTTGTCAAACAATTTTTTGTTCTATTCATTCACCTACGTCAGCAAAATAAAGAAAAAAGGAGGGGCACAGAATGCTAATCTAAATTAATGCTTAAGTAAGAGATACGTAGAAAGTTTGACATTCATCGTTTGGCTGCCGAGTGATAAACAGGGTTGTTGTTTTGTTGTACACTACACTGCACAGTGGTCCAGAATGCAGATTTAGGTGGAATGATATGTTTTGAGCCTGAAATTGAAACTTTAGACTAAAAGTCTTTTGTACAAAGTTGTTACTTATAGTTATGCCCTCATTTTTATGACAATGAATTCAAGGGTGGTTCCTATTATCATTAAAATCAAAAATCTAACTTATTTGTTTGAATAAATTATGGTATACATTCTTCGGTAAAGTTATAGCTGAGCTAGTTTCAAGCAACTTTGTATACAACTTTTTTGTATCTCTTAAATTGGTCGATTTAGAGCTATTTTCTTGAATTGAGTTAGGGTGGCTCAAAAAAAAACAGTTGTTTTGCTCTAGTTTTCTCATTTCGAATTTCTCAGCAAAGGTGTCTTCAAATAACTTTTAGATCTTAAGAAGGCGCAAATTTTTGCCGCACAAAGCTTGTCAATATCTTTCGCCGATCAAGAGTAATTGACGTTTTTATACTAAAAATATGCACTTTTCAAATGTAAATATCTCTGGTTGGGGCAAAAAAAAAAAAGTTTTTCTACGGCATTTGAAAGGGCGTATGTTATTCTCAATAATATGAAAAAATTGGAGGTATATTATTTTTTAAACTCGTATAAAATCAATTTGAATTTATTCATATATTTTACTATATTCGGGTATATCTTTTTTATTAGAAGAGATACAGACAAAAAAAATTGCTATAAAACATTCGTCTTAAAGAGTTTTAAAAGTCTCTAGAAGATGACTTTCATGAGAAATTTCGGGCCGAAGAATGTATACCAAAATTTATTCAAACAAATAAGTTAAATTTTTGATTTTAATGGTAATAGGAACCACCCTAGAATTCATTTTCATAAAAATGATGGCATAACTATAAGTAACAACTTTGTAGAAGACACTTTTAGTCTTAAGTTTCAATTTCAGGCTCAAAACATATCGTTCCACCTAAATCGGCATTCTGGACCACTGTGCACTGTTATACAAAACCACCCAAACCATCGGCCCTTTTCAGGGCCACCACAACTTTCTACAAAAGAGTTGAGTTATGAAATTCACTATATTCCAAAACAATACCCGAAACAACAAACTAGAAAATCGAACAAAAGATTTCGTAGTCCTACGTCAACAATGCGGTCGTGTCTTGTACACCAACTTCCTACTTTTTTAACTCACTCTGCATCACTGTTGTACACGACTCAATTCTCTTCATTTTAGTGGTAATTTCACTTGGCAAATAAAAAAAAAACGTTCTAAAAACCGAAAAACTTATTCGTGTTGTTCAAAGCACAGAGAGAAGAAGGCGGCGCCAAGTGCAGGCAAAAACTGAACAAAACACAAATTGCGCTCCAGTTTTTCCTTAAAATTTAGCAGGTAATGTACTCAATTCAATTCATTACTAAGTGATTCGTTTCCTTATCACAATTCTAAATGAGTATTGAACTTTTTGTGTCATTAAAAATGAGATTTATTGGTCCAAGAGGATTTATTTGCATGATAGGCCGAGTTGAGAGGCTAGGCATAGTTTTCATCCCATAACCCTATTTCATATCACATTTCCCTAGTCAAATCCATACGCACCAGTGCTGAGATTTGTCATTGTCATTGACAGACTTTCGCGCGATATTGACAAAATTGTTCGTCACATAGTCACTGACAGACTTGATCCTTAAAAAAACCTTCGTCAAAATCTCATTCACTTTTTCGTCAATGACAAAGATTCACCTGGTAACAAAAAGTGTAATTTAGTACATTCTGTGTCACATTATTGTTATCCAAGTAGCTCAGGACGTAGAAACTTGTTCACTTAAATGGATCCATATAATTGTTTTGCTCAAGTCATTTAATTTCGTTACACATTTAGCTAATAAACAAATCTGCACATGTTCGTCACTGACACCATTGTCATTGACAATTGACATGGTTTGCCTTGACTATGACTCTTAGCTAAAATGAGTGACCAAAGCAGAATTGTCAATATCACCGTGTACTGTCGAGATTTTGCAGCACTGAACGCACACATCACTATAGAATATCATCCATCGGCGAAAATATTTTTGTTTAACACACGGGAAATGGAGAGGCGAGTTTTATGCAAACCATGGACACTGCAATCTGATTATAAACTTTATTCTTCGACTGGTTGGCGAATCTCCCTTCAACCTGTTTTCAACTCTGCTTTCAACCAATTCGTCAAACGAGCAAAAATTTCGCAACTGCGCCACACACAATCCAATATGCTATCCGACTTGTACGTCAATCCATTTAAAATACACGCGATGTTTGTGCAACTTTCCCATACACACTGCAACCAGGTTGGTAAACTTAGACTCAACGCACCTTACATCGATTGACGGCTGTCAATTTTGTCAGGCATTGTAAGCTGATTATTAATCTTCCGGTAGCTACAATTGAACTTGAGTTTGACGTGCTGCTAATAAACTAACATACCTAATGCAATACATATCTTAAAGTGGTCCAGTAAGTATGATCGACGCTTATAATGGATGCCGGTTCGAGTCTCGATGAGGAAAAGTAATTTTTGTCTTTTACATAATATTTGTAAGCATTAGCGTCTTTGTTACGAGGATTTTTTCTAGATTATCGAGGTTTTTAGTATCCGTATCCGTAGTATTGTTGAAAAATAATGGCAGATAGTGTTCGTGAGTGTTGTGTAGTTTTCTCCGTTGTCAAACTCCTTGGTAGGCTAAGATCAATGAGCTGAATTACCGAGGTGAAGCAATCGGTTAAGTTGTGTGAGTAAAACCCCTGAACGATACAAGCAATTAGTGACGTCACTACTTGCGTTTACGTTGATTTTTTGGTTTACTATTACATACTACAATATTTCACGATCTGCTTCACTCTCTGTATCTCATTGGGCTAAGATAGCACAGCCTACCGTAGAATGCAGCAACCCACCCCACCGAAGCTAGCGAAACCCGCCACCAGATGGTTGAACAAATGGCTGCTGGCAGACCATGAGGGGTAGCGATATAGATGACCATTTTGACTGGACGATAACGCGCACGACAAACTGACGATGAACGACGAATGGTCTGGATCACTGGCCGATAACCTGGAGCAGTGACCCAATGACTGATCATAAGACCACCAGCGGAAACGGTTGATCATAGCAAGTTGGCTAAATTTAATTTGAACAGTGATCCAACTTAATAGTGGAAACCAGTGAAAAGTGTGAGGAGAGAGTGACGCATAGAGGGATAGCATCAGGACCCCGCTGTAAGATCCGCTGTACCGTGTGAAGTTCCGGTAGACGTACCAGATGGTTACACCAACCGGTGGAAACTAACGATTTTAAATTGGCTTACTACACGAAACGAAAATCAATTATTTTATTCATGTGTTTCACTTATACATTTTTGCCAAACATCAGCCTTATACATTCCGTAAGACAAACCATATAGGTCCTATAAGAATGCATAAAAGGTATGTGTGACCGCTTATACATTTCATTTGACACATGATCTTCATAAACTTTTTGCAAGGCGTCTGCTTATTAGTTGACTTATACATTTTATGAATAATCAGCAATAGAAATTTGCCAAAAGGTATAAGGAGATTTCTATCCGTGTACTTAACTAGCCTATTGGCACAAACGAAGTGACATACGACTAACTGGCGAAGAAATCAATTAAAATAATGTTGTTCGCTGTAATAAAATTTTCTTAGAAGCTTGTGCCATCAGCCACCAGATGGGCTAGTATTTTTGTTTTGATTTGAACATAGTTGATTTTGTGTGCAAAGAGTGTATCATTTTGTCATTTTTTTATGCATTTCAGTTTAGAATAGAGTGAAAGAGATAGAACCAAAATATTCTAGTACATTTAGTGTTGCCATGTGGTACAATCCATTAGTAGTGTTGCCATGTGGTACAATCCAGTTGTAGTGGTGTTGCTATGTGGTACACTGAAAAATTGCAATAGCAGGTGCGTCACCAAAGTTTTCGACCAACTCCGTCTGTCACTTCGTTTGTGCTATTGGTTCCAAGCAAATCGATTAACGTACCCCATTCTAGTCCAAATTCTAGCACTACACAATATTTGTTTTAATCGGCTATGAAAGTTTGACAGATAAAATGAGAGGTTCGTGGATTTTTCTACGTTTCGAGTCAACATTTGTGCGTTCTATTAAAACATAGTCATTTCGTAATTTCTTGGCTGAGATTTGTGAAATCGCTTGACTCCATTTAGGAAACTTTTACTCACACAGAAAAAAAAAGTTAATGAATATAATTTACATCCATTTTGCATCTGCAGTTGGGTTCTTTAAGGGTATTGAGGTAAATGCATATTTGTAATCTACATTGAAAATGGAATCCAAGTCCAAAAATTTCATATATTTTTATACAATGGAACCTTAAATGGAACTATTTAAAAAAAGTACGATTACATTTGCAAAATTCACCATCAAAGCGCCCCTCGATGGTACTTTGAATGGGATCGAGCTGTCAGTTTGTTAGTTTAGTGTCAAAATGTCAGAAAACAAGCAGACCCAATTTTGATACCCGACCCAGGCTGGAACTGAATAATAAACGAATTCGCTATAAGACTAGTAGGTCCCGAAGAAACGTGCTCAAGTTTTTGGCTCCGCTCTGCTACTATCTTCGGTCCCAAGCTAATCGATGCACCCCTCGAAACATAGGGAAATCCACGAACCCGTCATTTTATCTGTCAAATTTTCATAGCGAGTCAAAACAAACATAGTGTAGTACTAGAATTTTGACTAGAATGGAGTACTTTAATCGATTTGCTTGGGACCAATAGGCTAGTCAAGTAGTGAGCCAATTTAAATTCGTTAGTGTCCACCGGTTGATAATAGTCTCTTTCTTGCGCTTAGAGATGAACTAGCCTTCGGCTAAAAATCTCTTAAATAAAGAATTTAAAAAAAATCTTTCTTGCGTGAAAAAGAGATAACCGAGCATTTGGACGGGTTAACCCCAATATGATTCAGAATACACCAACCACCAAAAGCGTTGAAGGAAGCAACAGTCCTCAATTGAGTGAACTCGAAGGAAAAGTTACCTCTACGGTTTAAGGTCATCTGCGTAAGTTAATCGTGGTCCCTCAATTCCTGGATTCTCGTCGTTGAAGTAAGTCAGGAAAATCAGCGGTCCCAGGTCAGACTACCCTGGGGTATGCCGGACGTGGCAGCGAACATACGGGACTGATTACCAATAACAAAATTAATATAGCGATAGGTGAGGTACGACTGAAACCATAGCAAAAGGCAGCCGTGAATACCAAGCCTGTCCAGTTTTGCGATAGATATGCGATGATTCAATTTATCGAAGGCTGCAGATAAGTCAGTATAAATGACATCCGTCTGAGCATGATCCGGCATACTGTTAGAGATGTAAGAAGTAAGGCACAGCTAGTTAGTGGCAGTGGAGCGACCAGCCATGAAACCATGTTAGTCGATACTAATATACGGCTTACAGTGAGCGAGGAACGGTTCCATAACAACGAGTTCGAACAATTTAGCAGCAGCTCTAAGCGAAGTGATTCCACGGTAGTTGCCACGGTCCTTGCTGCCTTTCTTGTGTACTGGAAACATGTGCGCTAGCTTCCAAGAGAATAAGAAAACGCCGACGTCCACGGACCGTTGTAAAACGTGCAGCAGTTGAGACAACAAACTGTCCAAATGCATTTTGATGGGATTACGTCAGGACCCGGACTGTACGACGACTTGAGTTTCGAGGAAGCGCTGGAAAACATCTCGGGATTGTTATCAATTCTGCTCATGGTTTGGCCAGAGAGTTGTACGTAACTGACAGCCAGTCGGGCAGTTGTAGTATATCCCATGTCCTTGGTTTAGTGCATGTCGTATTACTCCATCACTATTGAGAAATGATGAAGTACTCGATTTTTTACATTCTCGCATTTACCGCAAGGTTCCGACTCTAATTTAAAGGTCCCGCTATTTATATCTTTCGGAGTGTTGAAACACCCTCCAAAGGCATCCAAAATTGGATCCCTTAGCAACAAAATTAAGGAATGACACCGCATATGACCATGCATCAGAACCCTAGTCTTAACCACTTCAAACTAGAGAACAACGAATAGAAGATTAGGAATCACATAGATGAAGACTAACTAACTCATTTTGACGTAGGACTACGTCTGTGATTTCTATATGGGGGTACACTTTGTGCAAACCAAAAATGGAAAATGTAACAAAATAATGAAAGATTTTGAACGTTAATAACCCAGCTGTCCCTAGACCAATTTAAATGATTTTATCACCAATCGATCAGAAATATTCTTACGCATCTGTTAAATTTAAGACTTTAGCATTTTTCTAAATGTCACTATTAAAAATTGAACGAATGTGCAACTGTTGCTATGATTATTAAAATAATCACTGATTGCCTGCGAAAAGCGATTTCCCTAACACAAATAGTTAAGTTGAATTTCATCTAGTCTACCAAACGGTGTTTATTCAATCACCGCGTGGTGAGTGGTGGTGTTCTTCGGTACACAACGAAAGGCTCCCCGCAAGCAGCTAGCTATCAAGGCTGGTCTCAACCGCTGATCGGTTTCAGTTCTCATCACCGTGTGTGGTGGTGTCCGATCTTCGGCATCAGCAGCAGCAGCTGCCCACATAAGCACACTGAACCAATATGACATATTCCTGTTATGTGGAAATCTTATAAATTTGCGCTATAAGATAATCCATTGAAAATTATATGATTGAAAATGTGCCAGGTAAATTCTATATGAATATCTGATACATTTACAATGCTGATAATTTGGTAACTTTTATATGATCGTCGTATGATAAATGAAAATCGATCAAATTATAATAATTAACTGAAATGGATTTGAAACCCATAAGCATAAGCTACACTTTTCACCACAATATAATATATGTGTCATAAATCAATCGAAGTAAAGTTTGTGTGAAAATCACATGAAATTTACTTCTTCTTTTGACACATATATTTAATCGATTTCTAAAAATAAATCGAAAAATAAACATCAGGCAGTGGGAGCTTTCACAGTTGTGCCTTTTTTTATTGTAGCTGATTTGGGATTCGATCAAGGATTGTTGAGGTGTGATGCTTTCGGTGTCTGCGCTCGATTTCACTGGGCCACGGCTGACTTCAAGATTGAGCTCGTTCAAATAGCATGAAGTAAGAACAGCTCTCCCGACATGGAATGCAGTGCAACGTTATGCTCGTTTTGCTAGAGTGAAGACAAATAGCACTGACAAATTTATGTTCCGTTTCGGTGGTGTGGTTTGTTCAAATCTTTCTTAATGCACCTGTGTGCAATAAATCAACGACTAAATTATATAAGTTGATGTAACTGGTTCATGAAGTTCGAGTACTAGGGCTGGAATATGAATTAGCCGTGTAGAAGGCTTACAATTAGAACATAGCAAAGTAAATATTGAAGTAGAATCATTTTTTTTTTTCAATCTCAATACATTCTTTTCCGGAACCCCTTATCTTATGAAACAAAAACAAACAAAGATTATTCAATACAGTATCATTTTTGTTAGTAGTATTTAGTTCAACTAATCATTTTAATGAGTGTACGATAACATCGTTGAAAATTGTTTCAATAATTCAGTGCCAACATTTCAAAGGGGCGTAAGTGCATTTGTAAACAATGGCTTTAGCCGTCGATTTATCGCGAATAAAAGCTCACTCATGAAAAATAATCACACCAGCAGGTAGATGAATGTTTCTTCTACCAGCTAGCATTGCAATTTTGGAGAGGTAAGATTTCATTCGCGAGAAATTGACGACTAAAGTCATTGTTTACAAAAGCAATTACGCCCCTTTGAAATGTTGGCACTGAATTTATAAAGAACAATCATGTAAGATGTATTTTATTGGGAGCGATATTCAGCCCAGAAAAACATGCAAAAACAAACGTTTGCTGTTGGATTTCTTAAAAGGCAAATCTATATGACTATTATATGATTGGGATAGATCTGTTTACAATCTTTAAACCTCAAAAATCAAAGGAAGCTATTCCAATGAGATATACATGTTTTCCTATACTGCAAAGTTAAATGACAGTCCAATAGTTTCTACATGTATGTTTACACGCGACATATCAACAAACGTCAAAAATCATTAAAAGCAACTCCAATAAAATATACATGATTATCTTATAAGATATATATTTTAGTGAGCAATATTCATCATGAAAACAGGTATATTTTACTGGATTTTCTCATAGTGCAAACTTATATGATTTTCCATTAGTTTCTAGATGTCTGTTCCCACCCATGACATATCAACAGTTTTTCACCATGAAATATATCAGACAATATTCATATACTTGTTACCTATCGCTAACCACGTTCGAAGCAAAGTATTTCAAGTACTAAGTATGTGAAATTACGATAGAAATCATTCCATATCGCAGTCATAGTTTTTAAGTGATAATCCAATGGAATCTATCAATCATCACATAGAATGAATAAATCTGCTGACATTGCTATGTTATAAGATGGATCCAATAAACGGTACATGTCGATTTGTTTCAGTGCATCCATAGAAGGAGGAAAAAGCCGCACCGCTATTGATCGGAATCAGTAGCGCTTCTTGAGTCGCTGTGGGCCATCTATGCCAAGCGCGTCACCCTCATTCCAAACAACATACAGCTCACCAGCCTTATCTGTGTTTAACACCCTAATAGCTCAGCATTACTCAACCATCACGACAAAACGGTCCTTTTCAGGACCACCATAAATTTGTAAATAGTATTGCAAAATGTATTGTTTCTGAACAATTAAAATAACAATCTGTCGAACTTTAACTTCGATTTTCTCAAAATGGTTGATATGTTACATTGGTCTATTTGAAAAGTGACACGAGAATTGTCCTCATTTTCGAGCAGAATGGATAAAAAACTCGATAAAAAATGACTTTTTTTTCTCAGCCTATGCTGTTCTTTAAAGCATAACTGTCCTATATGAATAGGTAATCAAGCAAAGATGGGACAATTATGCGAGTATCGGCAGTATAAGCAGCAAGTGTTTTAGCGCATTAGGTTCTTTACCTTTTTAAAAATGTATCGGTATTCATACATCATCTGAAAGAGCTTCGTTTTCTGAGCACAACGATGTTTATTTCAAACCCATATACATTCATGTAGAGTTTTAAATCAAGATTTAAAGAAAGATTATAACTTCACTGTTTGACACTAATAGCGAATTCGTTTATTTTTTTTTTTTTTTTTTTTTTTTTTTTTTTTTATTATTATAGTCACTTTAACGCTCTTGGGTCATTCGTGACTTGTCCGGAGGTGAGATTTGAACTCGTGACTTTGGCGTGAGAGGTATGGATGCTAACCACTACGCCGGGGTCGCCCCATAAATTCGTTTATTATTCAGTTCCAACCTGGATCGGGTATCAAGATTGGGCCTGCTTGTTTTCTGACAAACGTCAGTTCGATCGTTTGTTTTTAAAACCCAGCTCAGGTTGAGGTTCACACTGACAAAAAGTTCGGTTTCGCACTGCACAGCAAAAAAAAATGTAATATCGATCAACGTAATTCAAGCTGATGTATGAAATAATGATGTAATAGCAAAAAGTAGATACAATATTACATCAATGGATGTAATTTTGTTCGCAAAATCGATGTACATCGTACAATGTGATATTACACAACCGATGGATTGACCTGGTTGCATCAGTTTCGATGTAATATTCAACAACTTTTTTTGCTGTGTGGGTTGGAACTGGTTCCAACCCCGATAATAAACGAATTCGCTATAAACTAACAAACTGACCGCTCGCTCCCATACAAATTCCCACCGAAGGGTCGCTAGGCTGGTGATTTTTGCTAATGTAATCGCATTTTTTTTAAATAGTGTACCAAAATTGATGAACTTTTGGATTTCAGTTCAATTTTTAATGCAAATTATGAATATGCATTTACCTCAATATCTTTAAAGAACCCAATTTCAGTGAAATCCGACTAAATTTTGGACGATGCCGAAGCAAATTTTCCTTGATGTGCCAAAATTCTGGCAACATTGGTCGCGTAACGCCTGACGATTTTCTCGGCTAGTTTTTACCCTCGCGTCTGCGCTGTTCGTGTCGAGCGTGAAACGATAAACGTCACTGTCAGACGTCAAAGCGCAGAAAAAAATAAAATCCAATCGAACTCGGGAGTGCGACAGTGCAAGAGGAGGAGATTACTACTGCTGCTGGCATTATACCACGTTGTTCGCTGCAATGGCCGATTTGGACGATTTTTTCGCGAAAAAAGACCGCAAAAAGTCGAAAACTACGAAGAAATTTGCCACCCCGGAAGAAGTGGCCAAGTCGTTTGAGGACGCCGCTGCGAAGAAAACAGCAGAGTCGAAAATCCGGAAGGTGACCCCGACCAATCCCGAAGGAAATGAACAAAAGAAACCCGAGCAAGCAGAAGAAGAGTGGAAAGAATTCGAGGAGGAACGCAAAGATTACAGCGGCCTAAAGTTGACCCAGTTGACCATCTCGGAACAGGAAGGCGGTAACTATGTTGGTGAAGAGGGTGGTGGTTCGATGGGAGAAAACGATGGTGAAGGAGGCGAAGCCGGCAGTGGAAATAGCAAGTCAGGAGCATGGAGAAATGTGGACTCGTCCGATTCGGCTGAAAAACAACAGCAGCAGCAGCAGCAACAACAACAACAACAACAGCAACGAGCTGCTTCCACTGTGTACGTAGCGCCAGCGATGAAAAATTTGCGCCTGAAGGGAAAGAAGGGAGTCGCACCGGATCTGAAGAACGAAGATTTTTTCCCTACCCTTGGTGCGGAACAACCGGCGGACGGAGCACGGGGTAAAAAAGATTCCACATTCGAAGAGGTGAAACACGGTGGACGCGTTCGGGCGTCGGATCTTCCGTCGGCTCAACCACTCCAGGTAGGAAACAGATTCACCTCGTTGAGCAACGATGCGAGCTAGAGTCTGGCAGCGGGAATGCCATCGCACCGGAGGAAATTGGCCGGCGACCTGTCCGGTTAGCATCCTAGGTTTTGTATTGTTTAATTCTTTTTTTTTTCTATTAATTTCTAAATTGAAACCTGCCCCGTATATGTGCTCTACCTATTTACAACAGACTGCTCACTACACAGATATAAGGGGAAACAGACTAAGAATTTCTTTTTCGGTTGTCGTTGCTCCGGGATGGATTGTTCCGCCTCAAACCGTGGTATTGAACGGCTTACGGTTTTAGTAATATTTCGAATTGGTATTTAGGCACTCCTTATCCTGTTCGGGATAATCTCTTCCGGAGCAGCGACGACCCGGGAACGCAGTGTTTTAACTATTCAATATTTGGTTAATGTAATCCCTCAATTCAAATCTGCTGTAGTCCAAAACGAAACACATACACAAACAGTTTGCTACAGCATGCTTCCCCTGGAGGAAGGTACTGGGTTTACTGAACAAAAAAAAAACTCCGTTACTTCTTTCTCTACTTTCCGCGAAAGCTGCGTTGATTTTGTAATCAATAAAGGAGGTAATAAAACTGAACAGGTTTCTGGTTACTAACTATATCACAGATCATTTCTTTACCCGGTGGAAGATTAAGTCAAGATATCCGAAAATATAGGCAACGATTCATTATCTGGTCTGCAAAATGCAAATCCACATGTTAGTACCGTAAAGTGGCATGATTTCGCGTGGCGCCTATCTCCACTCTTGGTGGTTAGGTGGTTTTCTTTATTGGTGAGACTTTCAGCCGTCTTCACTCAATTTGGCTAATGTTTTGTGATGTGTAAATTTATAATTTTTCTATGCACTAGTCAACAATACCTATCTACATCTTCAGCTCAATTTCAAATATCCACAATACACATTATATTGAGATTCTTCAAAACTGCGTGGAATTCGGGACTTAGGCGCGTGAAGTTATGGTACTTAACGGTATTATCTTAAGGTAAAAGTGACCTTCAATAATTTTTTTTTCTCTGCGGCATCGTTGGTGTTTTCCTTTTTTTTATTTCACACAAAACGAAGAGAGCTTTTTCCAATCTAAAGTGATGTTTCAGAGATAGACACACATGGGTGGTCGTATCCGGGTCCTTCCCTGGGTAGGCTCGTGTCCGTCCGGGTTCTGGTACATTAACTTATCTCTATGCATGGTAATAATACTTTACAACTCACCTTTTGATTATAATATCGATAATGCTGAAACTATATGAAGGTTAGTGATCGTTACTAGGTGTGTGCTGCGATGGAGTAGTAATTGAAGGAAGTGAGGTTCTCATGTAGCTTATTGGCTAAAATAGGTAAATCATGCAAACACACACCTTTTACAATTATTTTCCTACTTACCAGTTCCGTCCAGTATAAATTGGCTGTCTCCAACCGACGTGATCCTTTCTGACTGCTTACTCTTTCCGATGCATGTATTGTTTTCTTTTCTTGCTATTTTTCCTTCTATTGAACATCTGGCCGTGTTCCCATTTGTTCTCAGGCAGATAATATTGGTACATGAGAGGAAAAAAGAAATAGAACAATTTAAGTGTGAGCCACATGCGTTGGTTAGTCGTTTGGGTCATGATGTAGTGTTCCCTATTTTATTTGCCTCTATTCAGCTCTCAGATCGCCCCCTCCCACCAAACTATTGTGGATGAAAAAGAGAACCCATATTTGGTAACCTCTAGCGAGCTACAATGCAAAAGATATTAATAACAAACTAATCTAGAACTGGACTTAAACATATAACATTTCCTAAGACTGATGATGATTAATATAGTATGAATAATGGGAATTTTATGAAGAAAAGACGATCCCAAAAGAAAATTCCCTAGCAATAAAACTATTGCCGCTGCTTGTGCATCTGTACAACTCTATCATTGACGCTAGGATCTACAATTCAATCTGAAAAAAAGCACTAGTAGCACCGATTCCGAAAATTGCTAACCCGGGTCAACCGAAAGACTTCAGACCAATAAGTGTCCTTCCGGCAGTGTCTAAAGCGTTAGAGAAGATTCTACTCGGTCAGATCACGGAGCACCTAGACAACCCATATATGTCACTACTGGCAAAACATCAATCTGGATATAGAAAAGGTTATAGCCCCACAACCGCCCTTACTAAAGTGACACATGACATATATAGCAACCTAGACCAAAACCACTGCACCGTTATGGTCCTAGTTGATTTTTCGTTAGCTTTCAACAGCGTAGACCATCAACGGCTGAGACATAAATTGCTGGCGGAATGGAATTTAATTTCTCAGATGAAGCAGGGGAAGCAGCTTTTCTTAGCAATCGTAGTCAAGCTGTACAAATTGGAAACCAGACATCTGCTGAGCGCCTGGTACCCGATGGCACCCCGCAAGGATCCTGCCTCAGTGCACTATTATTCAGCTTATATATAAACAGCCTCCCGTCACAGTTGAAGTGTGAATACCAACTGTACACCGATGATCTTCAAATCTACATTTCCGGGCATACATATGATATCAGAAGACGGATTGCAACTATCAATCAGGATCGAGCAGCAATCGAGCATTTAGCTAAGGCTAACGTTCTCTACCCTAATCCGAAAAAGTCTCAAGCCATAGTTTTCTCGAAAGATGGCACGATTACTGCGCCTTGCTAAATTGTGTTCTGCTGAGAACCGATTGTTCTCCCAGATACTGTCGTCAACCTTCGACTCCGAATGGACAAAAAATTGAGCTGGTATGCGCAGATCAACGATGTAATATCAAAAGTGTTTGGAACGTTAAGAACATTCAGGTGATTCGCCCTGGTACTTTCTACACAAACACGCAAGAAGCTGGTGCAGTCAGTTATCATACCGTTCTTTACGTACTGCGATGTAGTCTACTATAATGGACTCTATGTAGCCTTCAAAGAACAATTAAACCGATGCTTCAAGGCCTCGGTACGCTTCGTGTACAACATCAGACATCGAGAAAGCACTGCTGCTGTACGTAATACCATTTTAGGGCACGACCTCTCAAAGAACTACCACAATCGAATATGTTGCTTCATAAGACAGGGGTATCTTGAGGCACTTCCGGATTATCTGCAACGCGGATTGCACGACCGATCTCGATGCTTCATCGTTCCTAGACACACCACATCGGCTCGAAGGAGTTTGCTAGTGTCAGGGACGCTCACCTGGAACGATTTGCCACTTGCAGCCAAACAACAACCAACTTTAGTCCTATTTAAGCGATGTCTTAACCCACCTGGTAGAGGTTAACATAGGTATAGCATTGGCGTTCAACCATAGGTTATAGCACTACATTAACTTCAATTTCAATTACATTTGTGACGATTTGTAGCTTTTTTTTTAGTTTTCCGTAAAGTGAGTTTCTTTCAAAAAATGTATTCTTCCTTGACCTGGTAAAAAGTGTCAACTAAAGGCTAACGTATCACTAAATAAATACAAATATAAATACAAATTGCTCTGTGCTAATCTGGGTTAATTCAAAATGGGAATCCACAAACAACATACTCAGAAACTATACCCGATCTCAACAAACTCTTCCGAATTCAGAACAGCTGAACTACTCGGTAAAATTTTGGCATTTCCATTTAATTGTATTAAGCTACTTTAAAGCTTTTTTCAATAATTGCAACATGTGAACAATGCAGAACAACTTTAAAATTGTTCTAGAGCCAAATTGGTTTTGAAATGAAGGTCAAACTACCACCGAACAGCTCAGCCGCTCTGAACCCTTCAAGTGTGAACATTATGCTTTCCCTAGGCGGTCCCTCCGCGTTCTGCCTCTGTTAACCCATAAACCTAAAGCTGATTCAAAGATTATAATATAGATAGTATAAAATAAAATATCCACCTGCACTGTACTGTCCATTTAGAAATCATTAGACCCTAACCCACTTACTTGGCCAGACTTCAGCATCAACCGGTGGGCAGTGCACTCTACACTCCCTAAGTTCATCTCAAATTTCATACTTTACCCATTGAGTGTTGATTAATCACAATACAAATTGTGACCAAGCGCGGGCTTGAGGTTATTAGACTATTAAATAATCTAGGTCCCTTTTAGGATTATATATAAAAAATCCAATTTTGGCCAACGTCCACCGAAAATAAATAAAATTACTTTATGACTTACAGTGCAATGGATGAGCGTTTATTTCGGGATCATTTTAGTGTTAGAGTTATGTTAGTTTTGATCCGTAATCAGCCCTGCCGACCCCTCCAACATTAGTTGTTGGCAGTGGTTGTTAGATCATGCGACACTGTTGTCGTGACCTTACCAACTCTATCTTCCACAACTGTAACTACTACTATGTTAAATGTATAAATCGTCAAGTTTATACAATTGGAGGCGAACCAGCCTAAGGCTGAAAGCCTCCTAAATAAAGCTAAATAATAATAATAATAAGTTTATACAACTCAATGTTTCAATTGAGGTAAACTAAATTTATCTTATAATTACAAAAATAAACTTTAAATCATCGTCAATCCTTTTATTCTTGGCAGGGCCTGACGGTGTGAATCTGATTTTGCACCATATGGTACATTCTCTCACTATGAACCTGTCATTTATAGCCTATCTGAACTATTTAATAAATGGAAACCATAACATGGGTTACGCTCCCCCTAAGAGGACCCTTCCTCATCCTATCTCTGTCTTATCTCAAATACCAAATGCCAATGGTTTGAATGTATCAATATATAAATTGAAAATGACGTTCAATCAAATAAACCCATACCCCACTCACTTGGCCAGGCTTCAGAATCGTCCAGTGGGCAGTGCGCTCTACACTCCAAGGTCCCTTTCTTTTAAATTCACCCCAAATTTGATATTTTACCCCTTTGAGTGTTGATTAATCACAATGAAACATTGTGACAGAACACGGACTTGAGGTTACTTGAGTATTAAATAATCTAGGTCCTATTTAGGATAATATCTGAAAAATCCAAATCTGGCCAACGCCCACCACTCACTAGGTCACTTTCTCCTTAAGCGCAAAAATATGCTCCTAATCTATCAATTACTTTAAAGAAAAACAAATTTCAACAACGGAGTGAAAAATTATTAATAAATGAGCAGTTGGTGTGCACAACTGTTATGCCAAGCATGGCGCCGAGTGGTAATTTTCAAACGAAAATTTATCGATAGTAGCGCCAAATTGGTCAAAAGTGGAACATTTATAGAGGAAATCAGGAGATGCTAGCGCCATAGAGGTAACTGTAAGACCAGAAGGTCCCGAAGAAATGAGCTCAACTTTTTGGCTAAGTTGGACGTCTGTTCTCTGTGGTTTTTCTGAGATAAATAGAACTTCTTAACAGTTTCCATAATTTTGCTAGATGTAATATTGTGTCTGCTTTTTGCTATTACATCATTATTTCATACATCAGTAGGAGGTTTTCACCGATATCATGGAAATATCAATAATTTTATTTTGGCAGAAACTAGAAGTACCAGGAAGTAGGCCTACTCCTCTGTAAGACTATTACTATACTTATGCAAAGAGTAGGTAAAGCTTAACATTTGAATCAACGCCAATGATTTTTTAAACTTAAAGTACGAGATGTGCAGCGGATGCCATCTAGGCTTTGAAGCGACAGAGACGCACTCTGTACGGTTTTGGAGGTTAAATCATCACCAACTTTGGCAACCAAACCAACAATCAATACGAAACTAACGATTTTAAATTGGCTCACTACTTGACTAGCCTATTGGTCCCAAGCAAACGATTAACGTACCCCATTCTAGTCGAAATTCTAGTTCTACGCAATGTTTGTTTTGATTCGCTATGAAAGTCTGACAGATAAAATGAGGGGTTATTGGTTTTTCCTATGTTTCGAGTGGTGAATCGATTAGCTTGGGACCGAAGAGAGTACCAGAGCTGAGCCAAAAAGTTGAGCACGTTATTTCGGGACCTTTTAGTCTTAGAGTTACCTCTATTACCAAACTGGCCTTTCCAGGGCCAACAAGCTTATTACCGAGGGGCACGCACTCCAGGGGGAACGACACATCTAAATATGAATTCTAGATGCTTAACAAATCTCACACTAGCGAATCAATCTTCGAAAGATCTTCTTTCATTTCTCGCATTTATTTGCATCGCGCATCATCTTTTTGCAGGAAATCTTCAGAATCGTCGTCAATCTTCGGCAGCTAACCAAAGCAAAACACATTTTTTCTTGCATCGTAGATAGAGTCGCCCCCTCGCACGCACTAGTCTTTCAAAACAACGCAGTCTGTTGACCAAATA
Organism: Ochlerotatus camptorhynchus; assembly: GCF_037179485.1. NCBI lineage: Eukaryota > Metazoa > Arthropoda > Insecta > Diptera > Culicidae > Ochlerotatus > Ochlerotatus camptorhynchus. Next base: position 1,033,124 of record NW_027040694.1, on the reverse strand, counting down.
TTTAAAATCTTGTCATTACTGCTTTCATTACTTTAAATACTCTCTAAATTTCATTAAATACTTTAAATATTGAATAAATTTGATGCTTAAATTATTTTAAATACATTTAAATTATTTGCCATTACATAAATTATCGTTAATTATGACATAAATTATCGTTAATTATCGTTAATTATTAATGATTACTTCCAATACCCTTAAAAGCATTCAAAATAAATTTATTACTGTCCTCAAAGTATTTAAATTACTACGATCTTTTTTAAATATCACGCACTCATACCTGGTAGTGCACGATCCTCGCTTATTACAGTAAAGAGTTGGAATAGAATTTATCTGTGCCTGTTTGTCCATATTCAGAACCACACCGCCCCAACGACCACACAAAATGCTCTCCAGAGTTGTAATCTTGTAACCAAACTTGGGAGCAGGAGTGCAAGTGATTTTGATCGATTCTCTTTGAAAAAAAAATACTACAAATTTGGTACGCCTACAATTCAAAAACGGATAGAGTTAAGATAATAGATGATCGATCAATTACAAGAACTAAATGTTCTTCACATTTGTTCCATCCACTAGCGGTCCTACGTCAAGCTTCCGTTCGTGCCCCTAGGTACAGACCCTTCTACTTTTTTATATTAAAAGAACCCAAGCTGAATTCGGAATTGAATTGTATTAGGACCTAAGTAACCTTGACAGATTATCTTCGTCGACTTTCTCTTTGCATCCCCACGACCATGTAAAGAAGTTGCCAGCCGGCACCGGTGGTGTCCCAACAAACAATTCACAGTCACAAATAAGCATACACATTGAATAAATGCTGTATAACAGTGTACAATGCTGAATAAAACAAGTTGTAGAATTATGTGCTGAAAAAAGCTCATTGAGATCGATAGATGCGCCTTTATTCCGCCGTTTGCTCTGATATGATTAATTTACTTATTAAAAGCTTTATAAACGTTGACTGTCAGAACCAGAAATTTGATCTAATAACAAACTCAATAAGTGTAATTTTCACATACATTGTCGCTTTAATTCGACTGTTTTCAATTGCTTTAATAAAATGCTTTATTAGACGTCTTATAAATGTTTTCTAGCTCCATTATTAGATTTCATTGCATTGCTTTACAATATTGCTGAATAAAGGTGAATACAGTCAGCATAATAGCTCTTATACCACTATGTGTCCATGTTTTAATTGCATGCTTTACAAACGGCGTATTCATTCATTATTCCACAACAGTGCTTCAGACTAACGAAACTTGTAGCATAGTGGTTACCGTTTCCGCTTTCCAAGTAGAAGGTCGCGAGTTCAATCCCAGCCTCAACCCTTTTTTTTATTTATGTTCTACTCCTAATTAATTTAAATCGTAATCATAAATCGTATCACTCACTACAACCAATTCATAGACTTATAGAAAAGAATAACATCCTTTCCATCGAAATTAGAGAGATGGAGAGGTAACGTTGGTCTAATGTTAAACAACTATGAATGAATTAATCATTCTCACATCTCCTTGAATTAGCTAGAGTTACGGCTGGAAGTGCTGATAGGTTTTCAGATTCAAGCTTTTATTGCTTATTTAGCTGCTCTTATGATGTATTCTAGGATAGCTCAGATGGCAAGGCAAGCGGCTGGTGATCGGAAGGTCATGGTCGAACCGAATCCCATTTAACGACATGTGTGTGTATGTATGTATGTGGTGATAAATTCGGCAGAAATAATGTGACACAACAATCACTAACGAGAGAACAACCCCCTGCTCGTGCCGTTCTTATTTTCGGATTAACTATCCCGTAGTTGAATAATCGTTTAATAATAAATGTATAATGATGTAATAATTAAACATTGTTTCACATGAGAATCAAGCGTCTATAAATATACACCTTTATACCATCGCTGTTTAAAGGAAGTACAGATGTCTAATAAACGCTGAATAATCAAAAATTTGATCGAAGAGCTTCTGTTACAACTTTTGTAAGTCGAATAAAAGCTTTCTAGACATACCTTATTCAACACCAAATATTTCGATGTTGTGGTTGAATAAATTCTCCAGATTTGTGTGAACAGAGCCTGAACACAAGCTTTAATTAAAAATAATACAAGTATTATTAAGCATGAAGTAGAATAAAATCGTCAAGAAGTCGTTTCTTCAATAGGCAATTGTTTGTTGGGTATTCAACGCAGAAATTAACTGCCATTTTTAAACAGATCGATTTTCGAACGTTGCATCTTAGGATTATTGTTGAAAGTTTCACTTACTTAAACCATTTAGTAAACCAACCTGAATCTTTTTCAAATAATGCAATTATTCGATCTGATATCGAATACAAATTACATGTCCATCGACTAAACCGTAAACTTATTTTCTCCCTTCCAGTATTCAGCGAACGCTTCTAAAGCACCCCTTGCGCCAGGGCTTCCTGATGACGCCCGGCTATCCCAAGTACTACATCGGCGACAGTGTCTGCCGGTGGACGCTGTATGCCCAGCGGCATCAGAAAATTAAGTTAACCATCCTAGATTTAGCACTGCGGTGTAAGTATTAGACTTGAGGGACTTCTTTTTTTGTGTGTAAATATAGTCTAATGATTGACCCATTTTGACATTTTCCAGTTGATGAACCGTGTAGAGATTACGTTGAAATCAGGGATCTGGAAACGAATCAGACCCTGTTCAGCAGTTGCTCCGAAAGTACACGACCAATAGTGTTGGTCAGCGTACGGGAGAGGGTGGAGGTGAGTTGATAAAACTTTTATTTAACAGAACATTTTGTTTCTCACAATTTATCTCGTTTCGTCCAACCAAAGATCAACGTGCGAACGACAACACAAGTGGCCTACCCGAAACGGGGCGTGCTGATACACTATTCAGGTGAGTGTTGGGATTGAATCAAACTAAACTCAATCAAATCCATTTGACACCATCCATAAGCGGGTTCAATCATACCTAATCATTAAAAACCTGAAATGGTGGAGCGTTTGCATATAAAACCGCGCCATGCTATCCTTATACCTACTCTCTCGCTCTCGATCGAAAGATTTCACGCCGAGCGAGGTGCCGAAATATTTCCAAGTTCAAACATGCACGCGACAGTCGATAAAGCAGAGTAAACTTGTCTTTTTCGGAGCTTTCGTTTTCAGGAATGCTTGATAGAGAAGCTTTAGGGTGGTCGAATCGCAGCAAGCGTGTTGTGCTTGGGTGGGCTTTCATGCTCCTTTCCATCGATACTTTGGGAAATTGATGGGGTGTTTACGGCTGTGCTACACGGCGAATGAGAACGACCCAAATTTGAGTTTAGTTTACTCATAATCGCCAAAAGTGCATGAGCTCAGCGATGAGTAAATTTGACTCATGGTTTTCTGTGAAAAACCTAAAAAATCTGCCGGAAAATGAGGAAATTTGACGAACATTTTACTTAGTCAAGGAGTAGTACAAATGGACTGAGTGAATCCAAACTCTCATATTCGGGTATTTGATCCTGGACAAACTTGGAAAAACCAGGGGCGAGATGTGCAGTCAAATCGGCCTACTGAAAATCCATCAATGAGATGTAAATGTGTAAGGCTCATTGAGTTTGTCATCTCTTTCGTTCTCCCGCTGTTTAAACGGTTGAAGGAGTGTAACATCAAACTCCGTCATCCATTTAATCAGCTGGAGAACGAAAGAGACGATGAATTTACTGGGCTCATTGATTTTCCATATGTGAATTTAGTTCCAAATATCAACAAACCATCGTTGGTTACGGCTTTGTTGTCATTTTGGAATCAGTTGTGCGAAGTAGGTGACGATTGTTCGTATTTGACAGTTACCTTCCACCAGGGAAAACCTGGAAAAAACATGAGGCACATTTACTAATCGGTGAGTTTTTGCACTTTACGTGATTTATGAGTAAGCTAAACTCAAATATGAGTCGTTCTCATGCGCTGTGTTGTGAGCTAGCGCTAGTGTATTAGAACTGTACTAATAAGTAGTCACAGGACTGGTAGTGAGTCACTTTTTAGTGACTTGGTCACTTTTTTCAAGCCAGTCACTAAAAAGTCTCTTTTTTTAAGGTCAAGTCACTAAAGTCACCTTTTCAATAGAGCTAACACCGTCTAACTCCCGGACTAAACCTGCTTTAATTTAAGGGTAATAAAAAGCAGTTTTCTTCCATAATAACACTGCCGGACAGTGGGGGTTAGATTGTACACACACACACACAAGTCACTAAAGTCACCTTTTCTTGCTATCAGTCACTATTTTCAACTTTTTTAGCGTGAATTTATTTCAAGATTGATTATTATTTGCTTCGTGACGTTTGATCGTCTTTCTCTATCTACAGGGTGTCTACTCATTTTTATAAATAAAATTTCCTGAGTTTTCCAGGTTTTTTTTTCAGAACTTTAACGGATAAATTCAAGGCTTATAATAAGAAAGCTATTTTTAGAATGCTTTTTCTGGAAGATCAAACACAACAGTAATTTACCCAAACGTTTTTAAGACATGGCAATCAGTTTTAAAGAAACAACTGTATAACCAAATCCATTGGATGTTGAAGTTTAGCACTTATTTAATTTCTCACTTAAATAAAGTTAAAAAAAACGTACTTAATTTGAGTAAGTTCAAAATCTAAAAATATTCAATGTCTTGTAGTTTCGTATTCCATGTACAAGTTCAAGATATTGAAAATTTTCAAAGTGCCTGAATTAAGGAAAACATCAAATGATTTATTTCAATTTCGTAATTAACTTTATGAAACATTAGAGATCTTCATTGCTGTCCCATTAACTTCATAACAATTGTAGGAACTTTGAAGAAGTTCTGAAGAATGATAGGAAATGCTGAGAATTTCAGAGAAGCTCCATAAACAAACTACGGTAACATAAGGGAAGTTAACACACTAAAATTATGGGGAACTAACTGGATGCTTTAAGATCCTCAAATCGGTTCTTTTAACATCCGAAAATTTTCAGGAACTTTTATGAAGTTCCTAGAATTTCAGAGCACATCACAGGTGTTGAGCGCACTTGAGAAACATATAACCTTGAGGGGCATTGCGCAAATTTTTAAAAAGTTCAAAGCACCTCAGAAAAGCTAGATCTAGAGAATTTCAGATCTTAAGAGCAGTTCCCATGACTTTAGTGCAGACTTTTTGAAGCAGTTTAAATATCTATAACCGTAAATTAAGAAAAATTGAGAACCTTTAAGACGTTCCGAGAATTTCAGGGAAGTACAGATACCATCAAAGAAATTATGAAAACTTCAGAAATATTTCAGGAACTTCAGGGAAATTTATCTGCAATAGAATTGAGAGCTTTAGGGAAGCTTCGAGAATATCAAGACAGATCAGAGAATCAAAGGACAGTTCCAATAATTTCAAGAAAATTGTAGAGCTCTGGACACTTCCGATAGAACTTCTGGAAAGTGATAAAAATTATATTAACAACCGGAAAACGTGAGAGTATTTTAAGGGTGCTATATCATGGAGATATCAAGAACTTTAAAAAATGCGAAAATTTAGAGAATATCAACGAAGTTCCATTAATTAAAAAAATGTGAGAACTTTTAGCAAGCAGTGATAAAAATCTTCAAGAAATTCCAGAGAACTTAAAATTCAGATAGTTTCATGATATTCAGCGAATATATGGTTAGAATACCTAAGGAAAATTGTCGGAACTTCAAGGTAAATCAATTGATTTCAGTAGTTACGGGTTCTTGAAATATTCTGATCAATTCAAGGATGTCAAGAGAACTTTAAAGAAATTCAATATTCGCTTAGGTAGTTTTAATAACACCAGGATACTTCCATTAAATTCCAATTTAATGGATGTTTCATGAACTTTAGAAAAATCATGAGAAATTCAGTGAAATTCATAAAACTATATTATTTATTTTGTTCCAATTCCATGAAAATTGCGGGAGCACAAAAGTTCCAAAAATTTAGAAAATCTTCGAAAACTTCACAGAAAGACAGTGGTCTTCAGAAACATTTCGAGAATTTCATAGAAATCTATGGAGCTTAAGAGGACATCCGCGAACTTCAGGAATTTTTATGAACATTAGCAAAATGCGGAAGCATTTGAAAGAAGTTTAGTAGGCTCCGAAATTTGGAGGAATTCCAGGGAGAGGTCAGTTCCATTAGTTTCAGAAAGTTAGTGGGAAATTTAAAGCAGTTCCCAAATTTTCCGATAACTTTCGAGACGTTATAAAATTAATTGAGGTCTTTGCAAAAGTTCAGAAGTTCACAGAAGTTTAAACATTTTTAGGACGGTTCAATAACATTCAGCGCAGTACAACAAGCTTCATGAGAACTGCAAAAACGTTAGAGCAGTTTTGAGAATTTCAGAAAAGAACAGAGAACCTCAGAGCAGTTCCGTTAACATTAGATAAGTCACATAAAGTTTAAAGAAGTTTAGTTAAACCTGTAGAAGAGATTCATGATCGTTAGAAAAATTAAGGAAACTTAAGGAAGTCCCATAAAGTTTAAGAATTTGATGAGTAGTATTGTGAGCATTAGGCTAGTTTCTCAAACTAAAAAAGAACTTCAAGGCAGATTCATTAACTTCAGGAAAAATTTGGGCAGTTCTTAGAATAAATAGTCCATTCCATATTCAATGGAAATTTCTATTTCTATCCTCCGAACTCAATTTTCTTTTAGTTTTTCTCGTAATTACCTTGAAATTCTCCACAATAAGACACCCTTTGGAAGGATTATCAGAATATTCATTGAATTCATTTCAGATTTCCTTTTGAATCTCACTCCTTCCCTTGAAATTCTACGCTCATTGAAAGTCTCCTAAGAAATCATTGGCATTTCTGCTCACAAATTCCTTAGATTTCTTCTCATAAAGCTCGATTCGAAGTAAATCTGGACGCACGGTTTAATACACCACCGCGCTCCTGGTGGTTGAAACACAACACGTTTGACATTCATTTGTTTCATTGACGAAGAAATTGGTGAAAAGTTTTTCTCGATTGATCGACGCATCCCGAAATTACGGATCATGGAACTTGAGAAAAGAAAATTAATTGTGCACAAACATCCAGAGAACCCTTCGTGGTCTGCCTCAAAAATAGCAAAAGTATTAAAATTCCCAAAGTCAACGGTGAGTCTTGTAATCAAACGTTACAAGAATACTCTGAGTGTGGATAGAGCACAGCGCATCTATCATAAAAGTGGCACTAGGGAAAAAGAGCTGAGGAGAGAGGTGTTGAGGTACGTGAAAAGCAACCCAGGTGTCTCCATACGTGATTTGGCAAAGAAATACGATTCCAACTTTTCGACCGAGCGTAACATCCTTTCAAGAGAAGGACATAAGTCTTTTTGTGCCAGTAAACATCCGAATCGCTCACTGAAACAAAATTTAGTGGCCAAAAAGCGAGCACGATTGCTATACGAACGAGTTTTGACGAGATTTGATGGCTGTATTTTAATGTATGACGAAACATATGTCAAAATGGATTATAAACAAATCCCCGGACGAAAATTTTACATGGCAACTGTTCATGGGAATGTCTTTTCCAAATTTATGTTTTTGCTGATAACTTTGCTGGGAAACTAATGATTTGGCAAGGAATCTGCAGTTGTGGCCTTAAAACCAAGGTTTTCATCACATCGCATACAATGACGTCGAAGGTTTACATTAAAGAGTGTCTGAAAAGCGGATTTTACTCTTCATTCGGCAACACAAGACCAACGTTATGTTTTGGCCGGATCTAGCCAGCTGCCACTACTCTAAGGAGGTACTAGAATGGTATGCTGCAAACAATGTTAATTTCGTCGCCAAAGAGATTAATCCTCCGAATTGCCCTGAGTTCAGACCGATCGAAAAATATTGGGCAATTGTCAAGCGAAAACTTCAAGGATGCGGTAAAGAAGTGACAAATGCACAAAAAATGCGTTTAAAGTGGAATAAGTTCGCCGGTACAGTGTCACCAGCGACTGTGCAGATCATGATGGTATCGATCACAAGTAAAGTGCGACAGTTCGTTCGAAACGGTGAAATGAAATAACTTGTTGTATATCGTTTTAAAGCTGAATGAATACCCTTTTGTTTGACGTTTTGATCAACCGTGTATGTTGTTTAATTGTTGAGTTATGATCACTTGAATGCGTCCAAATTTACTTTGAATCGGGCTTTAATTTGTTTGGCTAACTCTCCAGAATTTATTTTCTGAATTCCTTTGAAGATTTCCTGGAGTTTCAGAATAAAATTATTCTCAGAATGCCCTTGGAATTTTACTTTGAAGTTCATAGGAGTTGTGTTCCTCAGAAATTCCCAAGAGTTTTCAATAAAATTTACTTATAATTCAATTCAGGGTCACTTTTGGACACTATTTTTACAACTATAAGTCACTATTAAGTCACTTATTTCTTTAACATGGTCACTAAAATCACTATTTTTGACAGCAGTGATGGCTACCAGCCCTGTAGTCAAAATATTGTAAACGGGCACATGCATCTACCAGCATGATATTTCTGGAGCAACTGAATTTCGAGCTAGTTGGTTGAGCTGGTTGAGCTAGTGAACTAGCATATATGTAAACATGAGTGTGAAAATTCAACTCACTTTAGAATAAATCCACTTTTGACTAAATTGAGTGAACTCGACTCAATTTTGAGTCGGTCTGATCGATCGTGTAGGTACATATAATGTTGATTTATCAATTTATAAGCTACAGGAGAAGTATATTCAAATCAACACTCATCGGTTGTTTACATATATGCTGGTTCACTAGCTCATCTAGCCTAACCGGATTTATCAATTTAGTAGAGCAGGAGAGCCCAATCAACACTCAATTTCCCAAGGTATCGATGGAAAGTAGCATGAAAACCAACCCAAGCACAACACGCTTGCTGCGATTTTAGCACCCTAAATGTAGCTAATGTGACTTTTAACATGCTAATCCAATTTGAATTGAAGTTTGTTCTTTATATTGCTGAAAATCGTTCGTTAAATTAGACTGTGTTTCGATGAAAATTTTGATTGTCTGTTAAATGCATCAGAAGCAAAACGATGAATCATTATGCCAAGCGATCCATATGGATTGGAAAGCCTTCTCCAATACTCATTCAAGCCGTGCAACACCCAGAAACAGTCTATGGAGAGTCCAGTGAAGAGAGATAAAAACATTCCGAGAATTCTAAAAATAGCCCAGTCAGACTGAATTCAACAGTGCTTCAGTTTATTTATGTTGCATTTCTTGGATTGCAAGCAGCGTTCGCTTTAAGTGTGCGGGTGATGCAGCTTTTATGTATAGGGTAGCCGTCCCCACTTCGAACCAATTATCGGCGTTATAACTTGTAGACTCTGCTGGTGGGTATGTATGCCTAGCGAAGGAACAGTTTCCCTATGCGTACGGATATGCGCCTCGAGTGGAAACCAAAACAGCATGCAATTACTCAACGTCTTCCTTCCTCCTATGTATGGGTATTGCATTTTATATGGTAGGTCCATCCCATCCGTTGCGTTGTGTTGTCATTTCTAGTAGGTACTGATTCTTGATTTCGATTCATACACTCGCCGTATATCGTGGAATGAGGCAATGCGTTTTGTTACTTCCTATATTATCTTTTTATGTTTTTCCCAATTTTGTGTTTCTGTTGGGTGCGCAGTTGGGACTATATATATGGCTTTGGTTTATCTCTAACTTAAATTGAATAATCAAACTGCGCATTTCTGGTTAATATTGGCGTTGCGCAAACTGTTGGAAAATATCACCGACTTCTTTATTCCTTATTTTTTGGCCTCTTGGTAAAACTGGGGCTTTCCGAATTGTGGCTTCTAAATTTCAAGAAAACTACATTTGACAACAAAATAAAGACTTATATATTTTAAGAAGACCGTAACAGAAAGCATACGACCGTGTCTAATATTATTTTTGAAAACAAAATTTATTCCAAACTCAGTAAAATATGCTGCTTACGTTGTGATAAGATTATTGCAGATGGAAGTTGAAGAAGCAAAATGTTGATTCAAGATGGTAACAGATGGTGTAGACCTAATGCAGGACGAGGCAACTGGGTATTAGGGTGATGCAAAATTTCGATTTTGCTTCATCAAGCTCAGTCGATTCTTAATCGGCTTCTGATTATTCTCCCAAAATTTGAGTTCATTATTACATAAAATGTTAATAATTAAAAACTTAATTTAAAGGAGTAACCATACAAAACGGTCCATATCTCTAAAACTAGAAATAGAAAATTTGTACTTTCAATAAGGTTCCGTATTTTATGTTTTTCTACAATTTCGTCCAAAAATGTATCCGTGAAAAAAAAGTGGAAAATTGTGAATCATAATTTGGTATTTTGGTTTGTTTTATTATCCATCATTTTGTTGTTATTGGATTATACCTTACCTTACCAATCAGACTAAGACCTTGTTGTCCTCTGCTGTCCGAAGAATTCGTCTCCACTCTACTCGATCCATGGCCACACTTCGCCAGCATCGTAGTCTGCGAAGGGTCCGCAGGTCGCCTTCTACTTGGTCGATCCACCTTGCCTGTTGCGCGGCTCTTCTTCTTGTTCCTGTTGGATCGCTTTCGAGAACCATTTTCACTGGGTCGTCGTGCGGTATTCTTACGACGTGCCCAGCCCACCGTAGTCGCCCAATTTTTGCAATGTGGACGATGGATGGTTCTCCCAGCAGCTGGTGCAATTCGTGGTTCAGTCGCCTCCTCCACGTTCCGTCATCCATCTGTACTCCACCGTAGATGGTACGCAACACCTTCCGTTCGAAAACACCAAGGGCGGTTGGTCCTCCACGAGCATAGACCAGGTCTCGTGGCCGTAGAGGACCACCGGTCTAATCAGCGTCTTGTAGACAGTAAACTTCGTGCGACGGCGAATTTTATTTGACCGTAGCGTCCTATTTGAATTTCTCTGCTGGTATCATTTTCGGCGGTCACCAGTGAGCCCAAATACACGAACTCATCGACCACCTCGATTTCGTCACCGTCAATCTGAACTCGGAGTGAGAGGCTAACATTGTCTTCCCTAGAACCGCTTCCTTTCATGTATTTTGTCTTTGATGCGTTGATGGCAAGTCCAATCCGCCAAGCTTCAGCATGCAGTCTGATGTACCTTTCCGCCATCGTCTCAAAGTTCCGTGCCATGATGTCAATGTCATCGGCGAAGCCAAGCAGCTGGATGAACTTCCTGAAGATCGTGCCACTCGTGTCTATCCCAGCTCTTCTGATCACACCTTCTAACGCGATGTTGAATAGCAGACACGAAAGTCCATCACCTTGCCGTAACCCCTTTCGAGATTCAAAGGGACTCGAGAGTGTCCCCGATACTCGAACAACGCACATCACTCGATCCATCGTCACCTTGACCAATCGCGTCAGTTTGTCCGGAAATCCGTACTTGTGCATAATCTGCCATAGCTGATCTCGATCGATTGTGTCGTATGCGGATTTGAAATCGATGAACAAATGATGTGTGGGCACGTTGTATTCGCGGCATTTCTGCAGAACCTCCCGAATCGCGAAAATTTGGTCCGTGGTAGCACGGGCACCCATGAATCCCGCCTGGTTTTGCCCCACGAACTCTCTTGCAAATGGTGACAGGCGGCGGCATAGAATTTGGTAGAGTACCTTGTAGGCAGCGCTCAGCAGTGTGATTGCGCGGTAGTTGCAGCAATCCAACTTGTCGCCCTTTTTGTAGATTGAGCATACGACACCTTCCATCCACTCCTCCGGTAATATCTCCTCCTCCCAAATCTTAGCAATTACCCAGTGCAGCGCTCTAGCCAATGCTTCACCACCGTATTTTAATAGCTCACTTGGTAGTTGATCTACACCAGTTGCTTTGTTGTTCTTCAGTCGACCGATCTCCTCCTCAACTTCTTGAAGATCAGTATTTATAATACTTCCGCCAAGAGATACACGTACCGTTTCAAATCACCCCTGTGTACCTTAACCTATCAAAACATTGAACAGGTGAAAACCGGTACACGAGCTTTTGCTCTGACTTTGAAATTCAATGACTGAATCCCTCTTATTTTCAAGTACTGTTGTACAAAGCACCTACTTATTAGAAACCAAACGTTTGATTTGAGAAATGTCACAGTATTCCCAGGTAACAATTTGATGCTTAGCAAGTGTTGGTTAATCGTTTTTAATTCAGCCTTAGATTGAATAATTGTACATGTACATGGACCACGTTAACCTTTGTTCAGCTTTTAAACATCTTAATCTGATGATTTCAATCAGCCAAAAGCTTAACAGTAATATACATTATAAGCTTTTTAAGGCATTAAATATCAGTCTTTTCCAACCCTTGTTCAGCCTTCTAGTTTTATTTCAAAAATAATAATGGAAGACCGCTCCATATCTTATGCATTTATATGGAACTGATTTAACTTGTTGTTGACTAATTGGATTTACATATTTATATTGTTAATACAAGTCTAAAAATTACCTTTGCATTTCGGGATTCGAAGCGGCAGTCGCTGATTCACAGACGTCAACCATATCTACTGAACCATTTATGCATATGTGTTGCAAAAGTTATGATCATTAAGTTGAAGCACGTCAAATTTAATAACAGACAAAACACAAGAATACAAATGTTAATACTTCCGACGTCGTCGCAGCCCACATCTACCTGGAGATATTCCTGAAAAATCTCCTATTCCTTGTCTCTACTGCTGCCACTGCTTGTAATTAGAAAGGTAGGCAGTGAATTTAGATAAACTAAAACGCCGGAAATGCAACTAGTGACACAGACACTGACGACATTCAACAAATCAAGCTATCAAAATATGTGGAATGTATTGCTGATTTGTGGAGTTGTGTTAAGCTTAAATAAGGCTTGTTCAATCTTAAGATCAGCTAACTTATTGAGGTTGGATTATGGGGATACAAGTTGCTTCATGCACTACTAATCAACTATATGTTCATCCTGATGTTAATCAGCTTTGCACCCCTCAAATCAACCAATAATCAGCTTCTGTTCTTACTGTTCCGCTTGAATTGTTACTTGGGTTCTATTTTGCATCATTCTATCAACATGATGTAAACAACATAATGATGATGCATGATCATTTTATGTTAGGGTTGGAGAACAAAGAGGTGCAAACCCCGCATGATCGTTATACCCCTTCCTCCCCTACTTCTCTGACATATGAACCAACATTTTGTTCAATATTTAAAGTGCCGGCTTCTGATAGGGAAAACAACTGCCTGTTGCGTTATCATAAAATGCAACCTTCACTCTCTTCTCTGCTTCAGAGACCTAATTTAAAACTAACGATGGAGCTACTGAAAGAAATTAACGTATTTTTTGGGAATTGTTTTATCTCACAGCATGCATGGCGTTTTTGAGGTAAGGTGCAAATCAACAACAAATGTGTGACGAAATAGTGTCAGTTCCTATTGTAGTCGATGTCGATGTCGAATTTAGTGCACATTGATCACAGAACAATAGCTCAACATTGATCAACTAAATGTAGTTATGTAGGGAAAATTCTGTCAACTCTTAACCATTGCATTAAATTTAAATACATTATCTAATGCGTAAGATGAACGGTGGTATGATTATGCTAACATGAATTGTGGCGAGTTTTGAACCATAATCGAAACAATGAAATACTTGAAAAATTTAGGATAAAGTATAATGGTAAAAAATGCATGATAAATATCAATTTTGCGTAGTTCTATCGAAGTTCTACGTCATACTGCGGTCGTACCTAGGACACAACCCTTTATTCTTTTTTATTACCTTCAACTTTTTCTCAGATGTAATGATCAATCCCATGTTATGATTTTTTTTTATATATAACCCATTTTTTTTTGAATAACCCCTTTTCAAAAGTTACTCTTGAAAAAAAAATATTAAGATGAACCATGCAGCAGCGAGCATGTGAGCAATGTTTCATTCAAATCGGAAGGAGTCGAGACAAAACTGACATTTTTTTAGCGTTTTGGGCTGGAAATGCTCTAAAAGGAAAAGGCGACAACTGGCTTCTTACTCTTTTATCTCTATATGTATATATATATATCTATCTCTATCTTACGCATTTCAAATCGGCCAATCACGAGCTGGTTCGCGTTTGACAGAAAAGTGGTTCGTTTTCGCCCCCGTATTGTCGTCTCTTCCTCTTAGGAAATGCTCATCTGTCAAATTGAAGTGAAAATTCACGAAATGGAATACAGCCTAGGATTGCCTCGATTTTCAGGTAATTTGAGAATCCCTGCACTCAAAGATAAATTAAATCAAAAAAGCTTAAAAAGTATACAGATTCTCGCTTCACCTTATTGAGTCCGAGCCATGATTATTTCCGCAGTAGTTTTTGTTTATTAATTTATTTAATAAGGCTCAAACGAATTAACTTTACAGAGCCGAAGATTCTTGGTCACTATACAATACATCTTAAAACTATAGTCAAAAGGAACAACACAATAAACACTTTATCTTCCGCTATCCAAAAAGCCTCCTCCATCAGAACTGGAGCCGCTTCCAGTAGTTACATTGTATGGCGGTTACGCCAACGAGGGTCAGAGCGCGTCCATTACAGCAATGGACGCAAAACAGCACTCACACACTCATCGCGAAACGGTTGCTTTCCAAAGTCGACGACGCATCGACTGAAAGAACTGCTGATGAAGAACAATGAGGAGGACCACACAATGGTTGCTGTCGAGAAAACAGACGATCGCGTGGCACACATCAAGAGTGGCCTGCTTTTGTCGACAGCCGAGTGAACACTGAACTTCGGCAGTTGTCATGCATGATTTAATTCAAAATAATATTTCCAGTATTAAATTTTATTCTTTTTGAATATTATATACCATCAAAAAAGGTTAAAATTCAATCAAAAATTATTAAAATAGAATTAAAAATGATTAAAATTTATTCAAAAAAAAAATAATTTTACATCTAATCAACCATGATCAAACTCAGTTTAATATCAGATGATTAGTTTTTAGAAAGAGAGTATTTATTTTTAATCATTCGATATGATTATACTGAGTTTAATGTCAAATTGATTAAATTTCAAGCAAAATGGGAATAGTTTAATTTATCAGTGTGGAGAAGCACTGCTAAGCATTCCCTGCTGCAGCAGCTATTCAATTGAACAATTTCCCACCGATTTCCCGTATCGTAGCTTTTCACCGCTCCCTACATACATTATCTTCGGGTTCCAGCATAACCCGAACCCGAGCACGATCCACAATCAGCTTCGGAAAGCTCCGAACTGCACCATCAGTTTGTCTTTTTCTCGCACGCGCGCAATAACCATCACCAAAAAACACCCCCCTCACTCACATTGCACATTTCCCACCCCACTGACCGTCCGTTGAATCGAATATAGAGGTACATATTATGCTTATACCCGCTTCTGTTATGCTTATCGTTTTTCTTTTCGTTTCGTCCCTTTCTCTCTCTATCTGTTTAGCGCTCGGCTGCGAGTTGCCGTCGCCGATTCCGCCGCACATGACGCTGGTCCGTCGTAGCGAGTACCGAGCAAAGTACGTCTGTGATCCCTTGTATGTGTTTCCCGACACAGCTGAGCCCAGTCGTGAACTAGTCTGCACCGCCAAGCACACGTGGAACCGACCGTTGCCGGCCTGTGTAGGTAAGTCCAACCACAAAACTAAAATTCATCACCAACCATTCCTGCCGACCATAGAGCACGCTTGCCACCACCCTAGCAACGATAAAGCAACAACGCGTTGCGAAGGGAAAGGGAATATCCTCGCAGATGGTTCGTTTGATCCTTTTCGAGACCTATGTGCCGCTGAGTGTGAGACGAAACGGTTCAAGTGATTGTGGAAAAACGAGTGCACGGACCTCCAATGAGTATATTGTGAACGTAAAGAGTGCTACAACGTGTGTCGATTGACCAAGGTAAATAGCTAGAATCGCCGTGGTCAATGGCTTTTGTGAAATGTGTGGGATTAGCTGTACCGAGCAACTGTGTGACAGTCAATGGCGAAATGTCACGGTGTAGGAAATGGGTCATTAAATATAGATAAGATCTTGCTCGCGTAAAGGGAAGATGTCGCGTGGTTGATTTTCCGTATACCCATCTGTCTTTCACATCGCAGGCCGAGGCCAGGAAGGGAAAGTTCATGTATTGGTGTGTGACAGTTCGTGTTGTTCTATATGGTTCTGTAGGAGAAAAAAAAACGGTGCCCGTCGCGACTCGAGGGGATTTACAAAACTCTGATGGATGGGAGTGCACAAAGCGGATAATGAAAACGGATTGCGTGATTCATTCAGTGCCATCATCTACACAGTACACAGTGTGTTGTTTTGTATTGCGAGCATCAAGGATAGCGTGCGAAGCGAGGATATACCTGCCTAGTGTATCGTTGTGTCGTGATCTTTGTTTATTTCGAGTTAAATGGCTACAACAGTAGACTGGCCCAAAAGTGCCAAACGAGCTGAAACCTTCAGAAAGTGGTTTTCTCACCTAACGGCACAATTCTGGGGGGGGGGCGTTCAAAAATACAACCATCTAAATTTGGGCCAGTCTACTGCAACAGTAGTGAAGGAGGGAATATTCCATGATGATCGGTTTATGCCGCTAAACTGCCCGAGAAATAAACATTTACCGACGATGTAAACTTTGGTCTCCTGCATTTGGTGGGTGTTAGTTTGATTTACTGAAAGGTTCAGCATCGGTTCTCGACAACGGAAATAAAGTTAATTATATTTCTTCGTGCTTGGAATGATGAAATTTTCCTTAGTACGGAACCCCAAATATTAAGTCTGAGATTTAAAATAAACAACAATTGCACATAGTTTCGGAAATTTGTCAAGTCCAAAATAGTTCAAGATTTTCATAAATGATTTCTTAAATAAGTCCTTAGCCATGATTTTTCGATGTCTGATGCTGATATCCGACATTTTGAATATTGTTCTTGATTTTAGAAGCTTTAAAATTTGGGGATTTTTTACCAGTTTGGGATCTCCAAGATGTCATACCTCTCACAGGTGCACTTTTCAGAAATTTCTGGTTTCATAATCTTGAACAGTTTTCTTAGACCAGGATCTTCAAATTTGTTACCAATCATAGTATCAGAATCTTGATTTTTTCTTAATCTTGGACTTGAATTTATGTTTACGAAATCTTGTACAATTTTAAAATTCTGAATTAACTAAACTATTTCTATGGACTAAGTCTCAGCATGAGAATAGCTTTGGAAATTTCTTATAGATTTCCTTAGGATATTTATAAAATGGCTTTAAATATTATTTTTTGTATTATACTGACTTTAATAAATTTTAGGTCATTCTTGACTTATCCGGAGATAAGATTTGAACTCGTGACCTTTAGCGTGAGAGGTAATTTCAGGATTCCTCACAATAATATTATAAAATTAATGATAAATGATTCTCTCCAGTATGTCCTAGAAAGTTTCTCGAGAGATCTAAGTAGGTCGCGCTGAAGAAGTGACGTGTTTGAATTTTGCTTCCGTGTTTATGTGTTTTGAATTAACAAATTGTGAAGTTTCTTGATTACATGTGTTTTTGCGTATTGAAATTATTAGATCTGATAATGGATTAAAAGTGCAGTTCATTGGGAGCTGTTAGAACTGAACGGAAACGAGGAACTGAAAGGGATTGTGGGTCAAGTGGGCGAACATCCGTAAGGTTCATTGTGACAATGCTGCAATGACGATGCGTTTATTTCGATGCACTTCTTCCCGAGGCCAGCATGGGGAAACCGAGGGGGGCGACACATCTAAATCTCAATTATGGATGCTCAACAAATTTCACACTAGCGAATCAATCTTCGATAAATTTTCTTTCATTTCTTGCATCTACTTGCATAGCACATCATATTTTTGCAGGAAATCTTCAGAATCGTCATCAATCTTCTTTCTATCTACTCAGCGTGCGCGCAGCTAACCACAGCAAACCTCAACTTTTTCTGCATCGTAGATATAGACGCCCCCCACCCCACCACCTCGGGGGAAACCTGTTTTATTATTATCAGTATCAAGGAGATGGAGCTCCATTTGGGAGAACAATTATTGATCTTAAGCTTAGAAATCACGAGGAGGCTGGCTAATTACAGATTATTCGGTTCGAGTTCCTTAATATTTGTATTATATTTCTATCAGTATTCATAAAAACTTTACTAAATTATGTCCCAGTATAAGATCGTGGGTTTACTCCCAAGCTCCTCCAAAATAAAACAGTTACTATGGTCGTATCGCCTGCTTAAGTGAAGCCTGACCCCTCTCCTACTTAACTATCCAACTCCATAACATCTATGAGGGCGTCGGTGAGTCGCTGGCCTACCGTTAAGTAGATGTTACACCAACAATATCCTTCCTTTCCCCGTAACGATGAAGATGGCCGTGGCCAGCAACGGTTATTATCATGTTTTTCCTATTCTGAATTCGGATTTGAAAGCTATTCACTCCCAAATAGTTATTCTTAAGCAATCAGAACAAGAACTAGAAAGTTTCTCTATAACAGATTTGAAATGCTGTGCAGAATACTTTGGGAATTCGCTCCAAAATATTCTGGAAATTCACTCTACAGTTATCTTCGTATTTCCAGAGATCTTTGAGATTTGGGCGTAATTGCATTTGTGAACAAACACGTCAATCGCTGATTTCTCGCGAATAAAAGAACAATCTCGTGAACAAACTATACCAAATAATAGAGGAACCATTCATCTACCTCCTTGTCTTGTTAGTTTTTGAGATTGAGCTTCAATTCGCGTCAAATGAAGTGTTTGTTTACAAAAGCAATTACGCCCTAATGTCGAAGTTCTCCGGATTTGTTATAATGCTCGCGAGAATTTACTTTAACTTCTCTCCTTAAATTTTTGTAAAATTTCCTAGAAATATTCCTAAGAAATCTTTGGATATGCCCTTTAGAATTTAGAAAGTATTCTTCCAAAATTTCCTTGGATTTCACATCAGAATTGCATGTGAAATTTTCTCAGAATTGTCTGAATTCCGCAAAGAGTTTTATTAGATTATATTTAGAATCACGATCTTTTGGCTGCCGGCGCCGGTTGTGTAGTGGCAAGCCTTACTGCTTTCTCATCCCAATGGGTCTGGGTCATTGGTCCCGGCCCATGCGTATTGAATGGGTGCGATATCCTACGCAGGTGTGGAAGCTGCCTTCCTGCACATTCGATTGCCGTCAATGTGTCCGTCGGTGATTGGCACTGAATTGCGGAACAGAGAACGACGTTAAATAAAGGATATGAAGATCTTTTGGAATTATTATCCATATTCAATTGGAACTCTCCTCAGAATTATCTGATTGATTGTTTGATTGCTTGATTAATTTTCAGATATTTTTAGCCGTAGATGATCATTACGAGGAGTGTTAGAATTGTATTCATATCATCATTAGGCTTGTCGAAATGTGTTCAGAGTTGCTTTTGAATTCCATGGAACTCTACTTTTCTTCTTCTTATTTCGTATTATTACGTCCCTACTGGGACTTTACGCCAGCCCTGAATATATTTGTCGGTACCTGTACCATTTTTTCCATTAGTATAATTGTGTGGCAATTACAATTATACTCCAACGGCGCCGGTGGTGTAGTGGTAAGCGTGATTACCTCTCACCCCAGCAGGCCTGGGTTCAATCCCAGTCGGCGCCGCCGGGATGTTCTGAGGCATAACATCTCTGATCACGCCTTCCTTCGGATGGGAAGTAAAGCCGTTGGTCCCCGGTTCATGAGTTGATGGGTCGATAGGTAGGGTCCAGGTGTGGGAGCTGCCTTCCTGGCACGTCGGTAGTATTGGTGCTCAGCACGGAAAACAAGATCGACGGAAAAAACAAACCAAAGGAAAAAAAAAAAATACAATTATACTCTATGCCCAGGGAACTCAAGAAATTTAAAACCCTAAAAAATCCTAGACCGGGAATCCTCCAGCCACCTTCTAAGGATCTTGCTTTGTAGCTGCGCCTTTCTAAGTTGGGTTGACCTATAATCATATGCTTCAAGAGCATTCATTGAATCGTATTTAGTTCGATAAAAAATCCAGAGAAAATTTCAATTGTCTTCTTAGGCTATGTTCCATTTTCCATTTGGTAAATTGTCACTTACATTTGACGCTTCGAAAATAAATTATAATCAGAGTTGGTTGGAAATGCTATCTAACATGATGCTTTAGTGTGATAATTGAATAGCTAGAGAATGATCTTTAGAAGAGGGTAGGTGGATAGTTCCGTTAGAGTACGGCAGTATGAAAATTGAATAGAAGTTGAAAATGAGCGAAGGGCCATTAATGCGAAAGTCATACGCACACCTTTTGCCTAACCTGTACGATGTACGCGGAGAATTGAAGTATGACTTTAAATCTACAGGCAAAAAGTGTGCGCCCGCCTTTGCTCATTACTGTCTGCGGCTGTTACACAATAGTTGGGTAAAGATGAACATTTCAAATGGTCCTATCTCCTTTGGTCGATTCGGCTCATCGACTTTCTCTTTTGATAACCACTGCTATGCAAACAGACAACTTCTATTCAATTTTCATACTGCCGTATTCTAACGGATCTATCCACTAACCCTATTCTAAGATCATTCTCTAGCTAATAAATTATCACACTAAAGCTTCATGTTAGATAGCATTTCCCACCAACTCTGAAAATCGCAAACTTCGCGTATGAAGTAACATAAAACACTTTGAATATAAATTATAATGTTTGAAAATCCCTCTGTTGTTCATCATCCGGTTTTCGAGAAGGTGTTTGTCAAAGTTGATTCCTGGTCTGTCAAAAATAAGTCTGGTACAATAGCAGGTTTATTTGAAAATTTTCCATCTGTCAAATGTAAGTGAAAATCAGAGTGGCCAGACCTACTGATTTATCGGTAGTCCTACCGATTTTCGGGATGCCCACCGATTCACAGACGAAAGGTTAAAAACTACCGATTTTTCACTTTTCCTACCGAGAATCACAGATTTTTAGAAATCTTGAAAAATGTTCAATACCTACAGTTGTGTTCAATATAATAGCAGCGCATGCCGATTTTCATACAAAATGGTCAACTTTGACATGATGTAACTTTGTTAACTTGTGATCAATTGAGCTGAAACGTTCGCCACAGAACCACACATATGTTTTACGATTACAAAGCACCTGCCGGAAAGTGAGACACTAGGTAAAATTGTTTAAAATTTGGCTATTTTGCAATCGTAAAAAAATTTCAGCCCAATTGATCTTGGTCAAAGCTGACCATTTTGTATGGAAATCGGCATGCGCTGCTATTATATTGAACACAGGTGTATGTTTTGTTTTCCGTGTAATCAGAAATAGAAATAATTATTTCAACACGTTTAAAGCAGAAGAACTGAAGGACAGTGTATTGTTCTGAAGCAGAGTCCCCCCCCCCCCCCCTAACAAGGGTTTCAAGTATCGGGAAAGCCTTCTTAAGACAGCCTACCGATAACTACCGACAAACGTTTTGAGAAGCTACCGATAATGCAAAAAATAATCTGGCCACCCTGGTGAAAATTCACCAAATGGAACACAGCCTTAAGATGGTCAGTCCTATGGGGCTTATAGAGCACCAGTATACTGCCGTTCTACGCATAACTGTCCCATGTTCTATGCAATCCTTATGCACCGTGGGACTCTTATGCGTATAACGGCAGTATAATAGTACCATAAATATCCTTCAAAGTGTTTTTTGTTACTTCATACGTGAAGTTTACGATTTTCAGAGTTGGTTGGAAATGCTATCTAACATGAAGCTTTAGACTGTGTTCCATTTGGTGAATTTTTACTTAAATTTGACACTTCGAAAATAAATCATAATGTTTGAAAATCGTTCTGTTGTTGATTTTCCGATTTTCAAGGAGATGTTTGTCAAAATTTATTCCTTGTCTGTCAGAAATAAGTCTTGTAAGACTGTAAACCGTTTGTCGAATTAAATTTAACTCGTGGTCAAAAGAGACATTTCGAAAGTCATTTCTTGTGTTCGAAAATCCCTGTGTTACCGATCAATCGGTTTTCGAGCAGAACTCAGCCATGGTTGTCAAAATTTAACTTCTTGTCTATCAGAAATTATCAGCAAGGTTAATCAATAACTTTCCAACTGTCAAATTTTAACCAAAAGCTTAAAAAATCGACCAAATGGTTCAGAGCCTAAATTAACAGGTTAATTTGAAAATATTAATATATCAGCCAAATTTAAATGATGGTTTGCCAAATGGAACACAGCCTTAGTGCAAGGGACAAACGTTGATAAGTAGGATACAATCAACATAATATAAAACGGCATCACTGTCGAGAGTTGACGTTTTGCCAATCGTTGCTAAGGTTGACTTCTTTGTTTACTGCATTGGGCTTCACATTGGGCTTGGATTCCAAGGCAATGCTGTGAGTATTGCCTGCACCTATCTGCACCATGAAACTAAGTTCACCTCATTCGATTCGTAGCGAAAATTCCAGCGTCTCTTGGTGTCGTCCAGCTACACGTTTACAGCTACATGCCAACAGAGTTCTTCCACACCATGGTCGGTCTAGAGGGTCGATACGACAGTCAAGATGGCCAAAATGGATTCCCTTCTAGCAACGGTTAGTCAAATGCCTGTAAGATCGTCCAAAACGACGGTACGGTAATCATTTGAACGACGACACTATTGTGCCAGCTGCGGACGATTTTTGTTTTGTTTTACAAGGTTGCTATGCAGAACGAACGATAAAGAAAAAACCACCTCATAGGGGGTGTGGGTGATGGGTTTTGTATTTCGGCCAGGTTTTAATCCTGGTCTTGCCAAGGGTCTTCCGGGATTAAAATTTTATCGTTTACTCCAACGTTTTTCCTTAGGTATCCTTGCCAGTCATTTTCATATGGACTTCGATGGGAAATCCACAAGGATGTCCATACAAGTCCCAGTACTTATTGGAGGATGTCGATACGTATTAACCCCAAACATTCCATCAGATCTGGACGATTGCCTTAGCGATAAACCCCATCATCAACGATCGAATTTGCACTCTTCTGTTGCACTAGTTCGTCTCTAAAGGACCTACCAATCAATAAATTATAAGGCCTTGCTCAATCTCGAAAGTGCATGACGCATGACGACACTAAGGCTCTGAACCATTTGGCGATTTTTTTAACTTTTGTTAAAATTTGACAGATGGAAAGTTATCGATTAACCCTGCTATCCGAGCATGGTTATTTCTGACAGACAAGAAGTTAAATTTTGTCAACTGTGGCTCGAAAACCGGTCGATCGATAGCACGGGGATTTTCTAACATAGAAAATAACTTTCGAAATGTCAGTTTTAACCACGAGTTAAATTTGACTTGGCAAATGGTTCACAGCCTAAGTAATTTGCTGTTCGGCAAGATCCAACAACCACAGGGTACAGTTGAACCATAGAGGTAACTCTAAGACCAGAAGGTCCCGAAGAAACGAGCTCAACTTTTTGGCTCAGCTCTGGTACTATCTTCGGTCCCAAGCTAATCGATGCACCCCTCGAAACTTAGGAAAATCCATTAGCCCCTCATTTTATCTGTCAAACTTTCATAGCGAATCAAAACAAACACTGTGTGGTACTAGAATTTCGACTAGAATGGGGTGCGTTAGTCGATTTGCTTGGGACCAATAGGCTAGTCAAGTTGTGAGACAATTTGAAATCGTTAGTTTCGTATTGATTGTTGGTTGAACTGCAGGTGCGAAGTTTATCTGTATCGTGCACCATTTCCGAGGTATGACAGATATGAAGTCAGGAGACATTTGATAATTTTCACTGGTGGTACATTGGCCATTGGTTTTGATTAGTGGTACCTTGTGGAAGGCATCACATCTGCAAAGGATGGGGTGATGGTAGGAGACATCATAATCTGCGATACGATAGGCTTGGTGATGTCTTCGAGGCTGCGTAGTTCTGAGTCGATCAGAACTGTTTCGAGGCTATTGTTTCTAGGGTGGGAGTGAACTTTCGTCCGTTCGAGTTCTGGGTTTGATTTTATCGGGGAGCATTTTACTGGCAGCTGGTGAAAATTTCGTCCACCGTCCGTTTCTTGTGGACGGGTCGCAGAGGTTGTATTGCTTCCTGTTCCTCTTCCACTGCTCGCATTTCGCTCTTATTGTAATGATAATTAAGCTTAATTTAAGCTCACGAATTAGAAAAATTGAAAATGTAATCACAATCACAAAAGTCTAACTTCAGGGTTGCCAAACTCATGGGATATTGACACCTTGATTTATACACTTCGGCCTACTTCGGAATGATCGGCACAACGTTTGGCTCTGCCAAAACTCTTGTTACAGATTAAGGTGTGCAGAGTTGAATACCCCTTGCCTTAGTGTGATGAATTTATTAGCTAGAGAAAGGTCTGAAGAGGGTAGGTTGATAGTTCCGCTAGAATACGGCAGTATGATAATTGAATTGAGCGAAAGGCCTTTAAGGTGGCTCGCTGTGAGATCCTTATTCTCGCTACCACTTCGATACTTTAAGTGCACAAATATCAGCTTCCACGACACGTACTACAATGAAACTGTTACTCCACGTTTGCTGCGCTGCAACATACATGCAGTAGCAATTTCAGGTGAAATGGAACTCTAATTTCCGAGATGTGTGTAATTGAAAATTCGAGGTGGAAATGCATTTATAGCCTACGTGGTGGCCATTTGTGGACTCTACAAGGAATCACCTTAATGCGACAGTACTAGTCAAACGCACACTTCTTTACCTAAATAATTGGATGAAAGGAGTGGATGTGGATGAAAGGACTTGAACTATTTCTTCAAATCTACAGGCAAAAAAGGTGCTGATGATGGTACAGCACGCAACAATCACCCTACTGCTATCTCCATCAAGGTAATGTCTCTTCCGTAGGTACTCCTCCTGGTAAACTTACTTGGGTCATGGTCCCAGAAGTAACGAAAGTTTCACTTTTCAGCCCACAACTGTAGATTGCTTGCCAGACAAGGAACTTTTTGGGGAATTTCGACTTTTTTTTTATTTTACATTCTTCCAGGGCACTCTTCCGGTGAACCGTGGTTTTAAATTCCCGCCC
This sequence comes from Ochlerotatus camptorhynchus, assembly GCF_037179485.1. Lineage (NCBI taxonomy): Eukaryota > Metazoa > Arthropoda > Insecta > Diptera > Culicidae > Ochlerotatus > Ochlerotatus camptorhynchus. Next base: position 1,008,175 of record NW_027040694.1, on the reverse strand, counting down.
AGGAATTTGATCGAAAACTGACAGGAGCGGATAGACCGGGATTTTCGTTTCGAGCGAGCAGAATCGAATCGCGACGTGCTTGCTCCGGTCAAGCCATGATGTAAACAAATGAACTTATCCTGCCAACCAATACCTACTGAGATTCTATACACTCTTAGCTTGATTCAGTGAAATTTTGAAAAATTCTACTCAAAAAATGCCTTAATGGTGTTTTTAATATGGCAGAATTTTTTCGCGTTAAACCTTCAATGGCATTCATTACCGACAAGAAATAATTATAAAAATAAGGCTCTAGCGTGATTAAGGCATTAAGGACAGTTGAGTGTAACTAGTCGAACTATCAAACAAATATTGACTTGGAATATCAGGAAGACGGATTTGGAAATAGAGCAGCACAGGAAGCTTTAAAAAAATCCCATCCTGTTGTGAAATTTTTCCGATTACTTTGATGAATAGATTCTTCAGAGAGTAAAGCAGCATCCTGCGTTAGATTATTTGAAATCTGCTAGAAGAATGTTAAAGCTACTGCATAACGTCTGGCAGTCCGACACGCCTATCTAACTTCTACACTGTTCGCATCTCGTTCAACACGCACCTACGCTCGCCGAAATCGAAACCGGACAGTTTCATCCGACGTTCCGGTGATTCGTATTAATTATTCAGGTTAGCTTTTCCATATCGGACTTTGCTGCGATTTTCCGAGCTAAGTTGGTGTGAAACCGTGCGACTCTGAGGTTGAATCGACAAAGGATGGTGTGCAGAGCTCAGTGGTCAAGGGCGGTAGTGATGAAAAATAGAATGCAAATTACAAGAGGCCATTTGAGGCTTGCTCGGCGAAGTTACTCGCCCAACGGGGATATAAATAACCACACTGAAAACACTACTTTGGGAAGCTGTCGTTGATATACACGGCCAATGAGATCAACCCAAATATGGGCTCAGTTTACTCATAATAGCAAAAAAGTGCAGGAATTCAGCGATGAGTCAATTTGCCTCATATTTACCTGTGAAAAACCTAAAAAATCTACTGGAAAATGAGAAAAATTAACGGAAATTTTACTCCGTCTAGGAGTAGTACCAATAGACTGAGAGAATCACAATCTCATATTCGGGATTTATTTCCTGGAAGAACACAAAAGCTGAGTTCCTGCACTTTTTGCGATTTATCATTAAACTTTTTAGGGTTGATCTCATTGGCCGTGTAACATTTGCAGGAATATTGTTGAGACCATCAAACGCCTGAAATGATTATTTATGGCAGAACTTTCCCCCTCGAGGCGCTCGAAAAGAATAAACAGCACGGCCAGCTGTAGTAAAAAGTTGGTTTTCACGACTTTAAAAAGCTGAATTTTCGTCTTCCTAATCGAGTGTCACTCATCGCACGCGCTACGGCACACATGTATAGCGATATATTTACTTTCGCATTCTAGAGAAGACAGCCATCGGTATTAACAGGATGTGGTGATGTTTTCCACTCGCTCTAATGTTTTCTCAAACGACAACCTACCTGTGCATGAGCGACACTTTCGGTTTGCTTTAGGTTTGTAGGTACAACATTATCCAATTATCTTGAAAGTAGTTTTCCCAAATATAGCACGCTATTTACAGAATTGAATTCGAACCGAGCTGAATTTCAATTCTGCGTAGGTCTGCCTCGATGCTTTGTATTTTCTTCTGATGCGTGATGGAGCAGGTTGAGAATAGTGAGACACTTTGTAATGAAATTTAAAAATTTTGGGTGTGATTAAGATTGATTTTAATTTCTGGATTTTGTTACGGTTTTGTTACAAAGATTTATCTAATTTGGTTTGATCTTCGGTTAGGACTGGTACTGGTCTCCTTCAAGTTTTTTTTATATTATTTTGATGAATTTTAGGATTCTTTCTGAAATTCCCCTGAAATCAGGCCTGCCATGGTGGTTACTGCAAGAGTAACCAGCTCCGATAACACAGTGTGACCATCGAAGATTGTTTGTCTAGTCAAGTACACCACCCAAGTAACATTTTACGTTTTATGCAGTACTACAAGGCTACTATAAAATAACATTCATAAAACTCTGGTCAAGACAGCTGTGCCTTTATTGCATCCCCCAAAACCTCATCAAGACTAGAATCTGTCTAGTTGGCCCACCCTGGAGAAGGTTTTGAAGGGCATATTTTCGAGTCACTTCAAGATTGATTTGCTGCAAAAAGGTTATACGGTGAAAGCATTGAGCACCATTTGAAATCTTTATTAAAACTACAATAAAAGCCATTTGGCATCAATACTCGTGCCATTTGCCTTGATAAGCGCACTAAAAATAAAGCATCAATCAAGATAAAAAGGGATACATATCATCCGCTCTTGTCAAATTCATTGTACAGAAATAAATCTGTCATAAATGTCATCATCATTAAATTGAAATAATTACCAAAATTATCGAAACTCGTATTGTGGTCTATTTTTAGGTGATAAATTAAATCTAATGTGAAATGAGCTTTGGAAGATCGAAAAACATAGGTCCGCCTTAGAAAAACGTTGATTTTACTAATTGTTTTTAATTGAGGAAACAGAATATAGTTATATTTTTTTATATTAATCATTGCACCCAGTCGAGATAATTTGATGACTTTCGTAACCTCTATTACTGATCATAGATGAATTGATGAAAATACAGTTATTTTTAAGGAACACCATTGAAAAACGAAGATAGTAAAAAAAAAACAAATGGAATAATAACAGCATGGCGATTGTATAAACATTAATTTTCCATAATCCATTCGTGAAGAAGCTGTTTTTCTTTCATGAAATCCATAACAAATGCAAGATATTTTAATGCTGCTTTTATGACGTTAATTTTCAGACTGAATTTTTTTATCTGAAGCCATTTTGATTGATTCTATTCCGTTTAGTTTTATGACGGCATTAATGGTGGTAAAGTTGCCTGGAAAAACTTAAACGTCAAAATTTGTTTATTTTTCGATAGTTTTGTTGTGCGATCAACTAGGTTCTACTCCAGCATTGGATCCACAAGTTGCGTCCTCGATAAAGGCAAATATCATCCATCGGAAGCAGTTAATCAGGAAGTGTATCGACGTAACTTGGGACAGGTGAAACCTCAATCGTTCGCGAAAAGTTTGCCTTCTCCGGCTATTACGAGGAATTTTATGTGTGCTTGCTTGGGTTTTTTCGTAGGGTCAACTCTTTCGCAGAATGAAACTGCGGGTATGGTTCGGAAGGTGGCCCATTTCCAGCTGACTGGCAGCTTCTGAATTTTCCATCGGCAGTTTTCCGCAGCCCCAGTTTTACACTGCGGCAACGCTATTTCTGGAGAAGGCTGAACACGACTCAAATGCCATTGACAATATTTTGTGTATTTCCATCAATATTAAGTGTCACTGGAAGCCGGCAACCAGTGCTTCATGAACCGCATTCACTTCACTCTTCTAAGTCGGCTGCTCTGTTGTTTTTGACCGGTTTTGACGGAGCTGCTGGACATCCCAGGAAGTTCTGGAATTGGATTATTTTTCCCTTCCGTCAACAGTATCGCTAGAATTATTCATCCTACTATCGCTAGCATTTTTTCTCGACTATCCATCGGAATTTACTTGTGATTCAGTATTTAAAAGCCCCACTTGATTTATTTTTTCTCTGTCTCTAGGCGGATCCATATTTTTAGTTTAATTTGTGGAGGGTTTTGTAATACCCTTTATTGACACCAAAAAGCAACAATGTATGCTTTTTGTTCCCGTTTTAAACCGAACGGTTTTATAATTGCTTTTATAATGATAAAACACCTCTATGGAGCATTTTGTCATGACAACAATAAAAAAAATACCGAACAGGTTTATGATTGACTAACTTCACAGTTTATTAAGGGATAGAATGCTGCATTAAATTCATTTCTAAAACCAGACCCGTTTTGACTTTATCGTCAGACTTTAAAAGGTTTTCAAAACAGCAAAATTCTGAACTGCTAAACAAGAATATGTTGCACTATTGAATGCTGTATGGGGGGCGTATGTTGTTCCATTTTCTTCTGTTCCTGGGAGAGGGAAGGGAGGAGTCAAAACCCGAACATCCAGATAGTGTCAAAAGGCACAGTGAAGGTTACATTTATTCATACAAACAGGCCGTCGTTACCGAGCATGGAAAGCTGGATAAAGAAACACAAGTTTCCAATGCTTTGCCGTTAGGTGGCGTTGCGAACGTTCCAAACGTCACCAAACCCCAATACGATAATAGAAAATTATATGCTCAACAACTTGTCAAAGATCGAAAGACGATCCAAGTTGATCCTGAAAAGATATTAGCATTCAGTCATTAGAAGAGTCGTGAGAACTACAGAGAAGCTCCAGGAGCATAAGGGTGTTGCAAGAACTTTAGGAAATATTGAGGAGCTTCAGGTGGTTTTTGGAGATTTTGTGGACGTTTCCTGAACAGACTACGGGATAGTAATGAAAGTTCAGAAAATTTACTGTAGTTCAGGGAAGCTTCGAGAACTGCAAAGTGTTTCCATCAGTGCTTCAAGGATACTGCAGAAACTTTTCAGACGTTCTATGTACTTCAGGGATATCCAAGGAGCTTCATGGAAATGAAGAAACCTTCAGACAAGTTCAAAGACCATGAGGAAAATTTAATGAAGTTTGATCGTAGGTTTTGGGATTTTCAGAGAAGCTCAGGGTTAAAAGAAAAGGGTAAATTTAAGGTTGAAAAAACTCACCATTGTGGTGGTAAATAGAAGAAAAAACTTTTTATTGAATATTTCTGGTGTAAAAATAACTTCAAGGTGGCATGGATCAAAATTAAAATTGGAAAAAATGAAACACGCTAAAAATTTGGAGGTGTGCAATTATCTGAAAATTTCTGGTGGAAAGTTCGCTACACTGTGGTGAATGTAGAAAGCAAGGTTTATTCATTTTTCTGGTGCATAATTTGCATCGTTCTGATGAATGCAAGCTTCATTGAAAATTCATGGTGGAATGCAATTTGCAACATTCTGGTGCATGAAGAGGCAAAGCCTGGAAATTGCACCACAAAGGTACATGGTGAAACAAACTTCCCTGAAAATTTTTGGTTCACCGTTCTGGTGAATGGAGCACCAGTGAAAAATTTGCATCGCTCTGATAAATGAAATGAACGGACAATTTCTGGTGGAAAACTTGCACTGGTCTGGTAAATGAAGGCACAAGCTTTATTTAAAATTAAGCTATATTGGAAATTTTTGGTGGAAAATCTGCACCGTTCTGGTGAACGGATGGGCAAGCTTTTTTGGAAAGTTTTTGGTCTTAAATGTGCATCCTTCTGCTGAATAGAGAAACAAAGTTTAATAATAACTTCTGGTGTAAAATTTGCACCATTCTGATGATTGGAGGGAAGCTGCTTTACTGGAAATTTATGATGAAAAATCTGAAAATAGGGGCAAGCTTTATTTGGTGGAAAACCTGCAACATTCTGATGATAGGAGAAGCAAGCTCTATTGAAAATGTCTGGCGGAAAATTTAAAAAATTAAATCTGAACCAATCAGAAGATTGGAGAAGCATTTTTATTGAACATTAACGGTGGAGAATTTGCATCGTTCTGATCAATTTAAATTTTCTGGTGTTAAGTTGTATGGGGGCAAGTTTGTATTGAAAATTTCTGGTGTAAAAATTGCACAGTTCTGGTGAATAGAAGGGCAAGCTTTATTGAACATTTCTGGTAAAAATAGTACAACATTTTGGTCAACTTAAACTTGACTTCCGAGGAGAACCTCAAGGGTATTGAATTCCGATGACAGTTCTAAAAGAAAAGATTTCTGGGGATGATTCCATGAAAATTCTGCGAATAATTTCTAGCGAATCCTGCAGATAGTTCCAATATAATTTCGAAAAGAATACCGAGAGAATCAAAGTTTGGATGAAGCTCCAAAGGGATGTTGAGAAAAATTTCAAGGGAATTCCGAGGACAATTTCAAGCTCATTCTGGGAAGAATTTCTGGAGAATGCAGAGGAAATTCTTCTGAAACTGTAGGGGAATTTCAGTTCCAAAAAGTTCTAAAATATTCCGAGAAGAACCTCAAGGTTATTCAATTCTTATGACTATTCAATATTTCTGGGGAGAATTCAAACAAAATTCTGTGAATAATTTCTAGTGCATCTTGCAGATAGTTCCAAGATAATTTCAAAAAGAATACCGAGAAAATCAAATTTTGAGAGAAATTACAAAGGGATGTTAAGCAAAATTTCGAGCGAATTTTGAGGATAATTTCTATCTCATTCAGTTCCAAGGCATTCTGAGAAAAAATCATAGAGAGTTCTAAATATAACAAGCTCCTAAGCTCTTAGGAGAGTTCTAAAAAAAATCCGAGAAGAACCTCAAGGATATTGAATTCTGAGGACAGTTCCCAAAGATTTCTGAGGAGTATTCCAAGAAAATTCCGCGTATGATTTCAAGTGAATCCTGCGGATAGTTCCAAGATAATTCCGAAAAGAATACCGAGAAAATTGAATTTTGAGTGAAATTCCAAAGGGATTTTGAGGAAAATTTCAAGGGAGCACCGATAATTTCAGGCTCATTCCGTGAATTATTTTTTTTTTGAGGAAATTCTTCTGAAACTTTTAGGGAATTTCAGTTCCAAGGCGTTCTGAGTAAAATTCAAGAGATAATTTCGAAAAGAATACCGAGAGAATCAAAGTTTGGATGAAGCTTCAAAGGGATGTTGAGAAAAATTTCAAGGGAATTCCGAGGATAATTTCAAGCTCATTCTGGGAAGAATTTCTGGAGAATGCAGAGGAAATTCTTCTGAAACTTTAGGGGAATTTCAGTTCCAAAAAATTCTAAAATATTCCGAGAAGAACCTCAAGGATATTCAATTCTTATGACTATTCAATATTTCTGGGGAGAATTCAAACAAAATTCCGTGGATAATTTCTAGTGCATCTTGCAGATAGTTCCAAGATAATTTCAAAAAGAATACCGAGAAAATCAAATTTTGAGAGAAATTACAAAGGGATGTTAAGCAAAATTTCAAGCGAATTTCGAGGATAATTTCTATCTCATTCAGTTCCAAGGCATTATGAGAAAAAATCATAGAGAGTTCTATATATAATAAGCTCCTGAGCTCCTAAGTGAATCCTGCGGATAGTTCCAAGATAATTCCGAAAAGAATACCGAGAAAATTGAATTTTGAGTGAAATTCCAAAGGGATTTTGAGGAAAATTTCAAGGGAGTACCGATAATTTCAGGCTCATTCCGGGAATTTTTTTTTTTTGAGGAAATTCTTCTGAAACTTTTAGGGAATTTCAGTTCCAAGGCGTTCTGAGTAAAATTCAAGAAGAGTTCTAAAAATAATTCCAGAGGACTTCTGAAAAGACTCATAGAGATCTAAAAATTTCGAAAAGAACCTCAAGGAATTCTGAGGATGGACTTTTTTGCAACTGTAAAAAGTTCAAAGACAGCTTTTGGATTCCCTAATTGAAAAGTGGGTATTAGTTTGCCATTGAACCTTGGTCTATTGTTGTCTTACTAAAAAATGTCTAAGAATCTTCTCTGAAAATTTCAAGTCATTTGTTACCGTGGTTAAAACTTTACAGCAGTGTATGTGCGTTGCAATAAATTCGGGTTTGTCCTTTATATCATCTTTAAAACATGTTGGCTGTCTGAAAGCAGTTTGCATTGAAGAAGATGAAATGAACCACCACCGGAGCGAAAAATAATAAAAATTAGTTAAATTAAACCGTAGAGAAACAGTTGTGGGTGGCCAGCACCATCTCCCACGCACTTTGGAGTACTTCCCATCCCCAGATTTAAAGCACCAGAAAAAAATTACCCCTCCTTAACAAGATTACTGTGCACGCTAGTGATCCAGACTTTCGGGGGAAGTTAAAAGATCTGTTAAGATTAGTTTCTATAAATTCAGGACAGTTCCATAAATTTTAGGAAAATTTTGAGAAACATTAAAAAGTACTTGAAATTTCAGGGAAGTCCAGAGAATTCCTGAGCAGTTAAGAAAGCTTTAGACATATGTTGGAAAGTTTACAGAGGTCCAAAGATTTTCAGGGAAGATTAAATATTTATAGGACAGTTCCATTTATTTCAGGTAACTTGAGATAACTTCAGGGTAGGTTCAAGAAACTTAGGGCAGTTCAATTAACTTCAAGACAATTGTAGAAACTTTGAACAAGTTCCGTAAAACTCGGCGAATTTTTGAAATTTTCAGCTTGGCTCCGAAATTCATAAGAATGACCAGAGAACTCCTGAGGTTAGAGATTGTTTGGAAGTTACATTATTTTTAGAAAGTACTTAAATTGAGGCCTCCCTTAGTTCAGTCGGTAAAGGTGCAGCTACACGGCAAGACCATGCTGGAGGTGGCTGGGTTCGATCCCGGTCCGGTCTAGGAATTTTTCGGGTTGGACAATTTCTCGACTTCCTGGGCATAGAGCATGATTGTACTTGCCACACAATTATAATAATGCAAAAATGGTACATGCATCGAAAGCTCTCAATTAATAACTGTGGAAGTGCAACTAGAACACTAGGGTTGAGAGCACGTAATAAGCTGATATGCGATAAGCAATAAGCTTGAAATGCGAGGAAGAAGAAAAAGATTTAATGGAAGATCTGCGTACTTCATAGCATAGCATAGTTCCAGGAAATTTCAAGAAGTTGGTGGAAAATTCCAAGAGTTTCAGTAATGCTCCAAAAAATTCAGGAAAGTAACGGATGTTCAGGTAAGTTCCGTGAATATCAGAAAAAAATCATGGAACGATAGAGAAGTTCCGAGAGCTTCTTGAAAAAATGGAAAATTCAAGAAGAAACGGAAACTTCAGACAAGTCCAGAGAAGTTCCGGGAAGTTTAATGATTTTATGAGAACTTCCATGAGCTTCTAGGAAGTTTCGTAAATTTCAGGAAAATGGTGGGGAACTTAAGAATAGATCAAAGAACTTCAAGGCAGTTCAATCAACATCAGGAAAATTGCGGGAACTTTAAAAAAGTCTTGAGAACTATGTTGATGTTCAGAGATCATAAAGGCAGTTCAAATACCGAATACTTAAGAAAAGTCTGAATTATCAGGGAGGCTTAAAGGTCTTGAGGAATTAACAATTTTGATTCGGATTTTAATTATTCAAGAAAAATTATGATTACAGGTTTATAATTGCCCATGTTTCAATCCAAGGGGTTGAAATCTTCATAAGGGCTCGTTTAAGTTTTGAATCGTATAACTTTTTGCACTTAATCAAAAATGGTACATCTTTATATCCCCTGAAGAAAACCAAGTCCAAAGACCGAAATGTCGGACATAAAACACCGTAGCGCTTTAATCAACCGTTAACCTGTTAAACCAATACACGAAAAACTAGGAGGTATTTTGAAGATTTAATACGGATAAAACTACCCTAGTTTTAATGACAAACAATTATGGGCGTATAGATTTGAGGTGGGCGGGAGCGCACATATTAAAAATCAGTGAGTAACCAACTCTAGATTGGCTATGACAGGACCGCCTGAAATTTTCTCCACAACATTCTATGATTCCGGGTGTTCGTTGCATTGTACACTGAAAACGAAATTAACTCAGAGAGTGAGTAACTTTTACTCTTTTACTAGTGGCATCTGTTGAGAAAATCGACCATACTGTTAATCTATTGTTCAAAAGTCCCACTAATGTCCACTTTCCCCTACGCACACATAAATTTCACTCTAATGGCCTATATGCCATTCATCAGAGATTGAACCATCCACCAATCGTCGCGTCGTTCTGGGCGGTGAGCAGGTGACGTAACAAATTAGACACCACGTGCTCGCATTCTTAGATGCGCCACCACACCACCGTCAGATCAGATGGCTGACATGTAAACAGAGAGCCGAAGAAAATTGATCACCACAACATAAACAACGGGGAAATAGCTAGGCGACAGCAACCGCGGTGGACGACGACGCCAAGAACGACGGCGACTTGAAAGTGATTACTGTCGCACTTGACAATCGGACAATGCGAATAGTTAAAAATAAAATTCGGCTGATGTTTGCAGCAGCGGAGTTTTGCGTTCTACTTGGCCGCAAGTGAGCGGTAATTTATTATCTTGTTTAAAACCGTGCAGGCTGCTGCACGTACTTGTTTGGCAGCCCTAAGTATGCACCTTTAGAATTGATAAAATGATCCATAAAAAAATGAAAAAGCTCCTTAAAAAACACCCAAAACACACCAGGTGAAAATCCTAAAAGTTGTGAATGATCCATAACAAATATAAATATGATCCAAATTGTATGTAAAATTTAGCAACACAATTATAAAAATGTACCGCTCAATACCGAATTACCCATAAACATATTGCAAAGGATCCATAAAACGTACAACCATAGAGGTAACTCTAAGACTAGAAGGTCCCGAAATAACGTGCTCAACTTTTTGGCTCAGCTCTGGTACTCTCTTCGGTCCCAAGCTAATCGATTCACCCCTCGAAACATAGGAAAAACCAATAACCCCTCATTTTATCTGTCAGACTTTCATAGCGAATCAAAACAAATCAAACATTGCGTAGTACTAGAATATCGACTAGAATGGGATACGTTAATCGTTTGCTTGGGACCAATAGGCTAGTCAAGTAGTGAGCCAAAATCGTTAGTTTCGTATTGATTGTTGGTACAACAATGAACCATAGACTAACGAAATTGATCCATAAAAAATCAAGTTTGTGCACTTTAAAATAAACGTACATTTTTCATGTTTTGGACACTCATTTTTTAAATTTTGATCAATAGACCATGGAAAATTGCTCTTTTCCTGCGTAGATACTCAGATTTACTGTCATGTCTGTGTTTTTTTATCAGAGGAGCGGAGCTATGGCAAGCTTCTAAAAGAAGGTTCTAAAAGAAGGTTCCCAAAAGGAGGTTCCAAAAGAAGGTTCTAAAAGAAGGTTCTAGAAGAAGGATCTAAAAGAAGGTTCTAAACGAGCTTCTTAATAAGATTCTAAAAGAAGAATCAAGGGCGAGACCCAGAGGAAGTTTCTTAAGAAGCTTTTTATAGAAGCTTCTTTTGAAAGCTTATTCTAGACGCTTGATTGTCGCTCAGCTTCTCTGACTAAAAAACACAGGCAGTAGAGTAAATATGTGTAGTTACGTAGCAATGAAGCAATTCTCAAAATTACAAAAGTAGTGTCCAAAACACACAATATATGTCTAATTTATGGATCATACCTAGGGTAAAAGTTAGACACGGCACCCATTGACTGTTTTTGGCAACCAAAATGTAGACGTTAATTTCACTGTATTTTTCCATGAAATCACTTCGCTGATTGTATTCACAGGATTCCTTCGTCTTTCAGCTTCAATCTGATTACGTGTTTACGACTGAGCAATCCTGTTATGCCAGATTTTTCTTTAAATTAAATATACGGTTGATTTCGAGTTGCCGATAATAGAAAAGCGGGTTAACAACGGAGTTCAAATGGAAAGGTTGCCGATGAAAATGAGGTTTTTGACAATAGTCACAAGTTTTGATCAATTCTAGATAGAGCTGGAATTAGGGCGTAACAGCTTTTGTAAACAATGACTTCTCTCGATGATTTCTCTAAAGTCATGCCTCTCCCTGGCAAATCTACATCACCATCGAGTAGAGGAAGACTTCTCCTACCCGATGGATATATTGGTTTGTGTTGACGTGCCTTGAATTCTTAGAAATCAACGAGAGAAGTCATTGTTTACAAAGGCTGTTACGCCCTAATTCCAGCTCTATCTAGAATTCTGTCGATTGGAGTGGAAAGCGAAGCAAATAATAATATAAAAGTAAACAAACAAACACGTCGTATGTGCGTGTCACGCTAAAAAAAAGGCTGATAAAAGCGCGGACGCTGCTTAGATTGACGAGAATACCTAAGTTCCCCTATATTTCTTTGTGCGCAAACTTGATTTTCTATGGATTTTCTTTTGGATTTTCGTTAGTTTAAGATTAATTATTGAGCGTTTTATGGGTCATTTGCAATATGTTTATGGGTAAGTCGTACAATTTCAAAGCTCATTCTATCAGGTATTGATATTTGTTATGGATTCACACATTTTTAGGGATTTTCAACGGGGTTTTATGGGTCATATGGGTATTTTTAAGGACCGTTTTGTTGTGGATCATTTATTAGTTTCTATATGCAAAAATATATTCGCCTACTTGTTTTGTATAGATAGATGTTGTTATCACCCTTCATTGAGAGTCTGCCAAGAAACTCGAGATAAACGAACCCCGTTGTTTACGCGAATTCCGGTAGCTTCATTCGGACGGTGTTCAAATATTGACCGGCTACTTACACTCTAAGCATGAACCGCAATGCATGAAACGATGAGAATACATGCCTTGAAACGAGATAATGTAACTTGTATGCACGCGTTCGAGGTTAGAATATAGTTATCGATGCCTTTATTGATTGACTGACAAGTCCACAACACTATACACAGTCTGAACTAGCGGCGTAAGATCGATCGCGCTCCGCATGGGATGATTGATTTAATCAATTAATTGCTTCTATTACAACAAATTGGGTTAAGCTGAGGGCAACTCATTCGCTTGATTGGAGTCGACATAATAGTAGCCCGATCAATGAAGGCCATGGAAAAGGGCATTTTTTTATAGTGAAATCGTTTTTTATCGGGGTTGGAACCAGTTCCAACAGTGCAAACTTCAACGTCAGATAGGCTTCAATAACAAACGATCGAAACAAGTGAACCCAATCTTGATACCCGTTCCATAATAAACGAATTCGCTAGTAGTAGCTGTTCATTTTTTTCCCAGCAAAAAAATATTTTTCTCTACTAGAGGAAATGGCTCTAATGTTGGCCTATGGAGCTAAGATTGGGCCCATCGCTAAAAATCTGCTATTTATCAATTTTATCTAGATGAACACGTCATTGGGACGGTACTAATGGATATTTTTGTTCACTATTGAAAATTTTGTCGATTGCTGAATTTATGTATGGGCCCAAATTAGGGGCATGTAGACCGATATTACATCTATTACAAGATCCAAAATTGACGAATTTTTGCATTGTCCATAAGTCAACAATCCGCCAAAGTTTCATACAAATCAAAGAAGGTTTATTCAAACATATTTTTTTTTCGTTATTTTTCTGAAACTGCTCAAAAGTTTCACTCCGTCTCCTATTCCATAAATTCTCCCGAAAATGCAGATCCTAACCCAATTCTTTCGAATTGTGGAGGACCTCAATACAGATCGAAAGAGCAGTGAGGACCATGAGGTTGTAAAAATGACCCACCCTACTGAGCATCCTTTGTTGATTCAGAGCTCGCAGGACACTCCCACCCCCCCCTTCTCCGAACGCTTTCATGTGTATTCCAGCAAATCCGGGCAGGAGAGAACCTAAATAATTAATATGAATCACTGGAATTTCGGAAGAATTACTTCGCTTTCAATTTGCGATGTGCGTTTTGATCGAAAAACATAAAATGTGATAAAGTAAGAAAAGGTGTCCTCATTACCGGAACGGATGCGAATTTGCTGCTTGCTACTTTGTTTGTTGGATCGATTCGGTGGGGTTGTGTTTTTGGAATGAATTATTGTCGTTATTAGGTACGTTGCTTCCTGCATATTTAAGTATATATTTGCACCAGTGATTTTCCTTTGATTCTTAATTACCTTCATTTGTATGCCGGTGTTTCTTGGAAAATTTGTTTCGAGTATACTGTTGAGCGTACTACGATGTTAAAATCAACAAGGTTAATGAGATTATATCTTAATTACTCATTGCCCTTGCGATTACTACACCGTGTCCAATATATTCTCATATAAATTCAAATTGATTTTTTTTTTCGCATAAGTAATTCAGTAATTATTAGTAACTTTGTTTACTGAAAGGCAATATAATATTGATAAATTACAGCCTATAATGGATGCCAACATCTAAATGCCCCTAATTTAGGCCCATACATAAATTCAGCAATCGACTAAATTTTTACCTTCGACAGTATTTATGACCACAAGAAATGATCAAAGGGATTCAGCTCTGGTGAACTGGGAGGCCATTTGTCTTTGGCTAAAATGTTGGTCAAATTATCTCTTCATCACCTCTGAACAAGCTAGCTGTGTGAGAGGGCGTTCCATCCTATTTAAACACATAATGATATTTTCCATTCATTACTTATACACTTGGTTTGACAATTTTCTACAAAGAATTAATTTCATAATATATAGCGTTAATTTTAACGCTTTTTCCAGGCTTGCTGGAGCCGAGCGTAGCATTTTTCTGAGGAGTATAATGCCTACTGATAAATCATTCCACTGAGCTTCAGAGCTTGTGAACGAAGGGGGATAAAATGAGAGTGAGGTTTGCTGCCATTCATGTTCATGTTTTCTATAACACGCTCTTACTCTCACTCTGGGTGAACTCTTAGCTTCTTGCGTCGAACAAAAAAGTCTCGAAAAGCGCACCTCACGTCACATCATTCTCTCGCTGAAGTTCACTCTCCCTCTCTCTCGAGGAGTTTTGTTTACTTCTTTCATATTCCTACCGCCACTCACTCGAGGTGAGGGCTGGCTAAACTCGCAGGACAAGAGTGTTTTAATACCTCCAGTGAATTTGAGAAGTTTCAGCAAGCCTGGCTTTTTCCCATCAAAACCGATGTAATTTGCCGCACTTGCATATTCCTCCAGAAAGCATCACTGGAGCGATACTTTGGAACCGTGGAATATTTCAGTGACTCCCTGGTACATTTTCCGAGGTGGAAGACCACAATCTACCATTTTGATCTTTATGAGACTGCTGCAGGGTAAGCAAATTTTCGTCGGATAGGTCAAACTCTTCCCTAGTGTGCTGCTGTGATAGTGGAGCAATTGCTCTTTCGTGTCTTATTTTCTTCGAAATTTCTGAAACTTTCTGAACTTTCCGTTTCTTGTAAGCTTGGAATCTCATGTCAAGTTTCAGGCCATTGTGCAAAAACGGTTTATAAATATTAACATCATCAGCCATTTTACGTACAAAGCGCTGGGATTTTTGTCAAATCCTTTTCTGGCTTGTCAAATAACTTGTTCTGTCCTCACTGGACGTGCTCGGCCGGATCTTGGTGCAAAAAAAAAACACCAATACATAGTTAGTGTATGTGCCGCAGTTATACTAAAACGATGAAATGAAAATATATATGAGAATATATTAGACACGGTGTACATCTTATCATGATTTATTTATTTATTTATCTGTCGTCAAATTTTTCCAAGTTAAATCTCTCATTACTAGTAAACAACATGGATTTGTTAAAGGTCGATCTACAGCCACTAATTTGATACATTTTGTAACATATGCTTTAAATGTAATGGATAAGGGAAATTACGTAGAACCATTATATACTGATTTTAGTAAAGCATTCGATAGAGTGGATATACCACTGTTGATTTTCAAGTTGTCCAAGTTAGGTTTTAATACCAGGCTACTGCAATGGATCGAGTCATACTTGTCAAGGAGAACGCAAAGAGTAAGATTTGAAGGAAAATTGTCGTCTGTCGTTCATGTAACATCTGGTGTGCCACAAGGTTCGCATCTTGGTCCACTACTATTCATCATATTTGTCAATGATATAGAATACATTTTGAAGCTGCTTCATGTTTCAATATATGCAGACGACATGAAACTTTTCATGGAAATATCTAAAGCATCTGATATGCAGCTATTTCAGCAAGAAGTTGACATTTTTTACACTTGGTGTAAGAAGAATTTGTTAGAGATTAACATTAGTAAATGTAATTCTATATCGTTTACAAGAAAGCATGCCATAGTAAATGACACAATTTCCCTTGGTGAGAAAACAGTTGAATGTAATCAAGTAAGGGACTTAGGCATTATTATCGACTCTAAGTTGTCATTTGTTGATCACTACAATAACATTATATATAAAGAAAGTAACATGCTAGGGTTTATCAAAAGATTTAGTCTGCACTTCAATGATCCTTACACTATTAAAACATTGTATGTGGCCTATGTGAGACCTCTTCTTGAATACTGTAGCGTAGTGTGGGCACCGTATCAGGATACATATATAAACCGCATTGAGTCTGTTCAAAAACAGTTTTTGTTGTTTGCCCTTCGAAAATTAGGTTGGACGAGATTACCACTTCCATCTTATGAATCGCGATGTTTGTTAATAAGCTTAGATGGACTGAAAAAACGAAGAGACTTTGCCATGGTAACATTTATAAACGATGTTATTGCTCAAAGAGTTAATGTTCCGGAAATTTTAGAAGATATAAATTTTTATGCTCCCACTCGCTCTCTGAGGATTAGGAATTTGTTTTACATTAACAATCAAAGAACAAACTATGCTAAAAATTGGCCTTTGAATAGAATTATGACCTGCTATAACGCATATTCCCAATCAATTGATGTAACAATGAATAAAATAACACTAAAAAAGCATTCTTTTCAAGGTTAGCCAGGCAATAATATTTAAGACATAGTTAATAAGCATTCATTGTAATTGGTCTACGATTGATTGAAGACATAAATAAATAAATAAATAAATCAGTGTAGACCGTTTTACAATTTTACTTAAAC
The DNA here is from genome assembly GCF_037179485.1 of Ochlerotatus camptorhynchus. Classification (NCBI taxonomy): domain Eukaryota; kingdom Metazoa; phylum Arthropoda; class Insecta; order Diptera; family Culicidae; genus Ochlerotatus; species Ochlerotatus camptorhynchus. The sequence continues at coordinate 991,667 of NW_027040694.1, read as the reverse complement.
GGTAGTTGTTACAATTTTACTTCAAGTACTTGCATAACATCTATATTTTATTATTGATGCCTAGCTAACCTCATGAAAATGTTTTTAAGCGTACTTTTATTGTTATGTCAATGGATTCACTGTATGTATTATGGCAAGACATCATTCTATTCAATGGGCTATTTTTGGCATAGTTTGTTCTTTGATTGTTAATGCTAAACAAATTTCTATTCCGCAGTGAGCGAGTGGGAACATAAAAATAGTTATTTTCCAAAATCGCTGGGCTGTTAACTCTTTGCGAAATTACATCGTTTATAGAAGCAATCATTGCGAAATCTCTTCGCTTTTTGAGCTCATCTAAATTAATTAGCATACAACGGGATTCATAAGATGGAAGTGGAAAACTTGTCCAACCCAACATTCTTAGAGCAAACCACAAGAACTGCTTGTGAACTGATTCACCGACAAACCGACATGAAACTTAAGCTTAACTCTCGATCGAGAATCTATAACGACTGATTCAAATGTGCAGCAATCCTATCTGTCAAAACTATAGAAATAGATTAGACACGAACCAACTCATAAATTTTGTACGCGTATTTGTACAAATATTTAAATATTTTCCGCGAACACGGCGACAGATGTCAGTTTTGTGCTTTGATCATTCATGTCGGTTTGTCGGTGTGTAGCCCAAACTATGCTACAATATTCGAGAAGTGGCCTCTCATATGTTACGTAAAGTGTTTTGATTGTGTATGGATCATTGAAGTCAGTGTTGGGAAAATATCAAAAAATCAAATCTCACCAATGCCCAAGATCACGCTTGATTTTCGTAGACAAAAATCAACAAGCATACAGCTGCGGTTGATTTTGCAAGCTGTGATATCGCAGCTCGGAATATCAAGCAAACGAAACTCACCAGCTGCAAATCTCAACAAACTGTGGTGAGATTGAGTTTAATGATTTTTGCTTTAAGCTGGGTTTAGACAGGACAAGTCAATTGATCAACTCAGATGAATTCAATTGGCTTGAAAAGTTGAGCCTGGTCCAATTTTTGACGTAGAACTACGTCTTTGTCGACTATACTGGGGTGCAAATCAAAAAATATTTATGGTAAAATAGTGTTAGGTTTTGAACGTTTATAACTTTGGTGTTAATAAATGAAATTAAAATCCAAATACGCCAATCGATAGAAAATTACTTTACGAATCTGATGAAATAAATAGTTTTCAAATTTTTCAAACAAAACTTTTGAAAATGTGCAAATGATAATTTTATCTATGTTTTCTGTAATAAACGTTTTCCCCAAACCCAGTCATCATAATCGAGTACCATTTGGCTGCACATCGTTCTGTTTGAACCTAAAAAGATATAAAACAGCGCTGCTGTCGTGCCTTTGCTCATTACCGCTTATGATGGCGTGGTATTGGGTCCTGCAGCAAGCAGGAACAAGTCAGCGGTTAATGTGGTGTTAACATATATGCGGATTTGCTAGCACTGTGTAAAAAAGTAGCCAGCATAATGTAAGCAGGGCATCAGAGTCTATCAGCATGTGCTACCTTGACAACCCGCGATGGGATCGAAGGGGACTGGGTTCAACTAGATCGAAACGCGGAAATTATTTATACAAAACAACCCCCCCCCCTCCCTCCTCCCCTCCATCCCCTACACTGACAACCTGAAAGTAAAAAAACTACAATTAATTAGAATTTATTTCATTGATGTTTTACCCGCTGCTGCCCAGAGAGCCAAAACATTCAAATTTGAGAAAAAATTCGCTCACGATGATGATTGTGATTTATCACCAACGACACAGTTTCTCATTCAATAAAATATACTAAATCTTTTAAAAAAAAATTTAATCTTAAAATAAATAAAATAAATCTAACAGAAATTAAAATGTAAAACATATCTAACATAGCTCATAGTATCTCTATACATATCTAGTACCTCTATAGTATATTCATAAAAAAAGGTAAAATCCTGTCAGGGGCGGAGCTTAGAAAGTATTTTTTTAGCAGAATATGTAAAACAGGGTGGACTTCGGAAATTAATCAAAATGCATATAAGAGGTACCAGATATGTTTTACAGTCAGTTGGATGCGAAGGATCATTAGACAGACGGTTCTCCGAAACAACCGAAGACCGCGGCAGAGAGAGTTCGGTGTTATCAAGCCTGGGGTTTGTTTACAATTTCCTACGCGCGCATCAACATGATTTTCTGTATACTTTCCTAGTCACAACTTTCTTAAACAGAGCATAGAGGAAATGGATCAATTCTCATGTGTTTAGAGGCATCGCACAATGGATTTTGATCAAAGCCTAAAACTGGCTACTTCCCTAGGGGTTTCCGGAAATTGACTGGATTTGACCAGCGTGATCCTGGCTATTCCTTATAATTGTCATTGAATGGTTTTTGACCATATTCAGAAACTGGCCACTTCTCCGGGGGATCGATACATGGCCAGGTGTGGCCAATGTGGCACTAAGCCCCCCAAATAACTACCATTCAACTAGTTTTTGAATTCTAATGTGATTTGAGGTGTCAACATGATTTTATTCGTTTGAGGTTGCAATTAGGCTCATGCCTCATATAAACCGCAGCATGTTCCTGACAAATTTCCGGAACCGGTTGACCGATTCCAAAAAATATGTGCTATATGTGACCTTTCATTTAGCGACTGTTGTTTGGTTTATGACACTCGGTCCTGCGGGCTCTTAAGCATACAAATGGTACTTTATATAATAGGTCCAACCATGATGCATTTTTAGGTTCAACCATGATTCAAATTCATTGCTGAATAAAAACGTTCAATAAGATCCTATTAGAGAACATAATGAATAATTATTAGAAACTAGAAAGGTAGACTTTTTCACCAAACACACAATTTTCATGTTCATATATGCATAGGAAAAACACGGCATACATTTAGATGCAGTGCGCTGTCATTTATGACATAAACAGGTCCAACCAAATCCAATCCAGGGCAAGTTGTAACGCGTGGGGAAGTTGAAACGGTAGATGTATCTCTTAGCGGAGGTGAATAAACACTGAAATTATTTCTAATATAGTAGTTTGCGGTAGCACATAATGCCTCTCAAAAATAATTACAGTGAATATTCATTTCCGCTAAGAGATACACGTAACGTTTCAACTTACCCCGGTGTACCTTAACTTTGATGCTTACTATCAAAACATTGAACAGGTGGAGAACCTGTATAAAGCTGACTTTGAAATTCAATAACTGAATCCTCCTAATTTTCAATTAATGTTATACTAAGCACCTACTTATTTGAAACCAGAAGTTTGATTTTAGAATAAAAGTCACAGTATTCTATTTTGCATCATTCTACGAACACGCTGTATGCTACATAATGATGATGCATGATAATTTTGTCCAAATTCGAGAACAAAGAGGTGCTTAAGCCCCGTATGATTGTTATACCCCTTGTTCCTCCCCTACTTTGCTGACATATGAACCAACATTTTGTTCAATATTGAAAGTACCGTCTTCTGATAACTGCCTGTTGCGTTATCAAAAAATTCAACTTTCAATCTTCTCTGCTACAAAGACCTTATTTTAAACTAATGATGGAGCTACTGAAAAAAAAATTACCATATAATTTGGGAATTATTTTATCTCACAACATGCATGGCGTCTTTATGGACTATACTGGGGTGCTACTCCAAAATATATAACGGCTTGTTTAGAACCCCACATTTAAATTTTCATAATTTATTACATTCTAGGAAAATTACTTGAACCAACATTGAACCTTAACCGAAACATTGTAATACTTGAAAAATTTAAGATAAAGTATAATAGTCCAAAATGCATGACATAAATCAATTTTGCGTAGTTCTACGTCATACTGCGGTCGTGTCTAGGACACAACCCTTTATTTTTTTCAATTCAAGTGAGTTGATCAAGTCAGTTGAATGGCATGGTTTACACGTTCAATTCGCGTTCAAGTCAGTTGAATTCAACTGAGTTGATCATTTGACTTGCCTAGTCTAAGCCCAGCTTTACACCCAAACGCAACCGAAACTTCCATAAGGGTATGGCCAGGGTAGACGCGATTCGCGACGCGACGCGACCAATTCAAAAGAATCTTATTATTTATTATTATTCCTTGCGTGAGTCGCATCGCGTCGCGTCACGTGTCGCGTCTACCCTGGCCGCGGCCTAACAGCTGGCAGCAGTCACTTATGGTGGTAAGCTCCAACTCGGATTAACTTTTAATTCCGTCCCTGATTAGATGATCTGCAAAATGTTCGCTTAGAGCCGTGTGAATTAACTCTGGTGTCAACATCAAATCAGCTGGACATTCTTGATCGGGATTTAATCCGAGGATAATACCGGTTGAAGCTTACCACCATTAGTGTCTGTCATCGGTGAACAGTAAAAAAGATAGCAAACTATACTTTCTCTTTCTAAGAAAACGATGTGCAACAGAATGATTTTTGTGTCTAGTCAACTCTCCGCTTGATTTTTGCACGTTGTGAATAGTCTCGCAATATCAAAGGAGCTTGTAAAATCAATATCAAGCATCAATATAACACTGATTGAAGTGCAAACTAAATCTTTTAATGCACCTGAGCAACATGCTTGTTTTGTAGGTATTGTTATTATAGCGATCAGCAAAGGTTAACTTGAATTCGAGGATAACACCTAAGTCTCTGACTTGGTAGCATATTTGGATTTTTTTCTAGCCAAGAGTAATTAAGTTGTGTATTACAGCGGGCTTTCTTGTGAACGATATAGTATTTATTTGCATTTTTTAACGTTTAGTTCTAACAAATTTTTCTTACACCATGTAAGAACGTCAATTTCATGTTGAAATATTTGAACATCAGGTGCTTTAGAAATCACCATGAAAAGTTTCATGTCATCAGCATATATAGAAACATGAAGAAATTTCAAAATATGTTCTAACTATATTGTTGACAAATAAAATAAACAGTAATGGGCCAAGATGTGAACCTTGTGGCACACCAGATGTTACATTAACTATGGTGGACAGATTTCCTTCAAATCTTACATTTTGCATCCTCCGTGATAAGTACGACTCGATCCAATTTGGATAGCTTAAAAAGCAAGAGAGGTATATCAATTCTGTCAAATGCTTTACTAAAATCAGAATATAGCGTTTCTACATAATTTCTTTTATCCATTGAGTTTAAACAATAAGTTACAAAATGTATCAAGTTGGTAGCTGTAGATCGCCCTTTAACGAATCCGTGATGTCTGCTAGTAATTACAGTTCTAATCTGTAAGAATACATTGTCATTAATTATGGATTAGAATAATTTAGGAATGCTTGATAATATAGCAACTCAGCGGTAATTGTTTATATCAGACTTTTTACCACTTTTAAAAATTAGAATTAGAAATGATTCCTTCCAAATCGGAGGAAACACACTCTACTCCAAGGATAAATTAAACAACCAGAATAAAAGTTTTGCTAGCTCCTTCGCAACTGATTTTTAAAAAATAAACCACCTGTTTCAGCACCCTCTGAAGCATCCAAGGTTTCAATAGCACGTTGAATTTCCTTGAGGGTTAAATTATTAACTGCAATGTTCTTCATTGGCTCGGGGAGCTACGAAAAATCTTGATAATCTCGCTCATTCTCATCGTGAATTGTATAAACGCCCTGAAAGAAGTCAGCAAATAAGCTACGAATCTGGCTAGGAGTATTGCCGAACCTACTGTCTGATTGCATTTTTGATGGAAAGCTCTTGGATTTTTGCCTTTCTTTAACCTACCAAAGTAACCATAGGCACGTTTTTCCACCTTTTTGGCTATATACAGCTGAACAATGGCTATACCAGTGTTTGTAAGTTCTGATGAGGTCCGTTTATAGCCAAAAAGACGAAATAACGTACCTATGGTTACTTGGGTAGTTAAAAAAGGATTTTTGTATAAAAAATGATTGAAATTAAGTGCTTAAACATTGATGCTAGATTCGTTTGCATTCTGCCAACTTTGATCATTATTAGCCTTGCACATGAAGCATTCATTCTTGTGTTCATCGTACAATACTTTTATTAATCACAGATTGAGCCGAAGCAAGCACCACACGGGCAATAATATTGTCATTCCGTCAACAAATCAAGGGAATTGTTCACAGTCATAATTTAAAAAAAATGACACTTCAAAACCAGGCAATGAAGTATGTTCGCACGTTCATGAACATAATCATGATAGGAGAAATATATGTAATATCGGCTTAATTTGAGCCCATACATAAGCGATGGGGCCAATCTTAGATCCATAGGCCAACATTAGAGCCATTTCCCCTACCAAGAACAACTTCTATACTATAACTACGTTTTCCAGAACTAAATCATGATTTTCTGAATAGAGTTCACGTTTTCATGACTTGTGTTGCCGTTACCGGTTCGCGGCGTACGCTGAAGCAGGCGTTACTTTTAGTTTGCGGAACAAGGTTCACGAAATGGTGTACATTCGTAAAGCGAAAATCGATTTGATCCGGAATTTGTGACTTGAGGTTGATAAATTTCGGAATGGATTTTTTCCCATGAGGGCTTCAGTGGACGCTTTATCGTAGGGACCATGTACTTATTACGTATTCTTCGTCTAATTCTTCATGATTTTGGAAGGTTTTTCTTAAGTTATGTTAAAATCTTACGTAATAAGTGCATCGTCCCTTAAAAGTACGTCCAGTGATCTTCTAGGGCAACTTTTGTGCTAGCGGAGTTGTCCATAGGTAAGTTTAGGCAAGTTTATGTCAACATACTAGCACATACAAAGAGACATAACACTCTGAATATTTTTGATTTCAATACATCGTCCATAAAACACTATCGCCATAACCCGCTCAACAGATAGCTGCAGTGTTCAATTCAAATATCAAACTCCATGGTAGCTGACTGTACGCGCCACTGGTAGCACACTACCAACTAACACAAATTTAAACCAATTGTTAAATGTTAAATGATATGTCTGTTTGTCTGTGATACAAGTTGTATTCCTTTTGGTGGAAAAATTACATGAATTTCACTTGTGAGACGCGCGTCACATGTTACCATACAGTAGTGATGAATTGTGTAGTCTTCGTCATTAGAATGATCCTCAGCGTTAAAGGGTCAGAGGTGCCATAAGTACAGATGTTTTCAGATTTATGTGTATGATAAAGGTTTTAAAACGCCAATGCAGTCAACACAGATAAAATACTTATTTGTATATGGATTCTAATACGGGCTTGGGGGCGACCCCGGCATAGTGGTTAACATCCATACCTCTCACGCCAAAGTCACGAGTTCAAATCTCACCCCCGGATAAGTCACGAATGACCCAAGAGTGTTAAAGTGACTATAATAAAAAAAAAAAAAATAATAATAATAATAATAATAATAATAATAATAATAATAATAATAATAATAATAATAATAATAATAATAATAATAAAAATACGGGCTTCATTACAAAAATTACAAAGCATTTTTTCCACAGACAATTTGAAGACATGTGATAAACTGAGACGATTATCTTCCACCAAAACACCGCGTTCCCAGTTTTGATCACTCTTTTATACCAATTCTGACGGTTTTTTATAGTTTGTTTATTTCTTCGGGCTCATTCGCTGTAGCTTTACGGAGCCGAAATTCAGTTTTTGTTTAACAAAATTCCTTTACACTAAAATTAGCAGAGCGGGTGCCGATTAGTCGCGGCTTGCTCGAGGTTAGGGATAACAATTGGTAAACAGAAAGATGGAGGACTATGGACGGAGAACATAAGGTTTGGGGATGCACTTTGGTGTTGTTTGAGTAATAGCTTACGGACTACAACATGCTCGATATCCTGATAACCACAGCACATATATTGCTGCCTGACGAACAGATATTGGATATGAGCCTTGACATAAGGCGTGTAAAGTCGCAGCCCATGTTCAACCCTTTGAACCACGGTTTGTTCGACATCTGTGGGATAATAGAATGTAACCATCACCATTTCATTTTTGTAGGCCACTGATGAGGACTTGCAATGGAGAAAAATTCGTTGAAGGTGATTTTTCTCTCAAAATATCGCCTCACCTGAGCCACCGAGTTCGCTTTCCCATTACCCGGAACTGAGCAATGAGATAGGACCCAAACTAAGGTGATAGTATAGGAGCAGTTGGATAAAGCACTCAGTTTAGATCGTATTTTAGGCAGGAAATACTAGGAGTGCTTCATGGGTCTCATTGAACGAATAGCCTCCAATGAGCTAAGACTATCCGTAATAATGAAATATTAGACAGAAGGTAGTGAGGAAATTCGCTCTACTGCGTAAAATATAGCTGCGAATTCCGCAACGTATATTTGATCACCATCTTCGACTACGTCGTACAGACTCATTACTTAAAACCTAATTTAATCTAAACGCCTTATTCTAGCACTAAACACATGTTAGGTCAAAATAAAATCAAACTCGCTACAAACATCATTAAAGGAACGCAAACAAGAATTAAAACAATTATTGAATCCAAAGTTCGTTCTGTGAAATGGAATTGCAAGTATACGGAGCATGGTTTCTGCAGTTCAGAAGGCGCTTGGAAATTTCCCAAATCCAGTGAAAGATTTTATAATTGACCTATCTGTGAAAACATTTTTACCGTTAATTACATGGTGGTATACTTGATTGCAAAAATCAAGGGAACAACCATCGACCGATAGTGATCTGGTATTCTATGGATTTCTTGCATCATGGTCAGATGAAAATTTACAGAGAAGCGATAGAAGGCTTGAAAGCAATCACGATCAGGGGTTGAAACTGTTGACGTTTTTTACGACACTCGCTTCGTTGTCATGCGCGACAGTCTGTTTTCATTCGTACTCTCATGCTCTACCGTCGTCTCTCGTACACAACACAAACAGGAGAACAACATTCGAGCAAAAAGAAAATTTTCAAATAACTATCATATGACATGTGTGATTTCGTTCTAATTCCTCAATTTGGTGTAAATTAAACCATTTCTGATCAGAAATGTTCTTATTAGGACATCATTGCTTGCTATTTTCAGAATTCACACAAGCACATCAGCAGCAGCTCTTATTATGAGAAAAACTAAAATACATACATTTGTGACGGTCTTCGGCAACAGTGTCGTATAACAGAGCCTGTCATGTGACATTTTAGTTTGGTACTGTAATTTGATAGCTTGTTTTGCAAATGTCGGAAGCAAAGGCAGTCGATTATCACAGAAAATATGTCGACTACGGTGACCACTTACAAGACTGATCACGATTGGAAATTACTGAAGAAGGATCAACCTCCAGCGTCATGTACTCATAGTACAAACTCATGAATCTTGTCTTAGGATTTCGGTCGAGAAGCTTCTCAATGTTATTACACGGGAAAAAATCCGTTCTGAAATTTGTCAACCTCAAGTCACGAATTTCGGAACAAGTAAATTTTTCGTTTACGAATATACACCATGAATAAAATTCATGGAATCGTGAACATTGTTCCACAAAATAATCGTAACGCCTGCGTTACGGTGCACCGGGCACCAGCAATGGTAATAGAAGTCATAGAAACGTGAACTCTGTTTTTAAAATCATGATTTTCAGTTCTTGTAAACGTGATTTAAGTTCATGAGTTGTGCTTGATATCGTGAACCTGTTCTAGAAAACGGGAGCATGGTTCATGAGTTAACAATAACATTATTGTCAATGTTTTGACCATGAAATAATCTGTTTACCACTGCCGGTAGTTTACCAAGATCTACCGTTAGCACCACCAAAAAATCTGCCGCTAAATACGTCGACGAAATACCAGAACCTGCCACGGTAGTCATCGATACAGAAGGACAAAGCCAGTCGCTGGGAAAAAATCCAGACAACTCTTCAAAGCAGCTAGCGCCCAAAACAACTGCACTGGAGCCGGCTCCACTGTTCACTCCGAAGCTAGACGAAATTGATGCTGTACCAGTGCCCGTAAACTAGACGATCATTCGCCGTATAAAATATATTGATTGGTGAATTCAGCACTCGTTGGTTTACCAATTCTACTGCCACCGCCGGAATAGTATATACCTAGCTGATATAAGTGAAATTGAACCTTCTCCGGGACACCTTGCCTGCCAAACAACTGGTCATAAACAACTGCTCGTGATTCAAGTTCACGATAGCAGGAACGAAATCACGCTTATGGGTTCATGGTTCACGAAATCATGATTTCATTTTAAATTTGATATAGCGTTACGATTTTTTTGGTTGCACTGAATAGGTGTGAACTATGTTCATGGATTTGTGATTACATTCTTGAAAATCCGAATTAAGTGAATACGGGAATAAAGTCATGAATTCAGATGAACTAGCAGTTCACGGAATAATGATTTTTTCTTCACGAATAAAGGAACGGTTTTTTTTTTTGCGTGCATTCATTAATGGCAATCGAATGTGCAGGAAGGCAGCTTCCACACCTGCGTAGAATATCGCACCCATTCATCAACGTACATGAACCGGGACCAACGGCTTTACTTCCCTTCCGAAGAAAGACGTGACCAGAGATTGTTATGCCTCAGAAAAATCCCACCGACCTCAACTGGGATTGAAGCCAGACCCATTGGGGTGAGAAAGCAGTCACGCTTACCACTACACCACCGGCGCCGGCAGAAGTTGTTCATAACTTGTGCGGAGTTTGTCCGAAAAGACGCCGATACAAACGGAATCAAAAGCTCCCTTAATGTCCAAGGGGGCCTCCCTTAGCTCAGCCGGTAAAGGCGCAGCTACAAAGCAAGACCATGCTGGAGGTGGCTGAGTTTGATTCCCGGTCCGGTCTAGCAATTTTTCAGGTTGGAAAATTTCTCGACTTCCCTGGGCATAGAAGTATGATTGGACTTGCCACACAATTATACCAATGCAAAAATGGTACAGGCATCGAAAGCTCTCAATTAATAACTGTGGAAGTGCATCATGAAAACACTAAGTTGAGAGCACGCAATAAGCTAATATGCGATATGCAATAAGCTTGAAATGCGAAGAAGAAGAAGAATGTCCAAGAAAACTGAACCCATTTGCTGTTTTCAAGCTGAATTTCAGTAGAAAGCAACGCAAGGCAGGCATTCGTTCCTTTGCCCCAACGAAATCTAAATTGCGTATCTGAAAGTAAACCATTCGTCTCGACCCACTTGTCCAGCCGAGGAAGAATCATTTTCTCCAACAATTTCCGTATGCAGGATAGCATCGCGATGGGACGGTACGAGTAATAATCCGACGCGGGTTTATCAGATTTCCTAATGGCAATAACTCTTATTTGCCTCCAATCATCCGGAACATTGATCTGCTCCAGACGTCTGGGAGTTTTTTTTTAAGTAAGTTGAACTTGATTCTATCCATTTCTGGAGCTGAATTGTTACATGAAAGGAGAGCAAGTGAGAATTCTGTCATCGAAAAAAAGGAATCTATGACGTTCCTAGCCGATGGAGGATCACGAATATTGGTTTCAATCAGGACAAACTTTGTGCGCGAAGCTTAGGATCTATCTGTCCGAATACTCCGTGTCTTCGTTGACCGGTGATGACGCGTTTCGCATTCTCCTGCCGACATTCCAGAGCGATCTCATGGTATGCGATAGCCTGTCTACGAACCGCCGTCAGTAACCGCGTTTCTCAACTTTGATGAAGCTCTTAAATGTTTTCGCGGGCCCGTGTATCGCTCAAAATCTTCGACCCTACCGTGTTTGCGGAAGCGTTTAAACACGGCGTACTTCTCGTTGTTCGCGTCGGAACATTCCTTATCCCACCACGGAGTGAGAGGTCGTTTGCGAACGCAAACACCCGGAACGTGTTTTGTCTGTGCTAATTCTGGCGGTTATTTCATAATGTAATCCTCCATTAACGGAATTACCACGACCAGCAACATGAGACCCTCAAAATCATTCAAACATTCAATTAGCACAGTAGGCAGGCAGGCACTTCAAAAAGGGGAACCCGTAATGCATTTTTACCATCTCGCTCGCTCTCCCACACTGACTCGCAATCACGTAGGCACTTAAATGTGTCCGAAAGCGAATGTGAGAATTTGTAATGTTGATAACAGCTCTCGACTTTCCCGCATAAGTATTAGCCTACTCTCACAATTCATACATCCACTGAATGATCGTGGACCGACCGGACCAGCCACCCAAGTGATGGTGCTACTACCTATACTTGCTACACACAGCTGCTGGTTGATAGCTCAGTTGTTAGCTAAGAACAAGTTCACATGTAGTGGGTTGACATAACATTATTACGACAAAATGCGTTCTTTGTTGGAACGACCGATTATGGGTCGTGTTGTTGCTAATCAAGTGATCCGGTACCGGTATGTCAACACTTAGATTTTTGTTGAAAAAAAAGCTTAGTAGAATGATTTTCAAGATAACTTTTAAACCGAAAAAGAACGCCAATCGGACGAATGTTGTCATACAGAAAAATCTCAATTGAATTCCACGATTGGTTGTGGCTAATTACTAAAAACAAGCGTCAGAGAACGCGTGGTCGTCGTCGTCGTCTTTGTCGTCACCTAGTCATTCGTAATAGGGTGAAGTGTATATTTTTACAAGACGAGTTTTAAGGTGAATTGCCGTGGAAACCTTCACACATATTCTTGTTTTCATTTGAACCGTATTTTTCGTACATTTTTTTAATGGAAAAACGGTTCGAATGAAAACGAGAATATGGGTGCTTATTTCTGATTACTCTAAAAAAAATACACAAATTTCAAGAACACAAATATCAGCTCTCACAAAACATACAACACTGAAACTGGAACTAATCGTGCGCTGCAGTGCAGCATACAGAGAGTTCTAATTTCATGTGCTAAATCCCAGCAGAGTCCGAGATTGCTCCTCTAGAAAACTTGAAGTGATAGGCCATATTTGGACTCTTCAACGAATCACCTTAAACGAGATGCGGATTCCCGGTATCAGTAGAGCAGCGAATAAGAAAATAATGATGCCGGTGCTGTTCAGCGTTTGCATGATGGTCAATTGAGGCAGTAGTCTGCTATCGCTGCTATCAGTACGAAGTCGCCTGTAGTGGTAAATTTGGTTCACAATTCAAAACCAAAGCTCCAGTTGCAATTCAAAACTCGATTGATAGCAGGTGAATCTTATCGGCTCCAGTACAAGTGATACCTGTTTTGTTTATCTCAGGTTGAATTGGCAATCGATATGATTGAGTGGCACTCAATGAACTATTATTAATTTTAGTGTATTTTTTTTTTTCTTTTTTCAGAAAAACGTGCCACTGAAGGAAGTGGTCTAGTGTCCCATTACGAGCAAAAGCGTAAAATAAGTGATTCTGAAACCATGTCTGATAACAAAGCAGACACTGTTTATGGTAAGTGCAAGTTCTTTATTTAAGCGTGGGTGGTACATTTAGATACATTATAGTCCGATACGTCAATTTTGCAGGGGTATTTAGGGAAACTGTGGGAAAGACGGAAAACTGATTTTTAGATTACTGAACTGTTGAATTATTGATTTTTTGTAGCACAAACTATGAATTTAAAATATTTAATGCATTTGGAAGAATGCTCATTATTTTGAGTTTTTCCCCATGCTCCATATAAACCCCATTGGTCAAATTTGTTAAATAGTACCATAACTAGTACACCTCCCCTATTGAATTTTAAAGATAGCTAAAAAGTCTTAAATTATGTGTTGTCAAAGATGGACCAATCCAAAATTTACCTTATGAATTCGCAAAAATCTCCACAAATTCTTCAAGTCTGTTGCTCTATTTGAACATTCAAATACACCTACTATTTCTATCTTCTACCGTTTCAGACATCGTGATTCCGTCAATGATAATCGCTGCCCTATTTATTGTTAATGGCATCGTATTCGCGGTCATAATGCGCTACAGGAACAAAAGAAAACAACGCCTTGAACTAGACAGTAAGGAACTAGCTGAACTGTAAAGCATCCCATCACTTCCCGCAATCAACCAAACGAAAAGTTACATAACAAACAAACAGAACAAAGCATGAACGAATACTCAAAACAATGATAATGCATGTAGAAGAACAATGGAGTCATTATAGGAATGGGTATGGAAGAATGAAAGCAAACCATCATCAACCGTCGCCATCATAATTATGCGAGGATAACTTTCGCCATCACATCCGTCACGTGCTAAAATGGTAGTGCATTTCGAAAACCGAGTACAGAATAATGTCGTACTGCTGTCTCTCCATCTTGTCTGTATGTACATCAATCTTATTGTACCCTTTACACGTGTGTCACACCACCTAATGCAACAAAAGACATGCCCGCCGCTTCTCAAGGGCAAGGACGCCATCATCTGCAGCAGCAGCAGCAGCAGTAACCAGCAACCCACACAAATAAATCATATCATCAACTCATCTTCATTATCATGGCCACTGGAGCATCATCATCGTCATCATCGTCATCATAGATGATTGATGATGAGAGTAAGGAAACCCAACATTATCATCGCCGTTAAAGGTAAGTCTAATCCACAGTTCAATTATTGGAAGAAGGATTCAAAATGCGCTCAGTTCAAGAGTCAAAGCCAGATATTTTGTCGCTCTAAGAAACAATGGAAAAAAATCGTCGTAGTTGAATAGCTTATAGAATTCGAGCAAACAAATATTAGAAAACTCTATACATACACACACACACACATACACGGTAACTATTTTGCACGCTGAAAAATTATTATATACAAACTACAAATCTCTTATATAGCATTCAACACAAAAAAAACAATGGTTATCGTGAGAGAAACAAGATATAAAACGAACAAAAAAAATATTTATATTAAGCAACTGCTAACGAATTTTGATAACTTATTTCCTCGATATTTTTTGAGTCCCGAAAATATTTTCTTACTTTTCCGCTTTGAAAATGCCAGGAAAACTCAATCTAAAAATTAGTACTCGAAAGTCGCAGCTTGGATCACACCGGGTAATATGTAATATTTTCTAAAATTATACAAATATATTCAAAGCAAAACGAGCAAAAAAAAAATTGCTAACTTGATAGTTCCATGTTAGAGTATCGATGTATATTTTCCAATCTAAGTTCTGTAGAAAAAAACAAAACATAAACGAACCACCATTCTGGAAAATAGAACGAAGAAAAGCAAAGGGCGTTTTGAAACCCAAGAATGCAAAAGTGACTGCTAAAACAACACAAAACAAAGTAAGCCAAAGATTAGATGTTAAACGCGCCTATAATATGCAGCCTGCTTTGATGAGGAAGGTAGAGAACAATTGAAAGTAACTTACCACACTGAAAAGAAAATCAACATGTGCTTTAAAGGAGGAAAATACCGAGGAAATTTAACGCTATAACCAAATTGTATGGAGAAAAAAAAACCTGTGGAACTGATGAGGGAATGGAATCCGGAACGATGCAGCTGGCCAAGTGAATTGTGATTGAAAACAAACAGAGACACGACGAGAAGGTGTGATAGGATGAGGATTTTTATCATTTAGTTTGTGGGCCCGTTCGCACGTGCGATGCAAAAACAAAACTAACGGAAATGCTAACAAAAATTGAACTAATAATGTATTTAAACGGAAGAACAAAGCCGTATGTGCTGTAAAAAAAATCACGTTGGTGGGATTTTCCCGCAATGGGGACATCTCATTTCGAAGACGAATCTAATTTTCGATTATTCAATTTGTTTTCTTTTTCGTTTAAGATTTCCACGCTGGGAGAATGTGAAGTGGGAAACGATTTCTTTCTTTCATAAATCCGTTATTTTCTTAATTTTTTAAGGAAATATTTATTTGCCGAATCAAACATTGTACTTCCATGCCGAAAAATAAAGTGAAACAATGAACCTAGCGATCGGCCGGTGGTGGAGCTCATTGTGTCCGAACTATCCATGTTTTAATTGGCTTTCATTTAGGAAACTTCTGTATCGAAGAATCACGTTGGAGATCACCCCAGAATCTAAGAGACAACTGATGGATTCCTTTGCCTCCAAGAACATAGCCATACGTGTGGTATTTAGTTTCAGCGCAGCCTTCCATAAGGGTACACCTGGAGATGACCAAAGTAGACAGAATCACCAATCGACCACCTTTGCATTGACGGAAAGCATATCGTTAAGCGTATTTTGCATGCAAAATAGCACCCTCTACCATGCACATTCCCAAGCATTGATTTGCAACCGGAGCATCCCTCGTTCATGCCATTTTTTCACTAGTTGCTTTTCCCTCGATCTGTCAACACACCAGCTGTGTTGAATAAAAACAAACCAGATGCAAGTAAGTGATGTCGGTTTGATTGAATTTTGCAGAAATACGGATCCGTAGGAGATATTCACAGAAACTCAGACTTTGTTTAGGGATTTGTTTTGATTGTTTAGTGTGCATTTTCTTTTGCTGGAAACGTGTTAAACGTGGTAACGCATCACTAATGAGTGCCCTTTCTACCACCGCTCATGACTTTAATATTTACACAGCAAAAAATATTATATGTCAAGAGCAAATTTTCATCATGTCGAAAGTAACATTCGCACCGATCCGAGAAAAATAAAGTTTTGTTTTGATGACCGAAAAGTTATTCCTATTTCCAATTAAAAACGTATAATCTCATAATGATAGCAATGTTTAACATATTAATTAGGGTTTTAATCATACAAAGCAGATCGCTAGCTTTCATACTAAAAAATACTGGTTTTTGAGTCAAAAGTTATTATACGTCGTTTGGTGGCCCCCTAATGTTACTTAAGTCAAAGTATATTTACCAGGATATTCGGGAGAATTATCAATCACGTCTCCTTTCGTGCAACCCATTCATCATTTTAAGACCACTGAAATCATCTTAGCAACAAACAGTTCGATTTATCCAATTTAATAATGAGAAAGCTCATTCCTTGTCGAACGTTCGGCTGATCAAGTTCACTTTGTGCTACTCTCCATCGTCACAAGTTTTTTTTTTTTTTCTGCGCTCTGTATATTGGATTTTTTCCCCGAACGGGGTTTTTTTGATCCACTCCCCTGCTAGTGACTAAAGCAAAAAGTACCACTAGCGGACCAAGACGCTCTACTCTGGAAGCAGCGGCCTCGGCGAGACCGGAGGTTCGCCCGTCCAACTTTAACGCCATCAACCGAGTCATCCCATCATCCGATCGCACCATCACATTTGCATCGTTCAACAGCAAGGTCATCAGCCGTACCACAACACAACAACAGATTCGGGCTATCGAAGCGGGCCCTTTGTTAGCCAGCACGTGTTTTTGCCTGCATCTATAGAATACCCACTGCTTCATCGCATAGTGGATTTCTTCTCCGTTGGGAAGACGCGCCATCCCGGTATAGAGAGATAAGTAATTTTTTTTTTTTTCATCAGAAGTTTTTTTTTCTGTTTGGTTTGTTTTCCGATTTTTAAGATCTGATTAATTCCCCTACAGCGTTGCTTACCCTTTCTTGCTTATTATTTAATTTATATACATTAGTTTCCCTTGTTTTTATTTGTTTTTTTTTTTATTATTATAATTTTTTTGCTGAGCAATTTACCTAGAGTGCGGTAGATTCTATCCCATATACTTCTTTTTTTTCTTTTTTCATTTTTAATTATTGATTGATTTCAAATTTGTGGCAAGGAAAATATTTGAATTATTAACATCAAAGTTTTCTATACATTCCATTGCGGTGATACCTTAAGGCACCGCAATGGATGACAAAAATAAAGGCGGGGGATTGTCGCTTGACATCTCAGATGATGAGTCAATTAAGTCTCCTTCATTTGAAAAGCTCGATTCTTCTGAGGAAATGGATATCCTTGAAGAATCACTTGATTTGCTCACCAACAAAAACACTGGAGCCTACCCTAAAGGGAGTGTCAAACCACTGCCTCCTTCTCCTCCTACTCCCCCTTCTCCACCATCGCCACCTCGTCTACCTGTTCCCCCTACTCCACCCGTTCCCCCAAAAACTTCTGCGACCCCCCGCCACAAAGCATACCCTGATGACTCGAAAGGTCCGTGGGTTGTATTTTTCCGGCCCAAACAAAAACCTTTGAATATTACTCGGATTTCTAAAGATCTGACAACACATTTCTCGGCCGTTACCGACATTTTTAAGGTGACGCCAAACAAACTGCGAGTTACCGTTGACGACCGGAAGCAGGCCAACCGGATCGTTGCATGCGAGCGTTTTTCGATAGAATATCGAGTCTACGTCCCCAGTTGTGATGTAGAAATTGAAGGAGTGGTCACCGAAGCGAGTCTAACTTGCGAAGATTTCTTGCACGCCGAATCCTTCGGCATCTTCAAAAATCGTTGCCTCCCAAGAGTCAAGATACTGTCCTGCACTCAACTACAGTCAGTGTCGCTCATAGGTACGAAAAAAAGGTATACCTTATCAGACTCGTTTCGTGTGACCTTTTCAGGATCGGCATTACCTGACTACGTCACAATTGGGAAGGTTCGACTACCTGTACGCTTGTTTGTACCGAGGGTAATGAATTGCTTAAAATGCAAGCAACTAGGTCACACCGCAGACTATTGCTCAAACAAACCGCGCTGCGATCAATGTGGGGAGGTGCATACGGAAGGTCCTTGTGGTGCTGCCCCAAAATGTGTTTACTGCAAGGATACTCCGCATGCTCTGAGTGATTGCCCGAAGTACAAACAGCAGGGAGAAAAACTTAAGCGGTCATTGGAAGCTCGCTCTAAGCGTTCACTAGCAGAAATTTTGAAAATGACCGCTTCATCTTCCCAAACTACCCAAAAAAGCAACAACACATTCCACCTCCTGCCAGATGATGATCAGGGCTCTGATTCAGAGGTTGGTGAGGATCGTCCCTTTGTCTTTAACGGCAACCCGAGGAAGCGATGCAAAACAAACGTCATCCAAAAACCTCGTGAGGCCTCTCGTTTGGACTCTCAACCAACCTTGACAAATTTAAGAGGTAGCGGAAATGTACCAAAACCCCCACCACCGGGATTTAAAGTTTGTAATTTTAACAAAGACTTTCTGCCACTTCCGGGATCATCTAAAACCCCAGATATCCCATTTTTTCAGCCAGAAGAACAGCTGAAAAATCAGCAAGAACATGCTCCCATGTTCACGTTTTCTGGAATTGTGGAGAGCATCTTCAATATATTCAATGTCTCTGACTCAACGAGGAACATTATTAATTTAGTGCTTCCAATTGTGAAAACTCTTTTGAAGCAACTAGCTTCCAAGTGGTCCTTCCTTGCATCGATCATATCCTTTGATGGATAATTCTCCAAATGAGGTCGGGGATATGATCTCAGTCCTGCAGTGGAACTGTAGAAGTCTTATACCAAAACTTGACGCATTCAAATTTTTAGTTCACTCCTCACTTTGTGATGCATTTGCTCTTTGTGAAACATGGCTCTCTTCAGACACAAATCTTCCTTTCCACGATTTTAACATTATTCGCCTTGATCGAGCAGATTCGTATGGAGGGGTGCTTCTCGGGATCAACAAACTCCATTCCTTTTATAGAATCGATCTGCCTTCCGTGACAGGCATTGAAGTAGTTGCATGTCAGGTAAATGTTCGAGGTAAAAGTCTCAGTATTGCCTCAGTACATCTTCCTCCGAGAACTGCGATTTCTCGCCAAGGTTTCTCAGATATCTGCTCAGTTTTACCTGAGCCTCGGTTGATATTAGGAGATTTTAACTCCCACGGTACAGGCTGGGGGGAACTGTACGATGACAACCGCTCAACGTTGATATACGACCTTTGCGATAGCTTCAATATGACAATTCTAAACACTGGGGAAGTAACACGAGTAGCCAAACCTCCAACAAGAGAAAGTAGATTAGACCTCTCCCTCTGTTCGAGTTCACTATCGTTGGATTGCTCGTGGAAAGTAATCCAAGATCCCTACGGTAGTGACCACTTGCCAATCAAAATTTATATTACCAATGGTTCATCTTCTACTCGCTCGATTGACATCGCGTACGATCTTACGAAAAACATTGACTGGCAAAAATTTGCGTCCGCGGTTATTGATGCCAGTCAATCGATTGAAACACTTCCTCCACTGGATGAGTACTCCTTTCTCGCGCGTCTAATCATCGATTGTGCGCTGCAAGCACAGACGAAACGTGTTCCGGGTGTTTCCGTTCGCAAACGACCTCCCACTCCGTGGTGGGATAAGGATTGCACCGACGCGAACAGCGAGAAGTCCGCCGCGTTTAAACGCTTCCGCAGACACGGTAAGGTCGGGGATTTCGAGCGGTACACCGACCTCGAGAAAACTTTTAAGGGCTTGATTAAAGCCAAAAAACGCGGTTACTGGCGTCGGTTCGTCGATGGGTTGCCGCGAGAGACTTCCATGAGAACACTCTGGAATGTCGGCAGGAGAATGCGAAACGCGTCATCACCGGTCAACGAAGACAAGGAGTACTCAGACAGTTGGATATTCAGCTTCGCGCGGAAAGTTTGCCCGGATTCGGTGTCGGTTCAAACCAACGTTCGTGATCGTCCGTCGGGTAGTAACGAAATAGATTCCCCGTTTTCGATGGTGGAATTCTCACTTGCTCTCCGCTCATGTAACAACTCAGCTCCAGGAATGGATAGAATCAAGTTCAACTTGCTTAAAAATCTCCCAGACGTCGCGAAGAGACGCTTGTTGAACTTATTCAATCAATTTCTGGAGCACAACATTGTTCCGGATGATTGGAGGCAAGTAAGAGTTATCGCCATTCGAAAACCCGGTAAACCCGCGTCGGATTATAACTCGTACCGTCCCATCGCGATGCTGTCCTGTATACGGAAATTGTTGGAGAAAATGATTCTTTTTCGTCTAGACAAATGGGTCGAGTCGAATGGTTTACTTTCAGATACGCAATTTGGATTTCGGAGAGGCAAAGGAACGAGCGACTGTCTTGCGTTGCTTTCAACTGAAATTCAACTGGCCTATGCGCAAAAACAGCAAATGGGTTCAGTTTTCTTGGACATTAAGGGGGCTTTTGATTCTGTTTGTATCGATGTCCTTTCGGATAAACTCCACGATAGTGGGCTTTCACCAATTATGAACAACTATTTGAGCAACTTGTTGTCTGAGAAATATATGAGCTTTTCTCATGGAAACTCGACAACTTCACGAATTAGTTACATGGGTCTCCCCCAGGGCTCATGTTTAAGCCCCCTTCTTTATAATTTTTATGTAAAAGACATTGATGGTTGTCTTGATGAAAATTGCTCGCTAAGGCAGCTTGCAGATGACGGCGTTGTGTCTGTTATAGGGCCAAGTGCACCGGACCTGCAAGGACCATTGCAAGATACCTTAGACAATTTGTCTACTTGGGCTATGAAGCTGGGTATCGAATTCTCTCCGGAGAAAACTGAGTTGGTTGTTTTTTCTAGGAAGCATCATCCTGCACAGTTACAGTTTCAACTAAAGGGTAGAACAATCACTCAAAGTATATCTTTCAAGTATTTAGGTGTCTGGTTCGATTCCAAAAGCACGTGGGGAAAACATATTGCGTATGTGAAACAAAAATGCCAACAAAGAATCAATTTTCTTCGTACAATTACTGGAACTTGGTGGGGAGCACACCGGGAAGATCTGATCAGGTTGTATCGAACAACCATCTTGTCGGTCCTAGAGTACGGTAGCTTCTGCTTTCAATCCGCGGCAAAAACACACATCCTGAAGCTACAACGGGTTCAATACCGTTGCCTCCGAATCGCGCTTGGCTGTATGCACTCGACGCATACGATGAGCCTCGAAGTACTCGCGGGTGTTCTGCCACTGACAGATCGTTTCGCGGAACTGTCCTTCCGTTTTCTTATCCGTTGTGAAGTAATGAACCCATTGATAATAGAAAACTTTGAGAAGCTGCTCGACCGAAATCCTCAAACAAGATTCATGAGTTTGTACTATGAGTACATGACGCTGGAGGTTGGCCCTTCTTCATTAATCTCCAATCGTGATTGCTTTCAAGCCATCGGTCGGTGGTTGTTCCCTCAATTTTTGCAATCAAGTACCACCATGTAAGAAACGATAAAAGATTTTTCACAGATGGGTCAACCATAAATGCTTCCACTGGATTTGATGTATTTAATCAATTTCATAGCGCCTCTTATAAACTGCAGAAACCATGCTCAGTATACGTTGCGGAACTCGCAGCTATATTTTACGCAGTAGAGCGAATTGCCTCACTACCTTCTGACCATTATTTCATTTTCACAGATAGTCTTAGCTCATTGGAGGCTATTCGTTCAATGAGGCCGATGAAGCACTCCTCGTATTTCCTGCCTGAAATACGATCTAAACTGAGTGCTTTATCTAACTGCTCCTATACTATCACCTTAGCTTGGGTCCCATCTCATTGCTCAATTCCGGGTAATGAGAAAGCGGACTCATTGGCTAAGGTGGGCGCTATGGAAGGCGATATTTTTGAGCGACAAATCGCCTTCAACGAATTTTTCTCCATTGCTCGCCAGCAAGTCCTCATCAGTTGGCAACAAAAATGGAATGATGGTGAATTGGGAAGATGGTTACATTCTATTCTCCCACAGGTGTCGAACAAACCATGGTTCAAAGGGTTGGACATGAGCCGCGACTTTATACGAGTTATATCAAGGCTTATGTCCAATCACTGCTCGTTAGACTCGCACTTCTATCGAATTGGGCTCTCAGGCAGCAATTTATGTGCGTGTGGCAGTGGTTATCACGATATCGAGCATGTTGTTTGGTCGTGTACTTTACACCGTGTTGCCAGATCTGAGTTATCCACATCCCTCAGGGCCCGAGGAAAACAACCCGCGATACCCGTTAGAGATGTCTTGGCGAGCCGAGATCTCGACTATTTGAATTTAATTTATGTGTTTTTAAAACGGATAGATCTGAGGATTTAGTAGTTAGTGTCATCTTGTGCTCTCCCAAGTTGTTAGCTGCCCATCGGTGTACCCCCATGTTTGTCTTTTTCATCAGAGTGTCGCTTAGTTCGAGATCAAGAGCACATTGCTCTCCAAACCTTGTGTTCACAATTCCTTCCCTGCCATCCATTTGTTACAATTTGTCACCCCTAACCTCGAGATAGCCGCGAGTAATCGGCCCCCGCTTTACTAACGTTAGTTTTAAGTAATTTTGTAATCTAATCAATGAATATTGGCTCCGCAAAGCTATAGCAAATGAGCCTGGAAAAATAAACGCATTATAAAAAAAAAATGAGAAAGCGCAACGACGAACGTACACTTTTCACGGGCTTCTCTGCGCTGTTACTTAAGACTTGTATCTGCATAGAAATCGGGTGACTTAAGTAACATCGAAAAATATTTTGATCGGAAAGTGATTACGTCAAAAAGCAATTTGACTGGTAAATAAATTTAAAAATGGGATGGGATCCCATATTCGGACAATATAAAGACTGGACTCGGAAAAAATGCGACACTTTGTTTTGGGTGTAACTTTTTATCGCGTGGGTAAAAATTAATGAAATTTTGGGTAATACTAGTTTAGAATGTTATGTATATATGTGTATATATCGCGATCTGTCAAGTAGTTTTCAAGATGCATTCGCAACAAAAAGAGCTACGCCAGCAAATCTTGAACGCGGTGATCGATAATCCTGGTCAGTCGCACAGATGGATCGGCAAAAGGCTTGGAATCCACCATTCGACCGTGTCCCGCGTTGTGAAGATGTTCCAGGAGACGAAGACCATCGAGCGGCCAAAAACCGATTACGGAATACCCAGAGAAGGCGCGGAAGATAAGGCAGTACTTTAAGAATAATCCGAACGTTTCCACCCGAGACGTGGCCAAAAAGGTCAATTCGTCGAAGTGGTTCGTCCAGCAGACCATGAAGCGGGCTGGGCTACGTGTTTTTAAGGTCAGGAAGGCACCAAACCGGACTGACAAGCAAAACGCGGTGGCCAAATTGGATTGGTACGAAGCGAAGGGCGTTAATGTGGTCCCGAAGGAGGCGAACCCGCCAAATACACCAGAACTTCGTCCGATCGAAAAGTTTTGGGCGATAATGAAGAAGAAGTTGAAGAAAAGCGGAAAAACATTCAAAACCGATGAAGCTTTGAAGACAAACTGGGAGAAATTGTGTAAGGAAGATGGGCAAAGCCTCGCCCAAGATCTCATGAGAAGTTTTAAGCTTGGGGGAGGAAATTCAATAAATAAATTATGCCAAAACATAGATAATATATAGTTATTTAATCCCTGAAAATTTGAGAAGTATCCGATTTAAAATGAATTTTTGGTGATCATTTTTGTGTGTCTCATTTTTTCTGAGTCCAGTCTTTATAGTGTAATATAGCAGGAGCTTCGATTGACACTGATAGCTCGACTTTGTTTACCTTTGATATTTTCGACGTATTGAAAATTTGCTCTTGATGTTTCAATCAATCATATTCATTGTGATGTATTGAACATCAATAACTGGTAAAAGTTGATTGAATATTACTGTCATTAATATGATTTGTTCCCAAATTTATCGTTTAGCGCAGTATTACGAACGGAATGACGAATGTGCAGCAGTTTGAATGTAATATTCAACTTTTTTTCTGTTTTCGTCAGATGTGGTATGTGTCTCCAGTGGAATGCCTTAACCACTTATCATTTTCAAGAGATTACATCTACTAAATTGACCTGAAAAAACTGGCATCACTGATAAGTTCGAAATGTGGTGGCTTGCTTAACGCTTCAGTGGCGCCACTATGAAAAATGCGAGCACAAACCATATTTGCGATAAATGTAATTGTGATTCTTACGTCTGTTTGTCTGTGCCACTACCTTGTGATGGAAAAAGTGCGTGAAAGACTTTCCATTGTTAACGACATTCGGTATACATACCAGCGTCTACCCGATCGTCTACCACGGTACACAATCTGAAACTACTTAAGGTTGGAATTAATCATTTTGTTCGACCATTTTCCACAGAGATGGCGCTGTTCCGCTGGTAGGAAGTGATAAAAATCCCCATATAGAAATTGAGAGATTAATTCGCCTCCGGTGCATATTCAGGGCAAAAAAAGTGAACGACAACCTAAAGAAATTAGTCAGGGGCTTTGTCGTTCAGTTTTTTCCCGGAAATTAATGCTCAACAAGCTACAATAAAATAAAAATGATTTTTCCCCATACAATTTTACCTGCTTTACTACCAGTCCCCAGAGAGCCAAAAAATTCAAATTTGAGAGAGAAATCCTCTCTCACGAGCTCAATCTCTCAACATGCCATGTGTTTTGTTGACACTCGATTTGTGATTTCCCTTTCAAAGATTACAAAATAGAGTACCTGACACTACAAAACATGTCTGGTACATCTATATATGCATTTGCTTTAACATTTGAAGTCCCTCCTTTTTTACATATTCTGCGCAAAACATACTTTATGCTCCGCCCCATATATAAATATCGGCGGGAAATTCTATGAGGGGTGAGCTATTTTGTGTGCAGAATGTGATAAAAAGGAGGGACTTCGAATATTAATCTAAATGCATATATAGAGGTACCAGACATGTTTTGCACTGCAGTGTCCTCTGTGAACAATTATAGGAAAACAGATTGTGCTTAGTTTCCGATAGATGTCACCGCAAACAACAGCTGTGACATCTGATGGAACATGAATGCAGAAGCTTGACAAAATGATCAATTCCAAGAGCACAAATATCAGCTCTCACAAAACATACAACAATGAAACTGGAACTTCATAGTTGGTTGGAAATGCTATCTAACATGAAGCTTTAGTGTGATAATTTATTAGCTAGAGAATGGTCTTAGAAGAGCCATTGCAAGATACCTTAGACAATTTGTCTACTTGGGCTATGAAGCTGGGTATCGAATTCTCTCCGGAGAAAACTGAGTTGGTTGTTTTTTCTAGGAAGCATCATCCTGCACAGTTACAGTTTCAACTAAAGGGTAGAACAATCACTCAAAGTATATCTTTCAAGTATTTAGGTGTCTGGTTCGATTCCAAAAGCACGTGGGGAAAACATATTGCGTATGTGAAACAAAAATGCCAACAAAGAATCAATTTTCTTCGTACAATTACTGGAACTTGGTGGGGAGCACACCGGGAAGATCTGATCAGGTTGTATCGAACAACCATCTTGTCGGTCCTAGAGTACGGTAGCTTCTGCTTTCAATCCGCGGCAAAAACACACATCCTGAAGCTACAACGGGTTCAATACCGTTGCCTCCGAATCGCGCTTGGCTGTATGCACTCGACGCATACGATGAGCCTCGAAGTACTCGCGGGTGTTCTGCCACTGACAGATCGTTTCGCGGAACTGTCCTTCCGTTTTCTTATCCGTTGTGAAGTAATGAACCCATTGATAATAGAAAACTTTGAGAAGCTGCTCGACCGAAATCCTCAAACAAGATTCATGAGTTTGTACTATGAGTACATGACGCTGGAGGTTGGCCCTTCTTCATTAATCTCCAATCGTGATTGCTTTCAAGCCATCGGTCGGTGGTTGTTCCCTCAATTTTTGCAATCAAGTACCACCATGTAAGAAACGATAAAAGATTTTTCACAGATGGGTCAACCATAAATGCTTCCACTGGATTTGATGTATTTAATCAATTTCATAGCGCCTCTTATAAACTGCAGAAACCATGCTCAGTATACGTTGCGGAACTCGCAGCTATATTTTACGCAGTAGAGCGAATTGCCTCACTACCTTCTGACCATTATTTCATTTTCACAGATAGTCTTAGCTCATTGGAGGCTATTCGTTCAATGAGGCCGATGAAGCACTCCTCGTATTTCCTGCCTGAAATACGATCTAAACTGAGTGCTTTATCTAACTGCTCCTATACTATCACCTTAGCTTGGGTCCCATCTCATTGCTCAATTCCGGGTAATGAGAAAGCGGACTCATTGGCTAAGGTGGGCGCTATGGAAGGCGATATTTTTGAGCGACAAATCGCCTTCAACGAATTTTTCTCCATTGCTCGCCAGCAAGTCCTCATCAGTTGGCAACAAAAATGGAATGATGGTGAATTGGGAAGATGGTTACATTCTATTCTCCCACAGGTGTCGAACAAACCATGGTTCAAAGGGTTGGACATGAGCCGCGACTTTATACGAGTTATATCAAGGCTTATGTCCAATCACTGCTCGTTAGACTCGCACTTCTATCGAATTGGGCTCTCAGGCAGCAATTTATGTGCGTGTGGCAGTGGTTATCACGATATCGAGCATGTTGTTTGGTCGTGTACTTTACACCGTGTTGCCAGATCTGAGTTATCCACATCCCTCAGGGCCCGAGGAAAACAACCCGCGATACCCGTTAGAGATGTCTTGGCGAGCCGAGATCTCGACTATTTGAATTTAATTTATGTGTTTTTAAAACGGATAGATCTGAGGATTTAGTAGTTAGTGTCATCTTGTGCTCTCCCAAGTTGTTAGCTGCCCATCGGTGTACCCCCATGTTTGTCTTTTTCATCAGAGTGTCGCTTAGTTCGAGATCAAGAGCACATTGCTCTCCAAACCTTGTGTTCACAATTCCTTCCCTGCCATCCATTTGTTACAATTTGTCACCCCTAACCTCGAGATAGCCGCGAGTAATCGGCCCCCGCTTTACTAACGTTAGTTTTAAGTAATTTTGTAATCTAATCAATGAATATTGGCTCCGCAAAGCTATAGCAAATGAGCCTGGAAAAATAAACGCATTATAAAAAAAAAATGAGAAAGCGCAACGACGAACGTACACTTTTCACGGGCTTCTCTGCGCTGTTACTTAAGACTTGTATCTGCATAGAAATCGGGTGACTTAAGTAACATCGAAAAATATTTTGATCGGAAAGTGATTACGTCAAAAAGCAATTTGACTGGTAAATAAATTTAAAAATGGGATGGGATCCCATATTCGGACAATATAAAGACTGGACTCGGAAAAAATGCGACACTTTGTTTTGGGTGTAACTTTTTATCGCGTGGGTAAAAATTAATGAAATTTTGGGTAATACTAGTTTAGAATGTTATGTATATATGTGTATATATCGCGATCTGTCAAGTAGTTTTCAAGATGCATTCGCAACAAAAAGAGCTACGCCAGCAAATCTTGAACGCGGTGATCGATAATCCTGGTCAGTCGCACAGATGGATCGGCAAAAGGCTTGGAATCCACCATTCGACCGTGTCCCGCGTTGTGAAGATGTTCCAGGAGACGAAGACCATCGAGCGGCCAAAAACCGATTACGGAATACCCAGAGAAGGCGCGGAAGATAAGGCAGTACTTTAAGAATAATCCGAACGTTTCCACCCGAGACGTGGCCAAAAAGGTCAATTCGTCGAAGTGGTTCGTCCAGCAGACCATGAAGCGGGCTGGGCTACGTGTTTTTAAGGTCAGGAAGGCACCAAACCGGACTGACAAGCAAAACGCGGTGGCCAAATTGCGTGCGCGGAAGCTGTACCGTGAGTGGCGTCCCGCATGGATGTTCCGGAATAGTTCCGGAATAGAAAGATGGACAAATTCGCGAAGAATTACCTGTTGTGGCAGGCGATCTGCGAGTGCGGACGGTACAGCAAGCCGTTCGTTACAACCGGCACCATAAACGGGCAGATTTATCGAGAGGAATGCTTGCAGAAGTGCTTGCTGCCCTTTCTCCGCTCTCACCGTGGTCCCACGCTGTTCTGGCCGGATCTCGCTTCGTGCCATTACGCCAAGCCTGTAATGGATTGGTACGAAGCGAAGGGCGTTAATGTGGTCCCGAAGGAGGCGAACCCGCCAAATACACCAGAACTTCGTCCGATCGAAAAGTTTTGGGCGATAATGAAGAAGAAGTTGAAGAAAAGCGGAAAAACATTCAAAACCGATGAAGCTTTGAAGACAAACTGGGAGAAATTGTGTAAGGAAGATGGGCAAAGCCTCGCCCAAGATCTCATGAGAAGTTTTAAGCTTGGGGGAGGAAATTCAATAAATAAATTATGCCAAAACATAGATAATATATAGTTATTTAATCCCTGAAAATTTGAGAAGTATCCGATTTAAAATGAATTTTTGGTGATCATTTTTGTGTGTCTCATTTTTTCTGAGTCCAGTCTTTATAGTGTAATATAGCAGGAGCTTCGATTGACACTGATAGCTCGACTTTGTTTACCTTTGATATTTTCGACGTATTGAAAATTTGCTCTTGATGTTTCAATCAATCATATTCATTGTGATGTATTGAACATCAATAACTGGTAAAAGTTGATTGAATATTACTGTCATTAATATGATTTGTTCCCAAATTTATCGTTTAGCGCAGTATTACGAACGGAATGACGAATGTGCAGCAGTTTGAATGTAATATTCAACTTTTTTTCTGTTTTCGTCAGATGTGGTATGTGTCTCCAGTGGAATGCCTTAACCACTTATCATTTTCAAGAGATTACATCTACTAAATTGACCTGAAAAAACTGGCATCACTGATAAGTTCGAAATGTGGTGGCTTGCTTAACGCTTCAGTGGCGCCACTATGAAAAATGCGAGCACAAACCATATTTGCGATAAATGTAATTGTGATTCTTACGTCTGTTTGTCTGTGCCACTACCTTGTGATGGAAAAAGTGCGTGAAAGACTTTCCATTGTTAACGACATTCGGTATACATACCAGCGTCTACCCGATCGTCTACCACGGTACACAATCTGAAACTACTTAAGGTTGGAATTAATCATTTTGTTCGACCATTTTCCACAGAGATGGCGCTGTTCCGCTGGTAGGAAGTGATAAAAATCCCCATATAGAAATTGAGAGATTAATTCGCCTCCGGTGCATATTCAGGTCAAAAAAAGTGAACGACAACCTAAAGAAATTAGTCAGGGGCTTTGTCGTTCAGTTTTTTCCCGGAAATTAATGCTCAACAAGCTACAATAAAATAAAAATGATTTTTCCCCATACAATTTTACCTGCTTTACTACCAGTCCCCAGAGAGCCAAAAAATTCAAATTTGAGAGAGAAATCCTCTCTCACGAGCTCAATCTCTCAACATGCCATGTGTTTTGTTGACACTCGATTTGTGATTTCCCTTTCAAAGATTACAAAATAGAGTACCTGACACTACAAAACATGTCTGGTACATCTATATATGCATTTGCTTTAACATTTGAAGTCCCTCCTTTTTTACATATTCTGCGCAAAACATACTTTATGCTCCGCCCCATATATAAATATCGGCGGGAAATTCTATGAGGGGTGAGCTATTTTGTGTGCAGAATGTGATAAAAAGGAGGGACTTCGAATATTAATCTAAATGCATATATAGAGGTACCAGACATGTTTTGCACTGCAGTGTCCTCTGTGAACAATTATAGGAAAACAGATTGTGCTTAGTTTCCGATAGATGTCACCGCAAACAACAGCTGTGACATCTGATGGAACATGAATGCAGAAGCTTGACAAAATGATCAATTCCAAGAGCACAAATATCAGCTCTCACAAAACATACAACAATGAAACTGGAACTTCATAGTTGGTTGGAAATGCTATCTAACATGAAGCTTTAGTGTGATAATTTATTAGCTAGAGAATGGTCTTAGAAGAGGGTAGGTAGATAGTTCCGTTAGAGTACGGCAGTATAAAAATTGAATAGAAGTTGGAAATGAGCGAAGGGTCATTGATGCGACAGTGCAAGTCAAACGCACACTCTTTGCTCAACCCGTACGATGTACGTGGAGATTTGAAGTATGCCTTCAAATCTACAGGCAAAAAGTGTGCGCCTGACTTTGCTCAAATACTGCCTGCGGCTGTGGAATAGTTCTAGCGCCGTTTAATCACTACCTAAAACCCCACGTTGCCGCTAGAGCTATTCCACAGCCGCAGGCAGTATTTGAGCAAAGTCAGGCGCACACTTTTTGCCTGTAGATTTGACGACATACTTCAAATCTCCGCGTACATCGTACGGGTTGGGCAAACAGTGTGCGTTTGACTTGCACTGTCGCATCAATGGCCCTTCGCTCATTTTGAACTTCTATTCAATTTTCATACTGCCGTACCCCAACGGAACTATCTACCTACCCTCTTCTAAGACCATTCTCTAGCTAATAAATTATCACACTAAAGCTTCATGTTAGATATCATAAAAACACTTTGAATGAAACTTCATGTTTGCTGCGGGGCAACACGCAAGGAGTTCCAAGTTCATGAGCGATGTCAAAACAGTGCCCGACAAGTTTGTGCTGTTGTGTGTCCAGTAAGCTGTCCATAATCCATCTTCCCGTACAGTTCGTCGTCCATGAGGATGCATCCATCGTGCTTTGTAAGAACCTCATTGTACAACTTCCGGGCACGTTTTTTGGCCACTATATTATGCTTCAGTGTCCTGTTTTGTTGCTTACTGGTCCGAAAAGATCGAAATCCTTCTCGCTGACGAATCCTTCTGACGGTGCTTTGGCTGGCATTGAATTTATTGGCGATAACATAATCCGACAACCCTGGGTTTGCCCTAACCGTTCTCAACACCTTCAAATGCAGCTTCCGATCCTAAGTTCCACTACGACGCTTGCTATGATCCTGCCGATCGATAGTATGCCGCTCACGAAAACGTTTGAGAACACTGCACACGGCCGATTTACCCAATTTCAACGACTTCGCGATGTTTGAACCTGACCACGTCGGATTTTCCAGGTGGGTGTCCAAAATTAATTTTTGATTCGCGGCTTCCATCAAGTATAACCTAAGAGGAAGAGGTGACAATTGGCTTCTTACTCTTTAATGTCTTTCTCTATCTCTATCTTTATCTATCTCTATCTTATGCACATCAAATCAGCCAATCACGAGCTGGTTCACGTTTGACAGAAAAGTGGTTCATTTTTGCCCCCGAGTTTAGATAGGGTAAGTCAATTGATCAAGTCAGTTGAATTCAACTGACTTGAACGCGAATTGAACGTGCAAACCATGCCATTCAACTGACTTGATCAACTCACTTGAATTGAAAAAAAGTTGAACCAGGCGCAACTTTTCAAGCCAATTGAAATCAACTAAGATGATCATTTGACTTGCCTAATCTGGAGGGGAAATATTGAAACACAAAATCAGACTTTTTTTGATTTTGCGTCAATATGTTTATCAATATTTTCGTCGTCAATATTTGCATCAATATGATGGTCAATACTTTTGAGTTGTTTGCCCGTGTGGTGCCTGCTTCATTCTAAAAAGCCTGTGCTCAATACATAATTTATTGGATGTCTATTTACATTCACATTTTGTAGATCATCTATATTAAGCTACACTGCCCTCACTGTAGACTTGCCTACTCGAAACATTGATCCCAAAAATGTTCCATTGTGTGATATAAATGCTGCTGGACACCAGAAAGTCCATGTGCCTCATCAGGGTAACTCTGAAATCGAAGATTCATTCATTGTGGTTCATTCCAGAAAATAGTCAACTTCCTCCCCGAACTTACCATCTGCTCGAACTCGATATCCTCGTCAACGAGGGCTCGAACGAACACCATCGAATTCTGGTAGTGCACATTATCGTCGGCATTTCCGTGAATCAACAAGAACATGTGATTCTTCATGCCAGCCACATATCGACTAACGTCACTTTTTTCGTAGCCTTCCTCATTATTTCCCGGCTGTGGCAAACCCATGAACCGTTCCGTATAAATAGAATCTGAAAATGATCAATCTCTCCATAAGACCATCAAAATCACAAGTCCTTCCCGGCCGCTTACCATAGAACATCCACGAAGTCACCGGAGCAACCGAAATGCCACACTTGAACACCTTGTCACTGTCCTTCTCCAGCGTCATCGACGTCACATAGCCACCGTAGCTCCATCCCCAGATACCGGTCCGTTCCCGATCGATGAAACTGTACTTATCCTGCAGGTAACGCGTCACGGCAATCTGGTCCTCAATCTCAACCGTTCCCAGCTGATTATTGAGGGTGAACAAGAAGTTAAAACCCTGGTTGGCGGTACCGCGTCCATCGATCTGACAGTAGATGGTCTTTTTCGTTGTGGTCAAATAGTTTCCGAACCCGATCGTGAAGGTGTCGATAACTCGAGCAGAATTCGGTCCACCGTAAACTTGAACGATCATCGGGTGCTTTTCGTTGTTGTTGGCAAGATTTTCGAAATCGATCTCCGGTGGCAGGTACAACCGGACGGATGCTTTGTATCCACCGGCGACTGGGACCTTGAGGAAGCGGACTTTAGTTTCCTTGTAGGCGGTCAGCTTGGTGCGAAGAGCTTCATTCATTTCCCAGTCTGCCATGTGCTGTAGATCATCGGTTCGGTAGATTTGCGAGTACGAGGGAGTAGGACCGGAGCAAGTTGCAGCAAAGTACGAGAAGTCGGTACTGAACGATACGCTGGCGTAGTTGCAGGACGCATCATTGCTGAGTTTGTCCTTGAGCAGGCTGCAGGTTAGACATTCTCCGTCTCGGTAGACGTGTCGGGTTTGTGGAGCACTGACCGGGACGGCTGTATAGTAAAGGTTGTTCTTGGATTCGTCGATCCCATTGATGCTAGTAACGGTGAACTGTTCGGGGGACTTGTAGGTAATGCTAGAACCGTTCAACTCCCAGACTCGTCGCCAACCGTTGGAATCTCCCAGGAAGAAGCAGCGATCGCCAGTGCTAGTGCAGCGAGGGGTGTACAGGTCGTACCATCCTTTGGGTTCGTCGACTCTGACAAGCTAATGGAATGTGTTATGATCTCGCAGCAAGACCGTAAGACTTGGTAACCTACCTCAGTACAGTCCCGCGTAGCTACGTTGCAGCGCTGGTAGGTAACTACATTTTGTCGTCGATTCATCCAGATCGCTCCCAAGTCAGATCCAATCCAGTTGACCGTTCCGAGGATATGATCTTCGCTGACAATGTTTTCGGGAGCTGGTAGCTCATGCCAAACACGTCCATTCACCGTCAAGTCCATGACTCGCAGATGTACCGTTGGATTAGTGGTGTTAACCTTGGGATATTTTAGAGTATACTCCTCCGGATATTGGTTGTTGGGATCGTCCGGTTCACCGTAGATGTGATAGGTGAACTCCCTTACTTTGGTGTCATTGAAACTAGCCATGGCGATGTGGGTACCGTCATTGGAGAACCACAGCGTAGCGTCAGTTCCGAAGACTTCCTCTGTGAAGTCGGGATAGGTGTTAGATTAACTAATTGCAATCTCTGGCACATATTTACCTTCGTACACCCAATCGGGAACGCCGTTGTAGATTACTCCAGCGACTCCGTCCTCCGTCAGGAGTTCCTCATCTGTGCTCAGCAGCTCGGAACGGTAGTGTACATTATTGTTCTTGACGTAGGCCAAAGATTGGCCGTTCGGTGAGACGATACAGACAGACACTTCTTCTTTATTGGCAACATCGTACGTGTTCCTATTTGAATACCCGCATCATTAGCTTATATGGAAGAACTAGTAAAAAAAATCTACCATACCCAGTGGAAATATCCAACACAACATATTTCGAGAGAGTTGAATGTCTGAACACGGTTCTCGTGGCGTACCGGATCAATGCCTTGTTCAGGTCGGGTTTGATAAACTGCACGGATGCGCCTGGCCAGTCCGTCTGAAATTTTAAATTCCCCTGTTAGACGAACAAAAGCCCCCTGATCTGTTCAAGTCTCACCAATGCACTAGATTCCAAGACTACAGTTTCCGTTTTGTCTTCAGCGTTGTACTTGACGTAGCCACCATCGGCTTTGCGATAGACGAACTCCTTCCCTGCAAATATTACGTCAGCATTCAGCAGCATGTGCAAAAATCAATTTTCAAACCAACCCGTCACCCAATTGCCATTGAATCCACGCTGTCCGAATTGATTGGGAATAATTTCGTTCAATGGAAAATCCTTAAGTTGATCCTGTTTAGATTCCGTTGGAGCAGCCTCCGTTGTCGCCACCAGGATAGCCAGAATGGCCACCAGAATCGGCTTCATGTTGCGATTGTTCGATCTTAAAATAAATATCACGTGATTACGGAAAGCTTCAACTCTTCGTCTGTTTGATGAGGTATTCAACACTTGTATTGTCGCTAGACTTGAAAACCGAAATGACCAACTCGCGACAATCGATTTTACTCTTGTTGTGTACGTTAAAGATAACGTCGCATCTAGTGCGAACTATAGCGCATCATTTGACGAATACAGCGCACTAGATGCGACGTTATGTTTAACGTACATAACGAGAGTAAAATCGATTGACGCGAGATGGTCATTTCGGTTTTCAAGTCTAGCGACAATATCTTTCTCCCAGTCCTTAGTGCAGCACTATTAACCCAAAACTTACAACGCCCTATCAGCTCTCTTTATCCAACACCTTTGAATCACTGAACTTGACGAACTGACAAACCTAGTCCAAGTGTTTTATTGATCGACCCAATGAAGAGGGTGTTAATCTTATCTCTGCGCCAAGTTCAAGACTACAGTAGACATTGCATTGTTTCCAAAAGCGTCGTTGGTATTAGTTATCAACGACCTAGCGAAGGAAGCTTTAGCTAATACCCCAATTGACAGCAATTGAAGACGGGGACACGGAATGGAGGAAGAATGGTGTTGCTCCGCGGCATGCTAGAAATAATTATGAACGTAATCTTCTGCGGTCTGAATACAATGGATTGAAGTGTCGAAAAAGTAGTGAAAATTTGCCTATCGCAAAAATGACGCCAGTTGACGACCTTTACTTTCGGGACACATTATGTTCATGTTGCTAAAATGGGTATGCATGCAGGCATTGCTGAAATGTGAAACAATTGTATCACAGTGAGGAACTCAGAGGTATCCATCCTGAATTCTTTTATCAGTTTAACGTACTTAATAAATAATCCATTAAGGTGAATCACTTTAGAATACCTTATTTTTGATTGATCTTGAAATCTCAAGAGCACAAATTTCAGCTCCCACAAACCATGTGTGGAAGTGATAGGGCATATAAGTGTAGAGTGAAGGATTTTTTTCCTTGATTTGTTTTCCATCGATCTTGTTTTCCATACTGAGTACCAATGCTACCGATGCCAGAGAGGCAGCTCCCACACAAGGACCCTACCTAGCGACCCTTCAACTCATGGACCGGAGACCAACGGTTTTACTTCCCTTTCGAAGGAATCCGTGATCAGAGATTTTAGGCCTCAGAAAACCCCGATGACGCCGACTGGGATTGAACCCAGGCCTTTTGGAGTGAGAAGCAGTCACAATTACCACTACACCACCAGTGCCGCTTGTAGTGAAGGTTTGGTTAGCGCCAATCAATAAACGAGTGAATTGAGATTTTCAAGTCCGGTTGTATTGGTGCGATATGTGAGAGCGTGTTAGTGAATATCCGAGGAAAATACATAACAAATCGATGTCAAGCTCATTTTGACAGGTCTACTTTCATACATTTTCTAGATTAGCCAGAGGAAAATAATAAACAACTTTACACGGCGTTGCTTCCGCAAGTGTGCGTGCGTTAAACGTCACTAATATCTATAGGGTCTCGTTGAATGTTCGCGTGTTTTGCCCTTTTCTATACAAAAACCAAGGGGCAGTACAGTTTTTGATCATGAGCAAAATCAGAGTTAATGGATCAATGAAAATCTACAGGTTTTGACTATACTGTGGCTACATTTTACATTTGATAGTCCATGTACAGTAGCGCCAAAAGCATGCTGTGGTGGGTTCAAAACTTGATCAATTTTGAGTCACTCTGAGAAACTCTGAGCAACTCTGAGTAAAGGTCCAAACGCAATATGGGCGGAAGCGGAACGGAAACGGAAAGTTTGACAGTTGTCACAAATGACATCAAGATGCCTAACCGAAGTCGATTTTGTTCTAACTAGTTTTCAATCCGACAAGTAGGCTGACTCAGATCGGGTTTTTTCCGCTGCCGCTGCCGTTCCGCTTCCGCTGACATTGCGCTAGAGCCTTAACTCGCGTTGATCAACATCAAATACATATAGCAACCTGATTTTTGTTATGAAATATGTCATAATTGGTGCGCTGTAGCCGATTGACATATTTTTCAACATTAATTTCATAAGCAACTGAAAACTGGTGCTGAAGTTCTTCCGGGTGTGATACTTGTGGTGCTGTTGAGGAATTTGCTGGATTGTAGAATTCCTATTGGAATAGACTGCGTTTCAGCTCAAGAGCGGATAGTGTCCATATTTACACCAACATCGTTGGCCCATAAACTGCAATTCATCGCAACAATTGGCATTTGATTTCCTTCTAATTCTTCACAAACTACGAGAATGAAATTGATGATGACAACTTGACTATACTTCATCCAAAAGCACACGGAACGTCGTCATGAAGGTCATATCCAGGAAGAACAAAAACGTTATTATGTCATAGAGAAGGGCTACTATTGACCCTACCTGCCAGCAAACGTATATCTCCGGGCACAAGCTGAGCAAGGCCTCGATGCAATAAATCTATGAGCTATCTTCATCTATCATTCATCAAGACCGCTTTGTATGGTTCTTCATTGAACACTTACCTTATATTAAATATACTTTATTTGTTTTCTAAGATACTTCCCAGACCATTTACAGACCTTGCGACAAACAATAAGATGCACGGTGTTACTGGCAACCCTGTAGGGATGAGATGGATAGATAAAAGGAGTCGGACCGCGAGTGCAAGTCAGTGCACAACTCTAATACAAAGTGTATTCGTATATTGTTAATCTCTTGGGTAATCTACGATAATAAAGCACTGGAAAACCCTACACGCTCTTCGCATCAGATGGAAGTAAAGGCGTTGCGAACTACTCAGAAGAACTACTACCATGTGCTAACAACAACAGCCTCGGTGACTAATTAACCACTTCATTCGAGCAGTTGAAATGACGTTTACTACCACTCGAACTTTGAACTAAAACATTATTTTTAGATTTTTTTTCTAGAACCACGAGAAAAGTAGCCATCATTTGTGCGTTTCATAAAAAAAAATAGAAATTAGTTAGTCCAGTTTTGTGGAATCGCTGGTAGAAAGTTACGCCAAGAATGCTTGACAAAGTGGTCAATTGAACCCAAACCTGTTTAAGCGATGGCGCCAAGTTCCAGGTGTTCAAAAGGCTATTATCGATGAGATGTTTGCAACTTTCGATCATCTACCAACGAACAATCTGAAAATGCTAATGTGTTAAGTGTGGCTTGTAGAATTGAGTAACAGCGAAGACAACAAATCAAGAAGACTGGCAACTTTGCCAGAATCCAAGCGACAGATACAGTAGCGCTGCGCTTGAGTGAAGGTGGAAGCAACGCATAGAAAAATTAGCAAATACACAAACCCTTCGTCTGAGGATGTAATCTTTGGTATCAAATTCGTTCGAAGCGAAGCATTTACCTTTGAGCGGCAGATGACGCGATTGTACCATAGAGGTAACTCTAAGACCACTGGGTCCCGAAGAAAATCATTATTATTTTTGGCTCACTCAGTACCAGAACAACGGTCCCAAGCAGTCCCAAGCTATTTCACTCACCCCTGCATGTTCTGCATGAATCCACACACCCCTGATGTTATCTGTCAAACTTTCATAGCGAATCAAAACAAACATAGTGTAGTAATAGAATTTCAACTAGAATAGGGTACGTTAATCGTTTGCTTGGGACCAATAGGCTACTAAAGTGGTGAGCCAATTTAAAATCGTTAGTTTCGTATTGATTGTTGATTGTACCCCTCTCATAGCGTTCGTATGAGAAAATGGAAGAGTTGCCAGTCTTCTTGATTTGTTGTCTTCGGTAACAGTTAGTCCAGTTTGGCTCGTTTTTGGATAGAAAAAGGTAAAACACGCGAACATTCAACAGGATCCTATTCACTCATTTATAAATTGACGCTAACCAAACCTTCGCTACTTTGTAGTACAAAGTCTATGCTTTAAAAAGAAAAGTTTATGTTTGCCACCTTCTCCCCTATATGCAGTCAATAATCCAGCTTTCCATGCTCGGTAATGGCGGCCTGTTTGTATGAATAAATGTATCCTTCACTGTGCTTTTTGACACTAACTGGAGGGCGTATGTTGTTCCATTTTCTACTGTTCCTGGTAGAGGGAAAGGGAAGGGGTTGAAATTCGAACATCCAGATAGTGTCAAAAAGCACAGCGAAGGATACATTTATTCATACATACAGATTTCTTGCAAAATCATGTATTTCTTGGCAAACTTTGAAAGTTTCTGCTGCCTTACTTCCTCCGAAACATCAAACTTATGCTGGGCGGTGAAGAACAGTAGCCCCGGAAGCCGCCGGAAGTCCACCTTGGCGTAAGTCTCATCATCCAAGATCAGACAATGAGGCTTCATCTGCATCTAGATGTACAGTTTCCGGGCCCGTGACTTTCCCAGCGTATTTTTTGAAACTGACAGCGATAAAATACAGTGTAAACAATACCCTAGAAAATACTTCTACTCAAATTTTTTAGAGAAAATACCCAATGAGTAATTTTCTACAGCGTTTTTTCTGTGATGCAATTTGATGTGGTACACCCTTTATGTACATCTTTTTATGCATGAATTCACAGCCATAAGCATAACTAAAGTATCAAGTTACATAATTCGGTTCAAAATACCGAGAATCCTACCACGGCTAT
The DNA here is from genome assembly GCF_037179485.1 of Ochlerotatus camptorhynchus. Classification (NCBI taxonomy): domain Eukaryota; kingdom Metazoa; phylum Arthropoda; class Insecta; order Diptera; family Culicidae; genus Ochlerotatus; species Ochlerotatus camptorhynchus. Next base: position 952,251 of record NW_027040694.1, on the reverse strand, counting down.
CGCGGGTTCTTAAGAAACGGGCGAGAGCATATCGACGGAAACTTGAAAAACCACAATGGAAAATGTTGAAACGCTGCTCCCCCTGCGGGTTCTGATGTTTAAAAACAAGCTATTGGTTTGCTTGATGCTAATTTGCTCCGTTGAATAACGTACCATATGAAAGATGTGTTTTCCGGAAAATGGAACAGTTGAATAGTGAAACAGTCGAGAAGTTCATCCATAGTCTTCGGGATCAAGGCAGACTTTGCGATTATGGAGTGGCCCTGGAAATGCGGATTACCGAACAGGTCTTCGATAAGTGTTGTATGGATTTTCTGCGGGAATCGATATTGAAGAAAAAGCTGATGATGGTGCAGCAAATAGCAGATGAAGGTCGGATTTTGGAAACGGTAATGAGGAATAGAAACCAAATGAAAAAGTCTGTCGAAGAGGATTCTGTCAATTTGGTCAAGAAAGTTGCTCGCCACCTGGATCGGCACGAAACATGTTTCCGATGCGGAAACCCAGGACATTTCGCAAACGACAAAAACTGTCCGGCCAAAAGTAAAGTGCAAGACCAAAACTGTAAAGGCAACAACAAGCAAATCTCGAGTACGTCAAGTCCGTGAAGACTATGATTCTGTATCGGATTCATCGGAGAGCGAGAGCGGTGAAGCAACGTAGAACGATGTGCAGCACGTATATGCAACCAGCACTGATGCAGACAAGGTAACATGTTACCATAGAGGTAACTCTAAGACCAGAAGGTCCCGAAGAAACAGGCTCAACTTTTTGGCTCAGCTCTGGTACTATCTTCGGTCCCAAGCTAATCGATTCACCCCTCGAAACATAGGAAAATCCACCCCTCATTTTATGTCAATCTTCCATAGCAAATCAAAACAAACATAGTGCAGTACTAGAATTTCGACTAGAATGGGATACGTTAATCGTTTGCTTGGGACCAATAGGCTAGTCAAGTAGTGAGCCAATTTAAGATCGTTAGTTTCGAATTGATTGTTGATGTTACGTTGGTGGCGTGGAGCTACGTTGGATTGTGGACTCCGGAGCTCACGTAAATGTAATTACTCGTGGAACCTGAAAATGGCTAAAAGGACAAGAATGTGTAGTGAGCAAGGAAGAAAAGTTGGATAAGGTATTGAGGGCGTATGGTAATGGGAAGCTGAAAGTGGAGAAGATAATTAAAGCTGATATTGCAACGAAGAATGCTACAGTGCATCATGCAATCTATGTCGTCGAGGGAAACAAAGGAAGAAACCTTTTGAGCAAGAAAACGTCGATGGACTTGGGCATCCTCGAAATCCCCAGCGAATTGTGCAATATTAGTGATGCGGAGAAATTCTCGATCGGAACGCTGAAGCATGTACAGGTTGACATCAAGATTGACTGTTCCGTACCACCTGTTCAACAACCCTGTCGACGGTTGCCGATTCCGTTAAAGAAGCTAGTCGACGAACGGATCGAAGATTTATTGAAACAGGATATCATCGAACTCGCCCCCGTTAGTAGTTACCATCAAAGACCACGGCAAGAATGTGCGACTTTGTGTGGATATGAGAAAAGCGAACAGGGCTATTATTCCGGAGAAACATCCTTTACCAACCTTCGAGGCAAAAATGCCGCACCTGGAAGGCTGTAAAGTATTCAGCAAAGTGGATCTCGTGAAGGCATTCCATCAAACCGAACTATCGTCTAATTCTCGAGACATTACGACGTTTGTGACGCAAGATGCTTATTACCGCTACAAAAGACTAATGTTCGGCATGAGCGTTGCCCCCGAGATTTTTCAACGCTGTATCGAGAGAGTGCTAAAAGGTTTGAAAGGTGTTAAAGATGATATGCTGGTCTATGGCTCTTCCCAAGAAGAACACGATAGAAGGCTCAAAGCTGTCCTTGATCGTCTAAAAGGTGATACGGTCAAAATTTGGTCAAGGGAAAACGCGTGTAAATCGGTGAAATCGTTTATTTAAAAAATCAAATTAAATTTCTTTTTCAAGTTCAATTAGTATAAAATTCAGGAAAAATATTCAGTTAGGCTTCCGCTTTTCCAAATCCGAATTGCCGGGCCTTACGCTTGACCCCTGCCATCAGATTTTGTACAGCCACCTTGTCCACCTTCTTTGCCGCAGAAAGCCAGTTTGCCTTGAACTGCTGCTCGCCCTTAGCAGTTTTTTTGGTCTTCTTTAGGTTCCGCTTGACAATAGCCCAGTATTTCTCAATTGGGCGGAGCTCTGGCGTGTTGGGAGGGTTCTTGTCCTTGGGAACCACCTGCACGTTGTTGGCGGCGTACCACTCCATGGCCTTTTTACCGTAATGGCAAGATGCCAAATCCGGCCAAAACAGTACGGAACAACCGTGTTTCTTCAGGAAAGGCAGCAGACGTTTATTCAAACACTCTTTCACGTAAATTTCTTGGTTGACAGTCCCGGAAGCTATGAAAATGCTGCTTTTCAAGCCACAGGTACAGATGGCTTGCCAAACCAGATATTTCTTTGCGAACTTTGACAGTTTCATGTGCTTGAAAACATCTGCTACCTTTCCCCTTCCTTTTGCCGTATAAAACTCCTGTCCCGGAAGCTGCTTGTAGTCGGCTTTGACGTAGGTTTCGTCGTCCATTACCACGCAGTCAAACTTCGTCAGCATCGTCGTGTACAGCCTCCGGGATCGCGCTTTGGCCGTCGTATTTTGTTTATCATCGCGATTTGGAGTCACTACCTTCTTGTAAGTCGATAGTCCGGCTCGTTTTTTGGCTCAATGCACGGTTGTAGACGATACACCCAGCTTATTTGCGGCATCTCGGAGAGAGAGGTTAGGGTTTCGCTTGAAACTACCGGCAACTCTCTTTGTCGTCTCAGCGGCTTCCGGTTTTCGATTTCCCCCCGATCCAGACTTCCTGGCTGTCGACAAACGTTCCCCAAACACTTTAATTACATTTGTAACGGTTGATTTGGCAACTTTTAGCGATTTTGCCAACTTTGCGTGCGAGTAGCTCGGATTTTCGCGATGCGCTAGCAAAATTTTGATACGCTGCTCTTCTTGCTTGGACGGCATTTTGACAACTGAAGAGTGAATTCCAAAATCAAAATAGGAGCAACATTCTACACACACACACCTTCAAAATGAGGGGTGTTCAGGTTTTTTAAATGCAAAATTGAAAGAAATACGTCAAGTTGATATTGACCAAATTTTGACCGTATCACCCTTTACGTGAACATGGCCTCACTATCAACGAATCGAAATGCGAGTTCGGTAAATCTACGGTTTGCTTCATGGGACATCAACTTTCTGCTGATGGGATTCTGCCTACAAATGACAAGGTGAGCGTGATCCAGAACTTTCGTCGTCCTCAGAGCGTAACCGAAATGCGTAGCTTCCTGGGTCTAGTAAACTACGTAGGGAAGTTTATTCCTAAGCTATCTACTGCGACTGCCCCCCTGAGGGAAATTATCGTAAAAGGGAATAAATGTCATTGGTCCAAAGATGCAAAGAGATCTTTCAACGAAATTAAGAACGTTATGTCGGATCCACGAAATCTGGCTTTCTATAATCCTAGTTATCCAACCACGCTGGTAACGGATGCTAGTGAGAAAGGCCTTGGGACTGTCTGGATGCAAACCGCTAAATCTAAATCGAGACCCGTATGCTACGCCAGTAAAAGTCTAACCAAAACGGAGCAGAAGAATTCAACGCTGGATAAAGAGACTCTTGCCATAGTCTGGGCTGCTGAACGCTTTGAAATGTACCTGAGAGGTTTGGAGTTCATTGTCGTCACGGATCACAAGCCGCTGGTACACATCTTTAGCGAATCATCACACCCAAATCAGCGTCAAGAAAGATGGATACTGCGTATGCAATCTTTTCGTTTTTCTGTGGTTCATGTTCCGGGTGAAATCAATATTGCAGATCCGTTATCGAGGTTGTGTGATACAATCAGCTCTACAACAGAAAACATTTGCTTCGTCGCAGACATTGATCTATCTTCCCATTAATTTTCCCAGCAGATCATGGTTCTCCAAATATGAAGCATCAAATTTATCGATAAATAATATAAACATTGCCATCCGGTGTGTATCGAACCCTCTTTACCCAACTATGCGCATCGATAACAAGGAGATTATGAACGTGCATCGATGGCAATCTTTATTGTTCTTTGCCAAAGTTTAACGTATATCGATGGTATCAGTATTCAAATATGTTTAGAAGAATATTTATAATGAAAACAGTAAAGTCCTTTAATTTGAGATTTATACATTGCCTTAATCATGTCGGCCAGGAGTTATAGATCGTGCTTCATTGTAAGTGCTCTGCTATGCCTCTTCTAGTGCTCCTCTGAAACTGAACCGTAAATCAAGTTATAATAATAAAAAAGCAGACGTGTTTAAAGATGGGGAATTTAATCAAATATATAAAAAAGTCAATAATGATGTCTTGTGCAAAATATTTTAAGAATCTAAGATGAAGGAATTACAAAATTTAGTGAGTAAATATATACATTTATATTGTGTTACGGATTTCTGTAAATTTAAAATTCGGAAATCGAAAATTACTAATAAATCGGTAAAACTTGATCATTTTCGATCAATCTGCCATAAACTTATCAAATTGTGAAGTCAAGTGAGTTGCTCAAGAGTTGGTTTTAGAATAATCGTTTATTTTACTGTTCCTTTCTTGCGGTTGGCGACAGTCCGCGTAGCACACGCTGCGTCAGCATATGCAGTTCGTCGCTCATGGAACGATATGGCATGTTTATACCGGCAATGCTTACCAAGCATAAAGTTTTGTCGCTATATTTATAGTCTGGCGGATAGAATCTCGGGAATAAATTGAGCTGTTTAATAGCGGAACCAATCGAGCATATCACGACCAATATCAGAAAAGAGCACCTCAGCTTTTCCAAACAAAACTTCGGAACCCCTTTTCTCGTAACTCAAGGCACATCTGCCTACGCAAACCAACATCATCAACGGTAAAGTATTCCCTTTCCGATGATGCTATTAATTTGCGGTCGGTTGGCGAAGAAAGAATAATTAACGTATTGTTTATAAAAGATGATAGTACCTTTCCTTTTGTTGGTCTACAATAAATTGAATTGGTTTCACTTTCGATAGATCGAAATTCTATCCGCCTGACAATAAATATAGCGGCTATAGCATAAACACCTCATCGGACTTTGGGTTTCGAGCATACAATTTGCCTCACGATGGCTAAGTGGGTATAAACCATAAAATATTCTGTAAATTTAAATAACTACAGAATAATTGTGTAACATTTTTACCGAAAAATCTGTAAGGGATGTAAAGTTACCATAGTTCGGTAATGTTTTACCGACATTCTTTAAACAGCTTGACCCAAACAATTCAGCGTCACAAATAAGCATATATATTGAATAAATGCTTTATAACAGTGTACAATGCTGAATAAAACGGGTTGTCAAATTATGTGCTGCAAAACTCATTGAGATCGATAGATGCGCCTTCATTCCGCTGTTTTCTCTGATTTGATTAATACACTTATTAAAAGCTATACAAACGATGACTGTCTTCCTGATTCCACACCAGAAGTTTGATCTAATAACATACTGAATAAGTGTAATTTGCACATACATTGACGCTTTAATTCGACTGTTTTCAATTGATTTAATAACATGCTTTATTATAGTCTAATAATTGTTTTCTAGCTCCATTATTAGATTCCATTGCATTGCTTAACAATATTGCTGAATAAAGGTGAATACAGTTACCATAATAGTTCTTATACCACTATGCGTCCATGTTTTAATTTCATGCGTTGTTAATGCTTTACAAACGGTGTATTCATTCATTATTCCACAACACTGTTTCCGGCTAGGGGCATCCCACTCTAAACTTCAGTTCTAATATTAATTGAATATTTTTAAATATCTCATAAGTACTATTGAGTATTTTTAAGTTTTTTAAATCTTGCATTTTTGCCATCGTAGTGGCCGGTTACTACTGTAATTGTTTGTTGTTTTATTCTCTGATAAGTTGTTACTGTTCGTTCGCATCAAATTTAATTAATATTTAGTCTTGAACTGTTTTAATTGAAATAATGCGGGTAATCATATAATTGAGTAAGTATTTCACTTCTACTAATACAATAGTATAACACATATTTTTTTAGCGAACCAGTTGGCAGAGTATTCGTAAGACCGTAGCATTTATCCGACCCAAATTACCGATAGTTTCGATCTGACCGTTGGCAGAGTCAAAATTTTTAACAAGTGTGAACAGATGTTGGAGATTGCCATGGAAGTCATTGACCGCGACCAATCTGGTGAATTGAGACATGAGTTTTGAGCTGTTTAAGTTGGAATGCAAGGTAGGAGAACGTATGGAGGATGCTTGTATTTATGAAGGAATCGTCGAACCAGATGCCGGAGACGTTGAAGGACATCATACTGGCCTTTCTCAGCTACCCGTTCAACGTACAAAAGGCCAAAACCTGGTATATGTAGGACGTTATTTCAGTTGGGCTTTACCGTAAGCTACGCGAGTATGAAAAGGAGAAGCTCTTAACTATAATCACGCAAGTCTAGGATATCGTGGCTACGATGCGATGGTTATTCACCAGTGAGCTACGATTTTTGAAGCGAACTATGTTCAACTGTAGCAAGAACTACTGACAGTTCGATTGCCAATGGTGGTCGGAACACGCCGCATTTGGAACTGGATTACGTTCGACTGGTAAGATAATTGGGTAGTCTAAGTAGTAGCCGAAGGTTTCTTTTCAAATTAACATGCATTTTCCAGTTTAAGGATTCGGTACCTCCAAGGACGAGATGCTGATGGTTGAGGATTACAACAACACTCGTACAAATGAAACAAGTAACACAGAGAGGGAGAAGTCAAGATTACCAAGAAGGAAAATACCATTGGCCCGAAACGTTTTATTTACAATACATAATGTATATTTATTACTATCTACACACTTAGAAATTATTACCGACTTCGGTATTTTTTTAACTAAACTCAACAGCTTAACGTTCGGTAAAACTTTGACCCTGGTTTCAAAAGCTGTTTCACTAAATTAAAATGTCAATCCATTGTTAGCCTTGTTTAAATAACCGTGTCTTGCCAATGCGGTGAAGTTCTCATTGTTTTGAAGCTTCAAATCTAATGTATTAAAATGCTTGATTTTTTACCTAAGAGTTCAGCTGTTGAAAGTTCGGTAAAAATTGCCGAAGTCGGTCATCATTTCTAAGTGTGTAACCATTTTCTAAACAGCATGCATAAGAATCATGTTTTAACAGAGTACAACCATTTCTGATATCCGATGAAATCAATGCGAAAACAGTTCCAACATTAAATTTAAGAAGCCTCGTCATTTTGACCATGCCCAGCCGTTTTGTAGAAGAGCGTTGAATTTTCAAAATTCGAGGAAATTCTGTCTATTTCTAGATAAACATGTTCAACTTGAAGCTACGAAGCTGCGAAATGTGGCAGTCTGAATGCTAAAGATACAATGCATGTTATGCGAAAATTCTTTAAATTTCTAGTTCAGCTTCGATCAACATAATTAACTTGTTATCGACGTACGACCAATATCTTAATGAATGAAAAATACACCTGTAAGACAACCAAATCAAAATGAATAAGCAACGGGTGGAATGATCCCATGACTTATTCAATAACATAGCAAATACGAAAGCACCACTCAATCCGTTTCCAAAATAGGCTCAAAAATTGAGATACAACAACCTCTACGTGTGCTAGAACGTGTGCCTCAAAGGAATAGAAATGAGAAGCGAACTTCTTGTAAAATATATCAAGAAAATGGCAGGTTCAAAATATTCACAGAAACTTCCAGAAAACATCGGGCAAACAAACAAATTATGTCAAGCAACCATGGTAACGAAAAAACACTAAGTATTTCTTAAGTATTGTTAAGTATTTCTAGGTATCTTAGATACCAGTTAAATGTTTTTGTGTTCATCGCAATAATTACAAAGTTTAGAGTGAGATACCCCTAGGTTTCAGGCTAACAACAAAACGAAATTGGTAGCATAGTGGTAACCGTTACGCTTGCCAAGTAGAAGGTCGGGAGTTCAATCCCAGCCTCAACTTTTTTTTAATTTATTTTCTACGCCTTATTAATTTAAAACGTAAACATAGATTGTATCACTCACAACCAGCGTTGCCAGGTTATTTTCAGAAAAATCTGGAACAGTTAAAATTTAAAACCTGGAAAAATCTGGAATCCTTAAAAAAATCAATTTTTAACATAATGCTATTGACATCAATGTGATGTGCCAATCTCCCGTAAAAATCGGTCAGTATGATCATCTGGAATTTATTTAAAGTACTAGAATGGTTATGAATTACATGTTTAAATAAATTATATAAAGCAAATAACTTGCCAGCATTGCTGAAATCATCCAAAAGTTGAAAAGTATTGACACAGTGTGCCCAATAAGTTTAAATATCTATTACGCAGCATTTCAAAAATTGAGTCAAATGTGGGTGAAATACTGCAGAAAATTTTTTTTTAAACTGTAACTTTTTAAAACTAATAATAATCGATGTAGTCCTTACTATGTGATGCAGTACCAGAATTTAGAGATAAAAAAATCTAAATAATTCTACATTTAATTCTTGACATCATACAACACACAACACCCAGTAGACTTTATTATGAAGCAAAATTCACCTGGCTGAAGTGGGAATCAAAGTCTAACATCGTGGTACTCACACACAGTTTACCTTAACTACGGGCTAGTCCACTATTTGCATGACCATTACGAATAATTTTATGCCAAAGAATATTTTTATTATATTACTAAAATGAAAGTCTGATAGCTTCATTTTGGAAGTCTCAGGATCTTGAAATGATTCTAAATTCCGGAATTTATATTTTTCCCAGATCAAGAAAATTTTTGGTAAGTCTGAATTTACTTGGAACTCTTCAAAGGATATGTTCGTCCTTTTTTTTTAGTTCCATTTGAATCATCCAAGAATTCCATCATACTTATTTTCTATATTCCCCTAAAATAATCTCGATAATATCCAAACTTTTCCAGTATTACCTCTTGTAATCTCTTATAAATCACTCTCCAATTCCACAACTCCCTCAAACTGGTAATAATTCTCAAGAATTGGCACAATTTTGTGTCTATGAAATTCTTGAAATATTCTTAATAATTTCCTTGGTACACTCTTCATAATGACCATCACGCTCTTCTCAAACGCATTCGATAATTCCCTTTGAACTGCTTTGTAGGTAAGGTTAGAATTGTTTTGAAATCCTCTTCAGTATTTCCTAATTAATCAAGTACTTTGCCAAAATGGTTTTGAAAGTCTCGCAGAAATTGCGCATGATTCCTTTTAAATGTCTTCAAATTTTATTAAAATGAATCTCCATAGAAGCGGCGCCGGTGGTGTAGTGGTAAGCGTGATTACCTCTCACCCCAGCAGGTCTGGGTTCAATCCTAGTCGGCGCCGCCGGGATGTTCTGAGGCATAACATCTCTGATCACGCCTTCCTTCGGATGGGAAGTAAAGCCGTTGGTCCCCGGTTCATGAGTTGATGGGTCGATAGGTAGGGTCCAGGTGTGGGAGCTGCCTCCCTGGCGTCGGTAGCATTGGTGCTCAGCACGGAAAACAAGATCGACGGAAAACATATCAAGGAAAAAAAAACTCCATAGAAACATTGGATAGAATTCCATTGCAATTATTCTCACGATTCGTATCAGCATACTCCTTAAGTCTCATCTTAAGAATTTTCTATGATTTCTTTTCCGGATTGTGTTTCCTTTATTCACAAAATCTCCATGCAATTGTCATCAGAGTTGACAAGACAATTGACACCGTCTTCAACCAGAGGTTGCAGGAGACTGTACATATATTCAACACTAGACAACGGACAACACACCACACCCAGTAGAAATTTTCAGGTTGCCAAAATTTGCACCGGCTGGAGCGGGATTCGAACCCTCACTTTGTGGCACTCACAATACGCCTGAACGAAGCTCACAAAGATGGATGGAACTCTACTCAGAATTAGCTTGACATTCTCGTTTGATTTCACAAGGAATTCACCTTACACTTCACTGTGAACTATTTTCAGAATTACCTTAAAATTCCAATAATATCCAACGCTGATGGACTTAAATAAAGCAGCTAGTTTGGCTTTTTATTTTTTGATTAGATGGTAAATCAATTGCAGTGATATTTTTAAAGCAAATGTTTAAAAATCTGGGAAAATATGGGACATTTAAAACATCTGGAAATATACGTGGTCTGTCTGTGTATCTGGCAAGATGACTGAAAATCTGGAAAATCCAGATAAAGCTGGAATATTAGCAACGCTGCTCACAACAACGAATTCATCAATCTATCGAAAAGAATATCCCAGCATCCTAATAATATATACAGTAGACTGCCAATGAATGTATGGGAAAAAATTGACCATCAAATTTCGCTAACAAACCATATACAAAATGTTTATTGCCTCGAAAAACGACCCTATGCAAAATTTGAGCTCAATCGGACATGATTTAGGGGTGGCGCAAACGCGTCAAAGTTTGACTTTTTTCACTCTCGAAAATCTCCCTAGGGAGGGGGGGGGTACATTAAATTTCGGAAATCGAATTTTTTTTTATGCCAAATGTCTTAAAAATGCATGAAACGTCGAGATTTGGTGTTATCTCGAAAAAAAATTTTTTTTTCAAAAATCGACTTTCTGGTACTTGGAATTTTTTCACGAGTTCTATATGGAATATAGAAGATTGATGAGTCGGCTTCTAAAACTGTTCACAATTGTCTCCAACCTGCTTTTTTTTTTTTTTAACTCTTTATTTGTTCCAAATTCAAAATAAATTACATTTCATTTTAACCTAGGTGCTCCAGTTACTGCAGTAACGTACCAGCCTTAATTGTTATGATATATATCTAAGTGTTTTTACATTGTTCATGTCTTGGCAATTCAGTATTTTAAACAGGTTTTTTAACCTGCATGTCAGTATAACAATTGATATCTTAAAACTAAAAACTAAAACTAAATCTTATCTAAGTATAAAGGGAATTAATCGTTGCAATTGAGGATTGCAACGATTTTTGCCTGAGATTATTAATTATTTTGTTGGACATTTGTGCTAAAGTCTCAACATTCGAAATTCTATGTACTTCGGTTGTACTGTACCAGGGAGGCAACTTCAAAATCATTTTCAGAATTTTGTTCTGAATCCTTTGAAGTGCTTTTTTCCTGGTAGTGCAACAACTAGACCATATTGGCACAGCGTAAAGCATGGCCGGTCTAAAAACTTGTTTAAATATTAGAAGTTTATTCGTCAGGCAAAGTTTGGATTTCCTGTTTATAAGAGGATACAAACATTTTATATATTTGTTACATTTGGCTTGAATGCCCTCAATGTGATCTTTAAAAGTTAATTTTTGGTCAAGTATTAATCCAAGATATTTCACTTGGTTTGACCAGGAAATTGGAACTCCGTTCATAGTGACTATGTGACTACTACTAGGTTTCAAAAACGAAGCTCTAGGCTTATGTGGAAATATTATAAGTTGAGTTTTGGAAGCGTTGGGAGAAATCTTCCATTTTTGTAAATAAGAAGAGAAAATATCTAAACTTTTCTGCAGTCTGCTGCAAATAACACGAAGGCTTCTTTCTTTAGCGGAAATGCCTGTGTCATCAGCGAACAAAGATTTGTGGCAACCCTGAGGCAAATCTGGGAGGTCCGAAGTGAAAATGTTATACAATATAGGCCCAAGAATGCTACCCTGAGGAACTCCTGCTCTAACAGGTAATCGATTAGATTTGGAATTTTGATAATTTACCTGCAGAGTTCTGTCAGTGAAATAATTTTGAACTAATTTCATAATATAAAGTGGAAAATTAAACTTTTTCAATTTAGCAATCAAACCTTCATGCCAAACACTGTCGAATGCTTTTTCTATGTCTAGAAGAGCAACTCCAGTTGAGTGGCCTTCAGATTTGTTTGAACGAATTAAATTGTTAACTCTTAAGAGTTGATGAGTAGTTGAATGCCCATGGCGAAATCCAAACTGCTCATCTGCAAAAATTGAGTTCGTATTGATGTGAAGCATCATTCTATTCAAAATTATCTTTTCAAAAAGTTTACTTATTGAAGAAAGCAAATTTATTGGACGGTAGCTAGAAGCTTCAGCTGGATTTTTATCCGGCTTCAAAATTGGAACAACTTTTGCATTTTTCCATTTATCAGGAAAGTATGCCAAATGGAAACATCTGTTAAATAATTTTACCAAGAAAGACAAGGTACTCTCTGGGAGTTTTTTGATGAGGATATAGAAAATTCCATCATCACCTGGAGCTTTCATATTTTGAAATTTTTTAGTTATAGACCTTACTTCGTCCAAATCAGTCCCCCAGGAATCATCAAAAATATTTTCCCGAGAGAAAATATTCAGAAAATCCCGAGCAACCTGATTCTCAATAGGACTAGTAAGACCCAAACTGAAATTATGGGAACTCTCGAATTGCTTAGCAAGTTTCTGAGCTTTTTCCAAATTTGTGATCAAAATTTTACCACCTACTTTAAGCGCTGGAATAGGCTTTTGAGGTTTTTTCAAAATTTTTGTGAGTTTCCAAAAGGGTTTGGAACTCGGGTCTAATTTAGAAATATTATTTTCAAAAGTTTTGTTCCTCAGAGCAGAGAATCGCTTTTTAATTTGTTTTTGCAAATCCCGCCAGATAACTTTCATGGCAGGATCGCGTGTTCTTTGATATTGTCTCCTACGGACATTTTTGAGACGGATCAAGAGCTGAAGATCATCGTCTATTATAATTGAATCGAATTTAACCTCGCATTTTGGTACTGAGGCAGCTCTTGCTTCAACTATAGAAGTAGTCAGAGATTCAAGAGCATAATTAATTTCATCTTTGGTTTGCAAATGAATGTTTGGATCGAAGTTATATTCCATAAATATTCGATACTGCTCCCAATCAGCTCTATGGTAATTGAAAGTAGAGCTGTTGGGATTACAAATTATTTCTTGGGATATTTCAAAAGTTACTGGAAGGTGATCAGAACCGAAGTCAGCATGGGTAACCAATTGGCTACAAAGTTGACATGAATCAGTTAAGACCAAATCAATAGTGGAGGGATTTCTTGCAGAAGAAAAGCATGTTGGGCTGTTTGGATATTGAATAGTGTAATAACCTGCAGAACAATCATCAAACAGAATATTACCATTGGAATTGCTTTGAGCATTATTCCATGAGCGGTGCTTTGCATTAAAATCACCAATAATGAAGAATTTAGACCTATGACGGGTAAGTTTCTGGAGGTCACCCTTGAGAAAATTCTTTTGCTGGTCTACGCATTGGAATGGCAAATAGGCAGCTATAAACGTAAGTTGTCCAAATTTTGTTTCAACAGAAACTCCCAAAGTTTCAAAAACTTTGGTTTCAAATGAAGAAAGAATTTTATGTTTGATTCGTCTATGAATAATGATGGCAACGCCACCACAGGGTCCATCAAGACGATCATTTCTATAAATCAAGTAATTTGCGTCCTTCTTAGCCTTATGGGCAGGTTTAAGGAACGTTTCAGTTATAACGGCAATATGCACGTTATGAACTCTCAAAAAGTTAAATAGCTCGTCTTCATTATCTTTAAGAGATCGAGCATTCCAATTTACAATATTTAATGCTTTAAAATCCATTACTGAATTTTAAAGTCATGACAATATTATTTGCAAATTTTACTCCAGTTTGAATAGCATCAAACATGGAGTTAGATTTAAGCATATCAGAAATCATTTCAATTAATGAATTCTGTAAAAATTCCATTTTGGGGGCAGTAATGCTTCCTAAGTCAAAATTGTCAAAATTTCCGTTAGAACGTTGGTTAGTATTTTGATTTCTACCCGCTGCAATAGCAGCATAGGTAGCTCCATTAACTCGCTGAACATTGTTAGCAGCGAGGGGAGTAGGTACAGATGAAACATTTGAAGCAGGGGAGATATTTGTACCTACGGGTACGAATGTAGAAGTTGTTCCTCGCTGACCGTTGTTAACAGCAGAGGAATTTGTACCTGGTCGGAAACGTGGAGCGTTTCCTACCTGACGGTTAGAACGAGATTGTAGGATCTTACGAGTCTTACATTCCCAAAAATTGGATTTGTGGTTTTCACCACAATTTGAACATTTAAATTTCTTAGGATCTTCCTTCACAGGACAGTCGTCCTTTGCGTGAGAGGAATCACCACAATTCATGCATTTAGCTGGCATGTAGCAATTTTTAGTTCCGTGACCCCATCCCTGGCACTTACGGCACTGGGTGATGTTTTGGAAATTTCCTCCAGTCTTCCTGAAGTGTTCCCACTTCACTCGGACATGGAGCATAAGGCTAGCTTTTTCTAAGGCCTTAAGGTTGTTTAGTTCACTAGACTTGAAGTGAACTAAATAAAAATCATTAGAAATCCCGTTGCGCGAATCGCCAGGACGAGATTTCATTTTCATTTTGATTACTTGGAGTGGCACAACTCCAAGTAATTTTGCCAGTTCATCTTTGATCTGATCCAGGGATTCACCACTGGGCAGTCCTTTCATGACAACCTTGAACACACGTTCAGTTTTGGTGTCGTAAGTAAAAAATTTGTGCTTCTTCTCAGTAAGATACTTGAGAAGACACATAAATCCGTCCAAGGTTTCAGCCAATACACGGCATTCACCCCGACGTCCAATTTGTAGTGAAAACTTAACTTTCACGAAATTCAAAAGTTCCATGCGAAGAGCATGGAAATCGGTAGTGGTTATCACAATAGGGGGAATCTTTTCCTTCTTGGCATTAAGCCGGGAAAGTTTACTAGAATTTTTCTTGGATGATGGATCATTCTCATCATCCGTGAGCAAATCAAATTGATTACTCAAATTAATTTCATCAGAAGGGGGGTCAAGAGTTTGCCCCTTTCTTTTGCGTTTAGGCGCCATGGCGGCAGTAAATTTTTATCCAAATCGATTTCCAAGCAGATTACTATAAGAATCTGAAGGATCGAAGAGGAATTTTCCAAATCGATATCCAAGAAGGATTACCTCGGGTAGGGTCCAAACAAGGATCGAAGAGGAATAAGAGTTGAACAAGGTAGAAAATTTTTACAGGTTGAGCACTGAAAAGTGCTGTTTAAATTTGTTGTAGCTTTAGGTAGTAGTAACACTTCCTTCAGCAAAAAGCAAAAAGATCCGCACGGCAAGAGAGCACTATGCGGACTGAATCTCCAACCTGCTTATATATCGAATTAAACCACCATTTAAGATCTAATACGAAATAATTCACTAGGGTGGTCCAATTATTCTTCATTAGTGTGGTCCAAAAATCAAAATAGGTATGTAAAAACCATTACTTTTTACCAAACGCATGTATCTGAAAATATCATCATGTTGTGTTTTGGAATTTTTAAGAATCCAAACTTCAAAACATTTGATGATATTATTATTATTATTATTATTATTATTATTTAATTTTATTCATCGGACTTTTGTCTACATGAAACAACCTTAAAGCTAAAACAATTCAAATGTTTCTAATCCGTGCCAAAAAGCGAGATGAAGATTCCCCAAATTCGAATAATTCTTCGACAGCGTTGTAACCGAACGCCGTTCGATGGTACCGCGGTTGGAGAAGGGTACCACTTCGTAATGTTCTCGGTGGTACTCGGATATCCAACAGCGAGAGAAGCCTCGAGAAGTCGACCTCACCATTCAATAGCTTGGCAACAAAAACTGCTTGCTGATTTTTCCGTCGGCATTCCAGAGTATCCAAGCTCAGCAGATTGCAGCGATCAGAATACGGCGGGAGATTTTGCGGATCACGCCATGGTAGATTACGTAATGCTATTCTGATAAATTTGCGCTGAACACTTTCGATCCTCAAGCTCCAAGTCAACTGATGAGGAAACCAGACCAAGGAGACATTTTCCAGGATTGGTCGCACAAGTGAGCAATAGAGAGCTTTCAGGCAGTGTGGGTTAATGAAGTCCTTCGATATTTTCGACACAAAACCTAGCTGGCGATTCGCCTTTGTGATCAGAGCAGAGCGGTGGAGGTTGAACGTCAACTTATGGTCCAGTAGAACACCAAGATCGCTGAACTGGTCGGTTCTTTGAAGAACCACACCGTTGATGGCATAGTCAAAAACAATCGGCTGCCTGATGCGGTAATATTTACGACATTGCCATACATTTAGGAATGCTGGGGGTAAGCTTATTCCGACGACACCAATCAACGAACAGATCCAATACCGATTGAAGGCGAATGCAATCCTCAGCAGTCCGCACCACGAAGTACAGCTTTAGGTCATCGGCATACGCAAGCTTACAGCCATCTCCAAGTAGAAGAAGTGCGTCGTTGATGTACAACACAAACAGCAACGGGCCAAGATTGCTACCCTGTGGTACACCTGACGAGTTCGTAAAATACGAGGAAGTACTGGAATCGAGTTTCACTCGCAGAGACCTGTCAGTCAAGTAGGAGCACAACCACGAAGTCAAACGGTCCGACGCACCGAGTTTGGATAGCTTTGCCAACATAATGTCATGGTTGATCGTATCAAACGCTGCTTTTAGATCAGTGTAGATGACGTCTATTTGTGCCCCATTTTCCAGTTGCTCAAAACATGTCGTGGTAAAATCTAGAAGATTTGTGGTAACCGATCGTCCAGGCATGAAGCCTTGTTGGTCACTAGAGATATAGCATTTGGTGTGCTCAAGAATGAAACCACTCACAATTATCTCAAACAGTTTTGATGCTGCAGAGAGATTAGTAATTCCTCTGTAGTTTTTAACGTCACGTTTATCTCCTTTCTTGTGTACCGGAACCATAAATGACTTTTTCCAGATTGCAGGAAATTTCGACTCTACAAAAGATTTGTTGAAGATTCTGCAAAGCGGTTCAACAAGCGCTCCAATGGTACGACAATACACTGCAGAAGGGATGCCATCTGGTCCAGGCGAGAAGGTACATTTCATTTTCTTGGCGGCATTAGTTACCATAACGGGCGTTATTTCAAAAGTGTTTATGTCAACAAGGTTTGAAGGCACATCTGAAACAGCCGAGACAAGTTCAGTCGAGGTGATGGATTCTGCGGCAAAAACCGACGAAAAATGAGCAGCAAAAAGCTCACATTTCTCCCCGCCTATCGACGATTCAACGTCATTGAAAAAAACGCTTGCAGGCATTGTTGAATTTTTCCTCTTCGAGTTTACATAGCTCTAAAAGCTCTTGGGGTTTCGCCTTAAATTAGTTTGCACTCGTAAAACGTACGATTTGTAGAGCGAAGAGTTTAGATTACGGTGCTCGTTACACGCCAAGTGAAAACTACGCTTATTTGCCAGGGAACGGTATCGCCGAAGTCTACGTTGCGAAGCATTTCTTTTTCGTTTTAGTTTTCGTAGAAAAGCGGTGCTCCACGCAGGAGAAACAGCAGGCCGACGAATCGGTACGTTTGTATCCATCCAATTATTTAGCACAGCACACAACGTTTCAGCCATTTCATCAGCATTCAGTCCATCGAAAAGAAGATCCCAGTCAGTGACGGAAAGGAAGTCCTTCAGAACATCGAAATCAATCTTGCTATAGTCTAACGCAAGCTCATCACTCGCATTCAGCAGCAGTGCACCGTCATCAACTAGAGATGGTACGGAGACGACTAGTGGCGGATGATGAAGATCAACTGGCAAGAGTGGTGAAACAGATCTCGAGATTTCCACAGGAAAGTCCGTATGGCAAAAGAACAAATCCAGGATGCGTCCTAAGTGGTTGCGCACGAGATTTCTCTGATGCAGGTTGTGGAAATCCATGCCATCAATCAAGAATGAGCTAGCAACTGGTAAAGGAACAGAGTTCACAGGTCGAATCTCGCCATCAGCCCAACTCCAGGATATCCCAGGTTGATTGTAGTCACCGCATACCAGCAAGCAATCGCTGTCAGAGCCACTGTTACAAAGCTCTTGGATCGATTCAATATGCCCATTCAAAACGCTGAGATCCTTGTCTGGAGGAACGTAAATTGCACACAGCAATAGTCGCTTGGATCCAATCCTCGTCGATACACACATTTGTTCTATCGTTTCTCCGCTCGTTGCAACGACACTGCTACTGATGAAACGATGATGTACGGCAATTAGAACCCCTCCGAAACGAGATTTGCTGGCTTCGGTCACATCGGTACACATTGTAGTTCTGTTAACTTCCCGACGTATAGTGAAGTTTTTCGTAAATATATGCTTCATTTGCGTGCTGAAAAAAAAAGTTGTAAGCTTAGTGCCTTCCTAACCATAAAGGAATTAAAGGATGCTTGCCAAAAGACGGTTTCAATGTTTGGAAGTAGTTAATGATAATGCAGAGCGTGGTATAGCATTGATTAAAACATACAATTCAAAACTATCAACGGATGAAGATCAAAAGCAGTGCATTGTACAATTAGTTGAAGATCATCGAAAAAATTATAACCAGGAAATCTGATTTGGTGTAGCTAAAGGAAATATATGGCAAAGTATAAAACAAGTATTTTTTCATCTTGTCAGGCAAATGTTCCTCTTGTGTAAAACTCATGATTCCCAAAAAAAACAGATTAACGCAATTCAAGACATTTTTACAATTGATTATAGGAATTTCTGATGAAAAGTTGTGGTTTTTCATATATTTTTGAATTTTTGGACCACCCTAATGAAGAATAATTGGACCACCCTAGTGAATTATTTCGTATTAGATCCTAAATGGTGGATTAATTCGATATATAAGCAGGTTGGAGACAATTGTGAACAGTTTTAGAAGCCGACTCATCAATCTTCTATATTCCATATGGAACTCATGAAAAAATTCCAAGTCCCAGAAATTCGATTTTTGAAAAAAAAAATTTAAACTTTGACGCGTTTGCGCCACCCCTAAATCATGTCCGATTGAGCTCAAATTTTGCATAGGGTCATTTTTCGAGGCAATAAACATTTTGTATATGGTTTGTTAGCGAAATTAAAAATAACCATTTTCGCTGGCAGTCTAGTGACTATATATGTGAATAACAATTTTGTCAATATCGCGCAAAAGTCTTTCAATGACAACGACAAATTTCAGCACTGCTAATAGCGATTGGGGATCAAGATTGGGTCTGCTTGTTTTTAAAACCTACCTCAGATTGAGGTTCGCACTGACAAAAAGTTCGGTTTCGCAATACTCGATAATAAATGAATTCGCTATAAGCTAAGACTAAATATTGTTTACACCTAATTAATTCGAAAAATTCCCAAAAGGTTCGGTAAAGACAGAAAAAACACAGAGTATCGTAAAAAAAATATAGAAAAATAATTTCTCGGTAAAACCACATCAGAATGAAATTTTACGCACGGATTTGTACAAACTACCGAATGGTTCGGTAATTATCTATTTGTAATATTACAGATTCAGTAATCAAAAAATCAATGTTCCAGATCTTCCGATGGGGCATCTGGTGGCCACTAAAAAGCAAATACTAGCTAATATATCTAAAATCACAATTTTACTGCATTTCACATAGTATTAGAACGAATCAAGGGCTACGTTGATACAATTTACACATTAATTTTACAGATGTTCCGAATTTTCTGGCGGATAATGTGTTAAACATTCGGTGAAAATGATAAGCTAATATATAAAAATTCACCATTTTACTGCATTTCATATAGTTGCACAAATTAAGGAATACTTTGCTCGAATTTACACAACAATCAATCTTTCGGTGGACCATCTGATGACCACTCGGAGCCAAAAAAAACATTTTACTACATTCCATATAGTTGCTGAGAAAAATCAAGACCTACTTTGAACAAATTTACGCAGCAGACAATTTTACTGATGTTCCGGATCTTCCTATGGGTCATCTAGTGACCTATCGGAGCCAATCACCAGCTAATATATCAGCAAACACCATTTTCCCACATTGCATATAAATGCAGAGAAAAATCAAGGTCTACTTTGATCAAATTTACGAAGCAATACATTTTACAGATGTCCCAGATCTTCCGGTGGGCCATCTGGTGGCCATCTAGAAGCAATTACTAGCTAATATATCCAAAATCACCATTGTACTACATTCCATTTGGTATCAAAACAAATCAAGGCCTACTTTGATCAAATTTACACAGCAATCAATTTTACAGATTTATCGAATTTTCTGGCGGACCATCTGGTGACCACTGGCCCCAATGGTCCCAATGGTCCCAAAGCCGTATTTAGGAAGACAAAAATGTTTGCGCTAAAACCTTTGATTTTTTGGCCAATTTTTTTATGTTAGTGGAATAAGGGTGGTCCATCACATATGTGAGATAGATCAGTGCAATGTTGTAGAAATTTGCAGAACAATCAATTTGTGGCACCTTTGCTGAAACCATTAAACTTCCATCTCTTATGGTTCATGAGTTATGATTTTTTTTAAACAAGCAAGTTAGGGTGGCCCCTGAAAAATTGGTTTTCTATGAATATCTTTTCATACGTTCATTTATCTTAGAACAAATGTTGTAGACACTTTTAGAACTTTTAATGGCAAATATTTTTGCTGAAGCAACCAAGTTGTTATCTTTTTTTATTGGAAAGTTAAAGGCGATTTTCTTCAAAAAACTGGCATTTTTCAATTGTTAATTAGCCGGCGCCGGTGGTGTAGTTGTAAGCGTGACTGCTTTCTAACACCCCGATGGGTCTGGGTTCAATCCCAGCTGAGGTCCATGGGATTTTTCTGAGGCATAAAAATCTCTGGTCACGTCTTCCTTCGGAAGGGAAGTAAAGCCGTTGGTCCCGGCCCATGTCTGTTGAATGGGTGCGATATCCTACGCAGGTGTGGAAGCTGCCTTCCTGCACATTCGATTGCCGTCAATGGATGGCAATTGATGTCCGTCGGTGATTGACACTAGATTGCGGAACAGAGACCGACGTTAAATAAAGGAAAGAAGAATTGTCAATATCTTTAGCACTCCGAATACGGTGGGTAAAAAACTTTACGCCGACTACGAAGCCTCCGAAAAACGTGTAACGGCAAGTTTGCAATGGCACAACTTAGCCATTTCTTAATGAATTTAAAAAATTTTGGTACCTTTAGAATTCCTAGGGTTTCTAGATGATTTTGATTGCAAACAACATGACAATAGAGTCGTCTACTTTTTTAAAAAGCGAAAAGAGTTGTTACACGTTTTTTTGAAAGGTGTGTTTGTAGGGTTTTGCAAGTGGCGCAAGATCTGTAATTTAGATTAATGGGCACAAATGTTCACAATCAGCCAAAATACAGTCATGGTTCCTATATATGGATCCTGGAGACAAAGGAACGGTCCTCGAAAAATCTGGAACATCCGTAAAAATGGTCAATCCATGATCCTGATCCTAGAGCTCTGCGGTTTTTTTGAAAACATTAGGAACTGTGATATAAACAAATATTTAGGGACGTGACATAAAATGTACCAGGATGGCCATGGGACCGTCCTCCGGAAGATCCGGAACATCCGTAAAAGGGGACAATCCATGAAACTGATCCTAGAGCTCCGTGTTTTTTTTAACATTAAGATCTGTGACATAAACATGAACCTGGATGTCTATAGTACCGTCCTCCGGAAGATCCGGAACATCCGTAAAAGTGATCAATCCATGAAACTGATCCTAGAGCTCCGCAGTTTTTGAAAAAAAAACACTAAGAACTGAGATGATAGAATGAATTTGGGGTCGTGACATAAACATGGACCTTGATGAGTATGGGACCGTCCTCCGAAAGATCCGGAACATCCGTGAAAGTGGAAAATTAACGAAACTGATCCGAGAGCTCCGTGGTTTTCGTGAAAACGTTAGGAACTGCGATATTAGAATGAATTTGGAATCGTGACATAAACATGGACCCAGATGGCCATCGGACCGTCCTCCGCAAGATCCGAAAATTCCGTATGAAACTGACCCTAAAGCTCCACGGTTTTTTCGATATCACTTGAAACTGTTATATATAAATTAATTTGCGGTCGTGACATAAACATGTACCTAAAAGGCCATGGGAACATCCTCCGCAAGATGTAGAACATCTTTAAAAATGGTCAATCCTTGAAACTGATCCTTGAGTTCTACGGTTTTTTCGAAAGCATGTGGAACTGCGATATAAGAAAGAATTCGGGGTCATGACATAAACACGTACCGAGAACGAACCAGGCTGAAAGTCTTCTTAATAAAGATAAAAAAACACGGACCTGGATGGCCATAGGACCGTCCTCCGGAAGATACGGAACATCCATAAAAGTGATCCAGAGGTTTCTTATATCACAGTGTTTAAAAAAGAACTGCAGGGCTCTAGGATTAGTTTCACAGTATGATAAATTTACGGATGTTCCGGATCTTTTGGAGGACAGTCTCATAGTCATCCGGATCCATGTTTATGTCACGACCCTAAATTCTATCTTAAATCGCAGTTCCAAGAGTTTTCGAAAAAAAAACCACGGTTTTTTCACAGTTTCATCGATAATCCACTTTTACGGATGATCAGGATCTTCTGGAGGACGCTCCAATGGCCATCCAGGTTCATTTTTATGAATCTTCCGGAGGACTTCCCATGGTCATTCGGTTTCACGTTTATGTTAAGACTCCAAATTCATTCTAATATCACAGTTCCACGGCTTTTCGTTCTTGGATCAATTTTATGGCTTACAATCGGGCTAAGGCCTTGTTGTCCTCTGTTGTCCGAAGAAGTCGTCTCCACTCTACTCGATCCATGGCCAGACTTTGCCAGCCTCGTAGTCAGCGAAGGGTGCGCAGGTCACCTTCTACTTGGTCGATCCACCTTGCCCGCTGCGCGCCTCTTCTTCTTGTTCCTGTTAGGGCGCTTTCGAAAACCATTTTCACTGCGTCGTCGTGCGAAATTCTTACGACATGCCCAGCCTACCGTAGTCGCCCAATTTTTGCAATGTGAACGATGGATGGTTCTCCCAACAGCTGGTGCAATTCTTGGTTCATTCGCTTCCTCCACGTTCCGTCATCCAAGGGCGCGTTTGTCCTCCACGAGCATAGTCACGGTCTCGTGGCAGTAGACGACCACCGGTCTAATCAGCGTCTTTTAGATAGTCAACTTCGTGGCGAATTTTATTCGACCGGAGCGCCCTCCGGAGTCCAAAGTAGGCACGATTCCCTGCCATAATCCGTCTTTGAAATTCTCTGCTGGTATCATTTTCAACGGTCACCAGTGAGCCCAAATACACGAACTCATCGACCACCTCGATTTCGTCACCGTCAATCTGAACTCGGGGTGGGAGGCTAACATTGTCTTCCCTAGAACCTTTTCCTTTCATGTATTTTGTGCTTAATGCGTTGATGGCAAGTCCAATCCACCTAGCCTCAGCCTTCAGTCTGATGTACGTTTCCGCCTTCGTCTCAAAGTTCCGTGCCATGATGTCGATGTCATCGGTGAAGCCAAGAAGCTGTCTTCATACTCGTGTCTGTCCCAACTCTTTTGATCACACCTTCTAACGCGATGTTGAACAGCAGACACGAAAGTCCATCACCTTGCCGTAACCCCCTTCGAGATTCAAAGGGACTCGAGAGTGTCCCCGATACTCGAACAACGCACATTACTCTATCCATTGTCGCCTTGACCAATCACGTAAGTTTATCCGGAAATCCGTACTCGTGCATAATCTGCCATAGCTGATCTCGATCGATTGTGTCGTATACGGATTTGAAATCGATGAACAAATGATGTGTAAGCAAGTTGTATTTGTGGCATTTCTGCAGAACCTGCCGAATCGCGAATATGAACCCATGAATTCCTGCTGGTATTGCCCAAGAAATCTCTTGCAAATGGTGACAGGCGGCGGCGTATAATTTGGGAGAGTACCTTGTAAGCGGCGCTCAGCAGTGTGATCGCGCGGTAATTGCAGCAATCCAACTTGTCGCCCTTTTTGTAGGTTGGCCATACAACACCTTGCTTCACTCCTCCGGTAATATCCTCTCCTCCTAAATCTTGGCAATTACCCAGTGCAGCGCTCTAGCCAGTGCTTCCTTCACCACCGTATTTTAGTAGCTCACTTGGTTGTTGATCTACACCAGTTGCTATGTTGTTCTTCAGTCGACCGATCTCCTCCTCAACTTTTTGAAGATCAGGAACCAGTAGCCTGTCGTCTCCTACACGTGCTCCAAAGTCTGTTGCCGTACCACCTTCGGTTTCTGCTGCATCACCGTTGAGGTGCTCGTCATAATAATGCTTCCACCTCTCAATTTTATGGACTGACCATTTTACGGATGTTCTTGATCTTCCGGACGACGGTCCCATGACTATCTAGGTACATGTTTAAGTCACGATCACAAATTCATTCTTATATCACAGTTCCTAATATTTTTGGAAAAAACTGCGGAGCTCTAGGATCAGTTTCATTGATTAACCTCTTTTACGGATGTTCTGGACTTACCAGAGGATGGCCCCATGGCCATTTGGGTCCATGTTTATGTCATGACCCCAAAATATTTCTTATATCGCAGTTCCACAGGCTTTCGAAAAAACCGTAGAACTCTAGGATCAGTTTCGAGGGTTGACCATTTTTAAAGATGTTCTAGATCTTGCGGAGGACGGTCCCATGGCCTTCTGAGTACATGTTTATGTTATGAGAATTTTCCACTTTCACGGATGTTCCGCATCTTCCAGAGGACGGTCTCATGGCCATCAAGGTCCATGTTTAGGTCACGACCCCAAATTCATTCTATCATCTCAGTTCTTAGTGTTTTTTTTTCAAAAACTGCGGAATTTTTCGGATCTTCCGGAGGACGTTCCAATGGCCATCTGGGTCCATGTTTATGTTACGATCCCAAAATCATTCTAATATCACAGTTCCTAATGTTTTCAAGAAAACCACGGAGCTCTAGGATCAGTTTCGTTAATTTTCCACTTTCACGAATTTTCCGTATCTTTCGGAGGACGTTCCCATTGACATCCAGGTTCATGTTTATGTCACAAGCCTAAATTCTTTCTATCATCACAGTTCTTAATGTTTTCGAGAAAACCACGGAGCTCTAGGATCAGGATCGTGGATTTACCACTTTTACGGATGTTCCGGATCTTCCGGAGGACGGTCCTATGGACATTCAGGTTCATGGTTATGTCACAAGCCCAAATTCTTTCTATCATCACAGTTCCTAATGTTAATAAAAAAAACGCGGAGTTCTAGGATCAGGATCGTGGATTTACCACTTTCACGGATGTTCCGGATCTTCCACTGGACGGTCCGATGGCCATCTTGGTCCATGACCCAAATTCATTCTTATATCACAGATCCTAATGTTAAAAAAAACACGGAGCTCTAGGATCAGTTTCATGGATTGTCCACTTTTACGGATGTTCCGGATCTTCCGGAGGACGGTCCCATGGCCATCCAGGTACATGTTTATGTCACGACCCCAAATATTTGTTTATATCACAGTTCCTAATGTTTTCAAAAAAACCGCAGAGCTCTAGGATCAGGATCATGGATTGACCATTTTTACGGATGTTCCGGATTTTTTGAGGACCGTTCCGTTGTCTCCAGAATCCATATATAGGAACCATGACTGTATTTTGGCTAATTGTGAACATTTGTGCCCATTAATCTAAATTACAGATCTTGCGCCACTTGCAAAACCCTACAAACACACCTTTCAAAAAAACGTGTAACAACTCTTTTCGCTTTTTGAAAAAAGTAGACGACTCTATTGGCAAGTTGTTTGCAATCAATATCATCTAGAAACCCTAGGAATTCTAAAGGTACCACAATTTTTGAAATTCATTAAGAAATGGCTAAGTTGTGCCATTGCAAACTTGCCGTTACACGTTTTTCGTAGGCATCGTATTCGGAGTGTTAAAAGGAGCAAACCGATTGTCAAGTTTTTAATTCCATTTGAAAGATCATTATGTTGTTAATTTACGGTGGGAAAACTGCGAGAGCGATTTTTGTTTAAAGCATTTAATTTAATTTTAAAAATTTCATATTTTTATGCAAAAAACTGCCATAACTCTTCAAACAAATGAGATAGTATCTTAATTGCTTCGGCAATTATCACTGCTTTATATGGACGCTAAGATTTAAATATACTGTGGAATGCTTTGGAATAATCTGTCTAAACCTTACCTAAAAATCACTTTTTCACAATTATCTTTTCATACATTGATTCCTCGCAAAAACTTTGTTTTAGACACTTTTAGAACTTTTGATGGCGCACAATTTTGCCGAAGCAATTAAGAAACTATCTCCATTTTTTGAATAGTTATGGCAGTTTTTTTTGCATAAAAATGTGAATTTTTTAAAATTAAATTAAATGCTTTAAACAAAAGTCGATCTCACAGTTTTCCCACCGTAAGTGTAAAACATAATGATCTTTCAAATGAAATTAAAAACTTGAAAATCGGTTAGCTCCTTTTAGAGACATTGACAATTGAAAAAGGCCAGTTTTTTTAAGAAAATCGCCTTTAACTTTCCAATAAAAAAAGATAGCAACTTAGTTGCTTCAGCCATAATATTTGCCATTGAAAGTTCTAAAAGTGTCTTCTTTTTCTTCTTCTTCGCATGTGAAGCTTATTGCATATCGCATATTAGCTTATTGCGTGCTCTCAACTTAGTGTTCTAGATGCACTTCCACAGTTATTAATTGAGAGCTTTCGATGCCTGTACTATTTTTGCATTGGTATAATTGTGTGGCAAGTTCAATCATACCTTCTATGCCCAGGGAAGTCGAGAAATTTTCCAACCCGAAAAATTCCTAGACCGTACCGGGAATCTAACCCAGCCACCTCCAGCATGGTCTTGCTTTGTAGCTGCGCCTTTACCGACTGAGCTAAGGGAGGCCCCTAAAAGTGTCTACAACATTTGTTCTAAGATAAATGAACGTATGAAAAGATATTCATAGAAAACCAATTTTTCAGGGGCCACCCTAACTTGCTTGTTTAAAAAAATCATAACTCATGAACCATAAGAGATGGAAGTTTGATGGTTTGAGCAAAGGTGCCGCAAATTGATTGTTCTGCAACTTTCTAGAACATTGCACTGATCTATCTCACATAATAAAAAGTTCACATTTTAAATTCACCAATTTTATGGACCACCCTTATTTCACTAACATAAAAAAGTTGGCCAAAAAGTATGAAGAAACTTTCCGGAAGACACCATATGCCTAAAATCAACAGTTTTAGCGCAAACATTTTTGTCTTCCTAAATACGGCTTTGGGACCATTGTGCACTGGGAGCCAATGATCAGCTTATATGTCAAATATCACAATTTGTCTTCATTTCGTATAGTTGCAGATACAAGTCAAGGCCTACATTGATCAAATTTACGCAGCAATTAATTTTAAGGATGTTCCAAACCTTTCGGCGGGGCATCTGGTGTCCTATCTGGTATATAAAAAAAAACACCATTCTACTACATTCCATATAGTTGCAGAGAATAATCAAGGCCTACTAATCAAGATGAAGGTTGATCCGGGTCACTGGATGGACTTCCAGTGGACTCTCAGTATTTAAAACCAGGTTGTGGGTTGGTTTTGTTAAAATTTTAATCAGCACTACCCATAGATGCCTGTTGCTGTGGATTTCCAGCATCACCTTGTTCTAGACGACTACCCAATCTAAGCTAGCCTTGTATCAGACCTTTAGGTTACTTGGGATAGGCCCTCCCCAGAAGTAAGGCA
Organism: Ochlerotatus camptorhynchus; assembly: GCF_037179485.1. Taxonomy (NCBI): domain Eukaryota; kingdom Metazoa; phylum Arthropoda; class Insecta; order Diptera; family Culicidae; genus Ochlerotatus; species Ochlerotatus camptorhynchus. Next base: position 924,600 of record NW_027040694.1, on the reverse strand, counting down.
GTTGATGTTCATTTGAAACGCTAATAACTTTTCGGGGGTAACTCGCATTCACGTCCGGTCTTGGGGCAAGATGTTCCCAAAACTCCAAAGGTTCTACATTTTGAACACGAAGAAAATCGACCCACTACAGCGTCACATAGAGCCGCGAATATGAAAGTGTCTCGCTCCCCCATACATTTTGTCGATGCCAGAGCTGAGTCAAAAAGTTGAACAAGTTTCTTAGGGACCTACTAGTCTTAAGGCCCACGCACATTAGATCCGGATCGGACGCGTTACGGCAAAGTGACAGCTAAATCTATTGTCTAACTGTCAAATTTACGTCAACGCAACGCAAACGGATCTAATGTGGGTGGCCCTTTAGAGTTACCTCTATGCTAGCAGTGTCTGCCCTGCCAATAAACGGTTATTAAACCTATAACTTACATAGCCCTTCGGTTCTCGTCCAAGCAATATATGCGGCTTACCTTATTCGCACCTGGTTTCACAAGGCTAACTTGAAAGTGTTGCTTTTACGTAGGCCGTTCAAAGATACGGCTCAAACTAAGGCAGGTTTAATGCTTTAAACACTTTGCAATTATATCAGCATATACAATGAATTCGTCATTGTTTAGTGGTTCCAATTGAAAAGTTTATTTACCTGTACTGAACTTTAATCTTCGTGAAATTATTCCTAACTAAAATTCTCTCAAAGTGTACGTGATCGCACGTAACCTAACATTATCAGCTCTTAGCTCATAAACTGGTGTAACATAAGACAACAGGTGACAACGAATTTCGCACTGTGACCAAATCTCAAATCTCTTAAACCAATAATGTGCATATTAAAAGCATGCTAAAGTCTTCTTGATATGCCTGCTTCTTATAATTGAGACATTTTTCGAATTTGATTTAATACCCGTTTGAAAGGATTTGTGCAATGAACTTAGCTTTATTTTAGAGGTACAGACAAAGGGTTAAATATTCGCGTTGACGGCACCATGAAGCCACCGCATCTACACGCAAAGATTGACGGTTTCTTACACGCTAACTTGAAAGTACTCATTAATGAGTAAAAAAAGACCCATTTTGAAGAAAAGTGGCTTAACTCATTAATGATTAAACAATTTTACTCATTAATGAGTATCTGTTACCCATTAATGATTAACAATTACTCATTAATGGGTAACAGATACTCATTAATGGGTAAAAAATTTACTCATTTAATGAGTTAAGCCACTTTTCTTCAAAATGGGTCTTTTTCAACCATTAATGAGTACTTTCAAGTTAGCGTGTATGGGATTTTTTGCTATGATGAACTAGCAAATGGCTAAAAAATCACACAATTTAAAAATGCTGTGCCATGTTTCACGCATAAACTGACAGATGCTTATGGCAATTCCCACAGGAGTAAAGAGTTTCAGAGTCACCGTCATCGCCAATGATTTTATCACTGCTTTCCATGTACCTATAGGTATACATCTAGGCGAGCATGTTGGTAAATAAATAAAATATACAGCATAGAACTGCCAGCACTTTCGGCTCTCGCTTGAACGTTCAAAACAAACCTGCATCAATCGCAAAACAGAACTGTACAATATTTATCGCACAGGTCGATTTGTGAAAATTTGAATTTAAAATACCTTCTGCATATACATTGTCGAGTGATGGTAAATCAATAGTTTAGCAATGAAGAAAAAATTGTTACGACCGATCGTACGGGAATTTATCGAACTGTACAAAAGCCTGCCGTGCCTGTGGAAAGTGCAGTGCAAACAGTACGCTGATCGGCCAATGAAAATCGAAGCCTACAAGCTGATGGCCAAAAAATTAAGCGAAATGGAACCGGATGCCAATCGAGTGTCGGTCATCAGGAAGATTAACAACCTGCGTAGCAACTATCGGAAGGAAAAACGAAAAATACGGGCGGCAGAGCTGAGTGGCGGCCTGTATGAACCTTCGCTTTGGTACTACCATTTGTTGGAGTTTCTGGATGGGCATGACGATTCCGATACCGATAGCATCGACATTAGGCCCGTCAAAGTTCAGGTTAGTTGATGAGTGAGATACTCATTTGCGGAACAAATCGATTTCTTTGGGAATTTTAGTTGGATTCACCACCGCGGAATGATAACGACGAGGAAGCTTCCTCACAGCCACCAACGGAGGCAACATTCGAGCTAGCCCTAATGAACGGAAGTCCATCGGAGTCCATGGAAATGTACTCCTGTCTGGACGCAGTTAACTCGAGGAAACGAAAATGTGACGATGTTTTAAACATAGCAGATCATGATCAAATCCAAATTGGTAAATGTGAAGATAGGCACGATGCATTCGGTCACAATATTGCATTTAAGCTTCGAGCCTTGCCAGATGAGCAGCGTATTTACGTGGAAAAGCTCATCAACGATGCCATCTTCGAAGCAGAACTGGGGAATCTGAACCGGCATTGCCGGATTCAGTTAGGGGAAAACTGATTACAGCTGTAAGCGAGGAAATTTAGAACCCTCTCGTTTATTGCAGTGAATACTGTAATGTTATTTAGCTTTTAGAACAAAACTGACTGATTATGGTAAATAAATATTATTTTTGAGTTCATATCTCGGTTGATGTAGACTAATTAATGTATGTAACAGTTCGTAAGCGTTGGCACTAAACCGAAGCGCGCTACCCGAGCAAAGCTAGATATCAAATTGAAATCAGAATTTGCTGTTATGATGTAACTTATTTTGAATACTCCAGTTGATCTCATTTTGGTTGACTTAACGGTTAACACAGCAAAAATGAGAGCAAAATTTTACACTGTTGAATCAAACGGAAAACTAATTCAGCTTTCAATGAAATCAATGTGATTACTGATTTTGCATTCATAATGTTAAACTGAATACGGGCCTGGCGTAAATGGTTAGCATCCATGCTTCTCACGCTGAAAGAATTAAGCTCAAATCTCACCTCGGGCTAGTCACGAATGACCTAAAATGTGTTAAACAAAACAAATAAACAATAATCGTTAGTTCAACGACGGATGAACTTAAATCAAATTTTAAACACGAAATTAACGGCAGATTAAAAAAGTCTTGACTGCATAATGAAAGCCCAATATGATATCAGACTTCTGTCGCGACAACTGAAATCCAAATGAGTTTTCATTATGATAGGAACTGCAAACTTTAATATCGATTTGCTTTCATTTTGTTAACCGACTTTGCTCGGGTAGTCAGACTAGCGAATTCCGACGTCATTATAGCAACATAACGATAATACACCGACTCTAAGCGACCCAAGTAACCACGAAGCGTCGAAAATGTATCGACACTACAAAAAATTGGTCGAATGTAAAATTTATAAAAGAAATCAGGAGATGCTAGCGCCACTTAACGGCGATTTATCTTTCCACAAGTTTCTGACGGAAGTTGGACGCCTGTTCTCTGTGCTTTTAACATAGACTAACACTAAAACCAGGGGGTCCCAAAGAAACATGCTCAATCTTTTAGTTCAGGAAGTACCAGACCTTTGGTCTCAAGCTAATTGAACACGCCCATTCATTTTTACTCTAAAGTGAGTAAAAATCTACTCGCTTTCGGTAAAAGTAGAACTACTATCAATGTTTAAAATAAAAATCATGCTACGTTTATTTTAAAAATATTCGTGTATGTTTGCTTCTGTTTGCTTTGACAGGTTTGTAATCAAAAATAAGATTACCGGGGGTCCACGGTACTATATGCAATAATACAAGTTTTAAGTTAGTTCTTAGGGTGGCATCACACTAGCGAATCAATCTACGAAAAATCTTCTCTCATTTCTCGCATCTACTTGCATCGAGCATCATCTTTTTGCAGGAAATCTCCAGAATCGTCATCAATCTTCTTTCTATCTACTCAGCGTGCGCGCAGCTAACCACAACAACACAAAATCTTTCCTGCATCGTTGATAGAGTCAACCCCCTCGATTTATTCGTCTTAATCCATCTGAATTTGACTTTACTTTTCTTCTCCATCGCTTGATATGCCGCCTGATTCCCCCAATGTTCTACCGTCAGTTCGTTCGTGTTCAGAGTGTTGGGCTTCGGTCTCCGGGGTCACCATGTCCCCAGGCATGGAAAATCATTGACATTTATTCCGTGCACTCATTCACATTCACATGCCTCTAATTTTTTTCATCATCAGAATTCCGTAAAATAAGGTATGAAGGTTTGTAGGTTTGGATATTAACTACAACTTTTGTTAATAACTCAAATGTGTATATCTTTTGCGTGGTGAACCAGAGCGAACAGAACCCACCATTGTTTTTCAGTGAATGTAAATTATATTCACTGAAAAACAATAACAAGTTCTGCCCGCACTAGCTCGTCATGCATAAGAGATACAGGTTTGAGTATTGGTAAAAGGTTGAAGCTAATTTAAAAATCTACAAAAGCTTCATACATTATTTTACGGAATTCTGATGACGAAAAAAGTTAGACGCAAATTAATGTAACTGAATGCACGAAATGATTGCAAATGATAGTCCACGCCGGACCATATCAATTTTCACTACAGTCGAAATTCGCTGGTTAGACCACCACCTCGGCCCAACTAACGAATTCGATTTGTTAGTTGAGTCAAGTGACAGAAGGTTAAAATTTGTTCGAGGGTGTGCGCATCCTTTCTCAAAATGCGGATTCAAGCAATTGTAATCAAATAATGAGAAAGTCATAAATGAGTTCTCATATTTGCTCTGGAAAAAAGGAAACCAATTTGTGAGCGGAGTAATATAAATGATAACTTGAAATTTGAAAGTGATCGACTTCGCACCACTCAGAATGGGATAGTAGCTTAAATTTAAAAATGTATGATCATTATTTGGGGGAGGGCAAAATTATACTTTTGCCCTATTGAAAATAATTGGAGGGCCAAAAGTGCCATGTCTCACCCCTCCTTAACCTGAAAAGCCTGCCTGAAGTTTAGCCTTATACCAACAATCAATACGAAACTAACGATTTTAAATTGGCTCACCACTTTAGTAGCCTATTGGTCCCAAGCAAACGATTAACGTACCCTATTCTAGTTGAAATTCTATTACTACACTATGTTTGTTTTGATTCGCTATGAAAGTTTGACAGATAACATCAGGGGTGTGTGGATTCATGCAGAACATGCAGGGGTGAGTGAAATAGCTTGGGACTGCTTGGGACCGTTGTTCTGGTACTGAGTGAGCCAAAAATAATAATGATTTTCTTCGGGACCCAGTGGTCTTAGAGTTACCAACAATCAATACGAAACTAACGATTTTAAATTGGCTCACCACTTTAGTAGCCTATTGGTCCCAAGCAAACGATTAACGTACCCTATTCTAGTTGAAATTCTATTACTACACTATGTTTGTTTTGATTCGCTATGAAAGTTTGACAGATAACATCAGGGGTGTGTGGCTTCATGCAGAACATGCAGGGGTGAGTGAAATAGCTTGGGACTGCTTGGGACCGTTGTTCTGGTACTGAGTGAGCCAAAAATAATAATGATTTTCTTCGGGACCCAGTAGTCTTAGAGTTACCTCTATGGAGTTACCTCCATGCTAATACCATAGAGGTAACTCTAAGACTAGTAGGTCCCGAAGAAACGTGCTCAACTATTTGGCTCAGCTCTGTTACTATCTTCGGTCCCAAGCTAATCGATTCACCCCTCGAAACATAGGAAAATCCACGAACCCCTCATTTTATCTGTCAAACTTTCATAGCGAATCAAAACAAATATTGTGTAGTACTGGAATTTATACTAGAATGGGTTACGTTAATCGATTTGCTTGGGACCAATAGGCTAGTCAAGTAGTGAGCCAATTTAAAATCGTTAGTTTCCACCCCTCTTATAACACCCCTCTCGATGGAAATATTCAAGATACACGTCAATAAAACCGTTTGTTTACATCAAAATGACATTTTTAACATCTCAAATTAACGCACATTGTTATTGGCGCCTTGCAGTGAAACTTTTCCAAGCTTTCGCCACCTACATTTCGAAGTGAGAACTACTAGAAGGAGGATAGTTTTCAAATTCTGCAAGTAAAACAGACGATTTTTGGCGCAAATCGGTACATAAAGAAAAACTAATAATTTTCGGTGGAAACTTTTGCTTGAATTGTGTAAGAAAATGTGTTTGCAAAGTAATTGTTATTATTTCGGTATGGATCGGAGATGTTTTCATGGAAAATTATGCATAACAAGTTTGCATCCACAGGTAGAGGTTACCTCCTGCACAGTTGCATTTTTCGGAAAATGGTGAATATGTGCGATTTCCACTAGGATGAAAGTGGAAATTAAGTGAATTTACTTAGGAAAAATTGTATAATGCTGGTGATAATGGAGAAATGGTTGTATAGGACGTTAATATTCAATAAATGTTCATTTTGGCCTTTTTTTACACGGAGAAAAAACTATCGTCGAAACAAAAATATTTGAGGTAAATTCAAACGTAAACTCAGTTTGTTCTGGTCACAAACATAAATTAGGTTGATTTCAAACGTATTCCATGTTTGAAGTCATGTGAAATCAATGTTTAAAATAAAAATAATGTTACGTTTATTTCAAAAATATTCGTGTTGAAAATAAACGTATTTGTTTTTGTTTGGTTTGACAGCTATGCGAACAATAATAAATATGTTTATTTTAAACATGCTTCTCATGTTTAAAAAAAACATACATATTTTGAAATTATTTTAGTATTTGAGTGCAGGGTAAAGCAAAATAAAACGGTTTGCAAAGAAATGATAAAATAAGATCTTCGGGCAGGGCATCAACATTCCTGCTCTTTTTTGGGTGCGATTAAGTGTGACCTGTGGGAATTGGATCCTGGTCCAGGATGCGAAGACCCGTCGGGGTGGATGTCTGGGAGTTCCAGTTCAGTGGAACCGGTGAAAATTTGTGTTATTGGCGTCGTTTTACCTTTTCTGCCTCGGTTTCTGCCACTGGTCCTCATACCGGTTTCTTTCTATGTTCGGTGTCGCAGGAGGATCCGGAATGGATTCGGAATGGAAAACCGTTTTCTGTTGAGGTAGAGCAAAGCTTTGGCAACTTTTTCTGAATGTATCAAGAAGGAAATAAAAAGGCATGACACGCTAAAAACCGTTTACCCAAATCCTATATTGTTGAAATAAACATGCTTTTTAATTTAATTCAAACATAAATATTTTAGTTTTAAACATGCTTTCAATTTACTTTGAATAATTCATATGTTTAGAGTATAAACATTTATATTTTTGTTTTAAATGAACAAAATTCGTATCCGTGTAGGTTAACATATTGATGCACATACATCGATGGAAAACGCAACGGAAAATTGTAATTAATGCTAATTTTCACGAATTTTATATGCAGTATGTCAGCTGTATCATCATCATGCAGTGGCGACATCTGCGTCGAGCTTTTACGGCAATCTCCCAATAGGTTGCTTGTAAATTAATGATCACCAATTCGGGATATATTCCACGTAAAGTTGACCGACAATGCAAAACCATCCATGGACCTTACTGACTACCGTAACCATTATCATCAAAATTCTCAAACTATAAGTAAAAATGTTCTAATATAGTTTTCTTTCCGAAAATGTATGGAGAAAAAAAGAATTCTCGAAAGAATTTTGAATGGTATTGGTTCTTAACAACCCATTATATGTAAGGTTCACTTCCAAAAAACCATAATACATAAGGTAAAAACATAATCACACAAACGTTCATGTAAAGTTCCATAACCATTTCAGTTAAAGTTTAGCAGGGATTATAAACAATTTTTAACCATTTTAGGTAAAGTCAAGATATGGTTCGCGTTTATGCGGGTATCTATACCATAACATATTTTGTATGGTAAATTTTTATTCGGCACACTTTGGTATCTGCTCGGGTACCTGTAAAAAAAACAATATATTATATATGTTAACGACGTAATGAAAATTTGCTCTTGATATATAAAATTATATTATAACGTGCGAATAGAAATGTCAAGAAAATCCACGTCCAGACGCACATATACTTCGAACCCCTTATTCAATATTCAATCCGAAATATAATCCTAAACACGTTACTGCACATTGCGCTTTGCTGGATAACGCCCATTTTTGCGACTGCCGTTACGTTTTCCCCTCTTTTCGCTCGCTCGCTGTTAAATGACAGCCGAGTTTGACAGAAATACGTGGAAGTCAGAAAAGAAAAACGAAAGTGTTGTGTGTGAATGTTTTCTCCCTACAATCATCCAGTGGGTTCTGAATCTGCTGATGAAAATCGATTAAAAATAGTAGTTTAATATTTAATAAAGTAAGTAACTTCCCGCTCGCCCAGCTGTAGATCTGGCCACAGTCCGAAAGAAGGATGGCCCCGACGAGGAAACCCAACGATGGCCTGCTGGCCCGGGTAAATTTTCCCCTGTATGCAATAGAAATGCTCACCAGTCGACACGTCCTAGTGGCTGGCGGTGGCGGAGCCTCCAAGACCGGAGTGGCTAATGGATTTGTAAGTACCCATACCTGAATTATAATTTGATTAGGTACGGTTGGTTCGAGTTTCGAATTTGATCTTTCAGGAAATTTACGAAATATACCACAACGGCGAAAAGTACGTGGCAGATGAGGTGATCCGACACGAAACCGGACCCACGGTGGTCATGAACTGTGCCACCAAGAACGATGAGAAACGGACCCTGCTGGTTGCGGGGCAGGAAAGTCACTGCCAAATGTATCTAGTGAATCCGATTATCAGTTCGTCAGATGGTGAATATGCAGGAGGGAAAACAGAAACCTTGGATGGGTTGCGCAAGCGGAAGAACGTATCCTATCAACCTCAGGCGAATGGACAAGCTACGGCCAATCAACAGCAGCCGGATCCGAAGAAGGGCGGCGACGAAGATAAGGATCGTGCCAGGAAGGTGATACGTTTCGAGATCAAAACCAGCGATTCGATTCAGACGGATTTCACGGAAGCGGAACCGTTGCAGCGAGTTGTCCGAATCAGTCCCAATGGACGCCTGATGGCAACAGGCGGAACGGATGGCCACTTGAGACTGTGGAATTTTCCGAAGATGACAATGCTGTCGGACATATCGGCTCACACAAAGGAGATCGATGATTTGGACTTTAGCCCTGACAATAAGTATATCGTATCGATAGCCAAGGATGGACTGGGTGTCATTTGGTCGATCAATCCGGATAAGGAGTCTCGAAAGCTGACGTGGAACCCGCCGGAAGGCACCCGATATCTGTTCAAGCGATGTCGCTATGGGCTCATCGAAGGGCACAAGGACAAGCACCGATTATTCACGTTGGCCAATCCGTTTTCGAAATCGGGCAAAGCCAAAGGTTTGCTGCAGCAGTGGGATCCGGACGTTGGTCGGTTGAGTCGCGTGGTGGAGATCGATGAATCGCTCGCTGCCTTGGCCGTTCGGGACGACGGGCGCTTCGTGGCCGTTGGGACCATGTTCAGTGGTTCGGTGTCGATCTACATTGCATTTAGCCTGCAGCGGGTGCTGCACATTCCGAATGCTCATGCAATGTTTGTGACCGGGTTGGAGTTCCTGCCCGTAACGAACTTTGACGGTCCGGCTATCAGTGCCAACTCCGAGGCGGCCGTCCTCTCCATCTCGGTCGATAACCGAGTGTGCGTGCACAGTTTGCAGTATAGACGTAAGATCCTTCTGGCATTTACCGTTTTTTTTTTTTGGTTATTGATCGACATTCTCGTTTCAGATTCACTCCCGGCATGGGTTGCAATATTCGCAATAGTGGCAATTTTGTTCATCACTTTCTGCTTCTGTTCGTACATTGGACTGTAGTTGGGCCCAGTGATGCGTCGTAATCTTTGTGTTATCAAGAAAGTGTATGTTGGTAGTGTTTACTTTGTACAGTCATGAGAGAGGAAACAGGATCAAGTAATCAGGTGATAAATAAATTACTTTATATTAAGTTTCACCGATGTGACTACATTAGACAACAAAAATATAACAAAACAAAAAATAGCTCTTTTAAGATGCAAGATGTTAATTTATTCAAATAAATTGTGGTAGTTTGTGATTACACACGAATAAAAGGCGTAAATGCGATTTAAGAGAGGTAGTTTTTTTCAGATTGAAATGTTGAGAAGGAATGACTTTTATGAAGAGCTTTGAGTGCGTTGGTTTATTTTCTTTAAATTCCGTTATAATTGCTTATCTTTTGACAGATACGCGTATTTCGTCTATACTACTTGCAGACTTCATCAGTGCCAAGTATCTATACTATTATAGGTAAGAAGAGTAACCACATTAATGGTCACTTTTCAAATAGACCAATGTAACAAATGTAAACAAATCGAGTTAAGCGATACAAACTATTGCTCTTCTATCATTGTATGTGATACAAAAACATCCATCCAAATTTACTTTCATTTATTTAAGATAATCATTGATCAAAACTTGTCCAATGTACAGTTTGAAATGATGGGTATATGATTATTACTTCGGTCATTTGGACTGCCTAACATGATTGGTGCTCATTTTCCAAAGGCGGGGCTAATCTAAAGTTAGGTACTCTACTATGACATCTGTGAAAGGAAATCTAGTATCATGTAGACAAAACGTCCAATGTAACACTAATTGATTATGTCATTGAGAAAAAATCGTCCAATGTAACATGTCCGATGTACAACTCGACTTGTCAAAACGTCCTATGTGGTTTTTTCTATGTTGTAGCATGGAATTCAAAGTAAAATTGTGATTTTACCGTTTCTTCTGAATTTTCAACGTTATTATACACTGACTACATTAAAAAATAGTATTGCAAAATGTATTGTTTTTAAACAGTTAAAATAATAATCTGTCGAACTTCAATTTCGATTTTCTCAAAATGGTGGATATGTTACATTGGTCTATTTGAAAAGTGACGCGAGGTTTCTGTATGTTTGACTCCCGTTTGACAGTTCACACTGGCTCCCAGCTGTCAAGCATATTGAGTTAGTCCTCAGTACCCAGATAAATAGCAACGCTTGGGTCGGTTGCTATCGCGCTGCCAAATTTGCTAACCCACTGTTCACCGAAAGGCATATTGTTATTTCCCGCACTTCAATAGCAACACCCGATGCGGTTGCTGCGTTAGAGCAACCAGTGAGTAAATAAGGCACATTTGACAACCTCTACCATAAAGGCCTAAACCCAGTGTGGGCGGAAGCAGAACGGAAACGGAAAATTTAACAGTTGTCACAAATGACATCAAGATGCCTAACCGAAGTCGATTTGGTTCTAACTAGTTTTCAATCCGACAAGTTGGCTTACTCAGATCCGAGCTCAGATCGGGCTTTTCCGCTGCCGCTGCCGTTCCGCTTACGCTGTCATTGCGCTTGGGCCTTAACGCTACTTGCGTACCAGGGGTTGCTATTCAGGTGAGGGAAATATCAATCCGCACCTCGGGAAGTAGTGAGTTCACAAATTAAGAGCAACCGTACCAGTCGGTGTCATTTGCGGCACTATTTTACTTACGCACAGCGTTTCCATTTTGGCTTTATCACTCCTCTCCACACCGGTCGTTGCTATCAGAGTCATAATTTAAGTTACCGTTTTCCACAAAGGCAAAACAAACTTTTGGCGTTTATTCAAAATAGCAACCGTCTGATGCGTTGCCACCGGGTTGCTAAATTTATGAACTCACTACTTCCCACGGTGCGCAAGTAGCGTTATGGTAGAGGTTGGTAAATGTGCCTTATTTACTCATTGGTACGGTTGCTCTAAGCAACACGGTAGCAGAAGAAACGAGCTCAACTTTTTGGCTCAGCTCTGGTACTATCTTCGGTCCCAACCTAATCGATGCGCCCCTCGAAACATAGGAAAATCCGCGAACCCCTCATTGTATCTGTCAAACTTGCATAGCGTATCAAAACAAACATAGTGTAGTACTGGAATTTATACTAGAATGGGGTACGTTAGTCGATTTGCTTGGGACCAATAGGCTAGTCAAATAGTGAGCCAATTTAAAATCGTTAGTTTCGAATTAATTGTTGGTAATACGACATGCACTAAACTAAGGACACGGGATATACTACAATAGATCAAATTACTGGTCGCAGTGGTGTTAGGTCCCGAACAGAGAAAAAAAGGAAAACTTTTACATGGTGGTGATATTGGATAAATTGTTGTAATATTCAATAATAGTTCATAATCCTTTTTAGGCAAACATTTAGATACTCACAAATGTCGATGGAAAATACAGCTGAACTTCATTTTATCAACAGGAACTCTAATCTAGAATGATTCTAGATAGTTTTCACAGTGATATCATAAAGCAAATCATCTTTATTTTACTTTTATTTACATCTTTTGTGCGATGGTGGAAACTAACGATTTTGAATTGGCTCAATACTTGACTAGCCTATTGGTCCCAAGCAAATCGATTAACGTACCTCTATGTTAGTATTGACGGTATCGTGAAATTAAATTATTTTTTCGTATGAAAATCCAACTGGAAAAGTCAAATATGCACATCAGTCTGATTGGAATGACGTTCACTGTGTTTTGTAGGTTTGCTGAAAATGGTGCTATAATGCTCATTTCCCAGATCATTTTCATGAATTTTCTATGTAGCCTGTCAGCTGCATCATCATCATGCAGCGGCGACATCTGCCTAGAGCTTTTACGGCAACTTTCCAATTGCTGTGAATTATTTTTCATTGTGCATCTGGTTGTGCATAGGGACGTTGCGATACTACTGATATCAGTAAAGTATCGATACTTTTATTTCGATACCAAGCAATTAAGTATCGATACTTTACAATCGATACTTCTCCAATATCGATATTTTTATCGTGGTATCGCGGACAATGGCGTCAAAGAAGGCAACATTTAAAAGCTCATCCTGGATGTAAGGACTCGTTGGAATTCAACGTACCACATGGTTGAGCGCTTCCTCGACATGAGGAAGATTATATCTGATCTACTTTTGGATGACACCAATAGTCCACCAATGCCTTCTCCAACGGATATTGAAATATTGAAGCAACTCGTAGTCCTTCTCAGGCCGTTCGAGTTCATGACCCGAGAGCTTAGTAGTGAAAAATACGTAACTCTTTCAAAAGTTATTGTTAATTGCCTTAAGCTGGGTTTAGATTAGGCGAGTCAAATGATCAACTCAGTTGAATTCAATTGGCTTGAAAAGTTGAGCCTGGTTCAAATTTTTTTTATTCAAGTGAGTTGATCAAGTTAGTTGAATGGCATGGTTTACACGTTCAATTCGCGTTCAAGTGAGTTGAATTCAACTGACTTGATCAATTGACGTGCCCTGTGTATATCCAGCATTACAACACAAATATCTTCCCATTCAAGTGACCTCCCAGCGATACTTTCAGTTAAGGACTGCTTTTCGAAGCAGCTTAAGAAGAGGTTTGGGCAAATTGAGCAATCGCTTCTAGTTGCAATGGCCACAATCTTAGATCCCAGGTTCAAGACCCTCCACTAAAAGGATCCATCTGCTTGCGCAAATGCGATCGACAAAATCCGGGAAGCTTTATCAGATGGTATCAACGATGAAGCAGATGTTGGTGATTTTAACGTGATCGAGGAACAAACTGATAAGTACGTCTTCTGGGGACACCACAGGACACTCGCTTACGTCAAACCAAACAAACAAGTACATACTGATCCTGGCGATGAGTTGGCATTGTACCTGGCGAGACCGGTTTGCTCAATAAATGTGAACCCGTTGGAACAATGGGAGGACATGAAGTCAGTTTTTCCAGCGCTGTATCAGCAGGCTAGGTTGCATATGGTCAGCATGGCAACTTCTGTTCCATGCGAGCGACTCTTTTCAAAGACTTGATCTATAATTACTGAGACCAGAAACCGATTGTCAGCAAAATATTTACAGAAACTAATATTTCTAGCAAGGGTCGATGATGCTGAATGGTTCAATTAGTTGGTTTAAATGCTTTTGTTTTTAATAAAATGATACAAACTGTTCGTCATTGATCTTAAAAATGGACTTTCAATTTAAATTCAATCACATTGCTTTTTTTTCAAATGATTCGATACTTAAAAGTATCGATACTTTGTTTCGATAGTATCGCAAATATCAGTATCAGTTTGCTATACAATACTAGTATCGAATCAAGTATCGATACTTTTAAGTATCGTAACGTCCCTAGTTGTGCATTTAAAAAGTGAGAGTGAAAGCTGCGAGAGAATGCGATGGAACAACGTAAACAAAGAACCACGAGAGAGCAAACTGCGCGCGCAACAAACAAGGACGAAACTCATAAATTTTGGTCTCTCCTGCTGTCTCTGGCCCTCACTTACAAACATCAATCGCTCAATGACAGAACAATCTAAGTACCACATCTTAACCAGATTAGCAAACAAAACGAACTGGTTATACAGTTATAGATATAAATTCTCTCAACAATTTTCAGTTGCTTCACAGCGATATAAATGTGAAAAAAGGCGTTCACCAAATCACAAAACATCAATATTAAACATTAATTTTATATTGTATTAATTGATTTACATTCATCAATATTACTATCTATTGTTGTTTGTGTTATAAAGCGGATAACGTCACCTCTGCTGTATACAGCAGTATACTTTTATTATTAATTGATTTTTTTAATTCGCCTAAAATGATGGAGATAAGCCACAATTGTATTAAGCTTCTCCCCTCTTCTCCCGATCACTCCCATTTTCCGTTGGTCTCTTGTCATAGAAAGAGAGTCGTTGGAGAGAAACTGATGGAAAACTCCCGGAGAGCAAACTGATGCGAAAAGAAAGAAGTTGAGTCGGACTGGAATGGAACTGGAACCATCTGCTGCTGCTGCACCACCACACATGCACAAATTGCAGCAAGCGTTGCGTTGCGAACGCGAGATTATTCTTTTTTGTTTGCTTTCTGCTGCTGCTGTCAAGAAGTTGTTTGTTTGTGTGGTGGTCGTCCAGCAACCAGCAACCAACCAAGTTTTTATTCCTGCGCAAGTTGCTCAGAGTTTTCAGTTCCATTTCATTGCGTGTGACAATCGGTTCGCTTTCTTTGTTCGTTGATCGCGATTTATTGTTTTAGTTTAGTTCAGTAGTTGTTTGAAGCCATCTGCAGTTTTTAGCAGCGCAAAACAAAGTTCTAGAAGCTTTTAAAAGACGTTCTTAATATTTTGTCGGTTTTAATCAGTATTTAATTTAGTGAAGTTCAGTGACCGTTCTCCGTGGTGTAAAAAAAATAATAGACGGATTAGTCTGCGGTAAGTACCCGTGCTTTTATCTATTGTAACTTTCAGGGAACTCGTTTTCGTTTCTGGCTACTGGTTTTCACGAACAATACCCAAAGTATCAAGGGTCCATCTTGTTTCTGTTGGTCGTTACCATGTTGGTAGTGCGTTCTTCAATTGCGCATTCATTAATAAATATAACGATACAAACTCTGTCTCTGCCGTGCTCTTGCCAAAGTATGGGTTCAAACTCCTGTGTCGAAGCATGTTCCTGCACATACAAGTTCGTAGGGTGACTGACGGATGGGGATGAGGATGTCCACCCACTTTGATTGTTTTTCTCCAGTACAGTGAGAACTCGATTTTGGCAACACGTCGCTTCTAATTTAATGCTTTCTGGAGTCCTTTATTATTAGGTCGTAAGGTAACATTTTTCGCGTAACATTTGAAAATGGCCTATGATCAAAATGTAAACAATCCTTAAAATGAATTGTAGATTTTTCGCCACTATTATAATTTAAATATAAGTGTTTTAGGCATTTATATTATTCAAAATAACAATAGTAACTGTATCTCAGTACACAACATTCGAAACATGCAGATTTTTTTAAAAAATAAATGAATTAAATTTACAGTCAATTCTCCACAACTCAATATTCTATAACTCGATGGATTCAGCGGTCCCATGTATCGTACTCTCCATAATTCGATATTTCCACAAAACGATGTCTCTGTTGGTCGATGTTCTATGGAGTGTTATTGTGATTCTATAACTCGATATGTCAAAGGCAGAGCTTCTAAATTTTGTGATTTTGATTTTAAAATAAAATGAACTTTAAAAAATATATATTACTACTCAGGACCCATCGACCACATCAAAACATAATCCTGCTGTTTTTTCCCCCTTGATTTGTTTTCCGTACTGAGTACCAATGCTACCGACGCCAGGGAGGCACCCCCCACACATGGACCCTACCCACCGACAATACCGCCATCTACTCATCCGATCGCGTCGATTGTGCTGCATTTCCCCGAATGTCGTTTCCCCGAATGTCACTTCCCCGAACGCCATTTCCCCGAATCCCAGACAAACATAAACCCCATTTCCCCGAATTCCATTTCCCGGGCTGGTAGTGACTTGGTCACTTTTTTCAAGTCAGTCACTAAAAAGTCTCTTTTTTTTAGGCCAAGTCACTAAATTCACTTTTTCTTGTAATAAGTCACTATTTTCAACTTTTTTAGAGTGAATTTATTTCAAGATTGATTATTCTTTTCGTTTTGACGTTCAATCGTCTCTCTCTCTGTATATACAGGATGTCTACTCATTTTTCTGGATAACATTACCTGAGTTTTCCAAGTAAGTAAGTCCAAGATAAAAATATTCAATGTCCTGAAGTTTCTTATTCCATGTACAAGATATTGAAAATATTCAAAGTGCCAGAATTAAGTAAAAAATAAATAAATGATTTATTTCAAGTTCGTAATTAACTTTATGAAAGAATAGAGATCATCATTGTAGTCCCATTAACTTTACAAAAATTGTAGGAACTTTGGAGAAGGAAATGCTGAGAATTTCAGTGAAGCCCTTTAAACAAACTGCAGGAACTTAAGGGAAGTTACCATGCTGAAAATATGGGAAACTTACTGGAAACTGTAAGAACCTCAAAGCGGCTCTTATAGCATCCGAGACTTCTCATGAACTTTTATGAAATTCCTAGAATATCAGAGAACTTCACAGGTATCAAACGAACTTGAGAAATTTTAGAAAACTTGAGGGGTATTGTGCAAATTTTTAAGAAGTTCTATGCACCTCAGAAAAGCGTGAAATATGTCATAAGAAGGGAATGTTTGTACATATGTAGAAAAATAGCTTTCTTTACCATTTCTTCATAAATACCCTATGGGCCTCCGGTTGGTTTTGGTGGGGACACAGATGTATGCACATCATCGTATACTCTTTCAGTACCATCCAGCTTTCCACACTCGGCAATGGCGTCCTGTAGGTATGAATAAATATATCCTTCACTGTGGTTTTTGACACTAACTGGAGGGCGCATGTTGTTCCATTTTCCTCTGTTCTTGGGAGTGGGAAAGAGAGGGGTGACAATGCGAACCTCCAGTTAATGTCAAAACCACAGTGAGTGATACATTTATTGATACCATACTGGACGCCATTACCGAGCGTGGAAAGCTGGATGCAGGTAATGTCGGCCTAAGTGTCCCTAATTTGGGCCCATACATAAATTCATCAATCGACTCAATTTTCAATAGCGACCAAAAATATCCATTAGTACCGTCCCAACGACGCGTTCATCTAGATAAAAAAGATAAATACAGGTCGGACTCGATTATCCGGAGACTTGATTATCCGGAGTCTCGATTATCCGGGGTTCGATTATCCGGAATGTTAGACTCGATTATCCGGAGTATTTTTTTTTTGTTAAAAACTAATAAAATAATAATATAATAATGGGGTGGGACATGTTTTTATACGAAAAAAAATTTTGACACCTAAAATCCCTCCAAATCTCGATTAGAGCCATACAGGTCGGACTCGATTATCCGGAGACTTGATTATCCGGAGTCTCGATTATCCGGGGTTCGATTATCCGGAATTTTAGACTCGATTATCCGGAGTATTTTTTTTTTAGTTAAAAACTAATAAAATAATAATAATAATAATATAATAAAATGCAGACATTTGAAATAATTTTGTATTATAATATGCAATATGATAATTTTAACAATCGTTCAGAGGAGGGGCAGATTTTTAATTTTTTTTTTCTTGTGATTCGATTATCCGGAGGATTTGATTATCCGGAGTGAAAAAAAATCGATACTCCGGATAATCGAGTCCGACCTGTAGCACATTTTTAGCGATGGGCCCAATCTTAGATCCATAGGTCAACATTAGAGGCATCTCCCCTATATCTGTCCAGACACAATTTTAACAGCCCGAGCGTGAGTTGAAGGCTCTAGGTATAGTGTCTTGAAACAAGGATCAAGGAGCGTTGCAATAGCTAATGTATCCACCAGCCGCTGTCAAACTGCAGTGAATTTTTTCCGCCAAATCTTTTACTGAATCCATCTTCAAAGCAAGTGATGTGCAAAGGTGAAGACGAAAAAAATCAATGTTAAATTGCAAATGCACTGAAAACATTTTTTTGGATCGAAACAAAAATCGAATGTAAAAGATCGATCCAGTCGATTTTTGTCGTGTTCGAGATCGATTCAAAAAATCGATCAATCGATCCAAAAGAATCAATCTTTTATGTTTCGATCCAAGATCGCCCATTGCTAATACGAACACACGTACAATTTATAGTGACTTCGTTTGCGTCTCACCTCGTTTGACAGATCTGATCGCCCGTTCGACAAATCGAATTGTGGACAAACGAAATGCTACAGTGGCATGTCGGTTCGTCGGTGCCCTACCTATCGACCCTTAAACTCATGGACCGGAGACCTACAACTTTACTTCCCTTCCGAAGAAAGGCGTGATCAGAGATTTTATGCCTCAGAAAATCCCGACGGTGCCGACTGGGATTGCACCCAAGCCTTTTGGGGTGAGAGGCAGTCACGCTTACCACAGGCGTCGCTTATAATCCTGGTGTTCTGGAACCGTTTGGTTACAAATCCTTAAGTTTTTATTTAATATTTGACTAACTGAGTGTGCCCGGCCTTGCTCGGGATTGAATATTAGCTTGAGTTTATGCGCCGATTCAAAAAAGCATGCTATAATTTTCTGTTTCATTTGTATGGGAGCTCCCCCCCTTACAGAGGGGGGAGGAGTCTGGAAGCATCATACGAACCTTTCACGGCCCCAAAAACTCATGCATACAAGTTTTCACACCTGTGTTCAATATAATAGCAGCGCATGCCGATTTCCATACAAAATGGTCAACTTTGACAAGTTGTAACTTTGTTCTCTTAAAATCAATTGAGCTGAAACGTTCGCCACAGAACTACAAATATGTTCAATTTTACGATTACAAAATACCCCCTCCCCTTGGCTAGTTTTTGCACCTTGCTGTTGGTGGGCGGGCTTAATTTCATGCTTTATAGTGGAGTGTTGGAGACGGTAGGTTTATGGTCGGCGTTGCTGGCTCATGCCGCGATAGAATGGCGACATGGGCAGGCGATGGGGATTACTAAGCTTCCCCTCTCTGATAAACCGCTGCATGAGAGAACCAAAGATCTAGTCTAGCAGTGATAGTATCACACTTGTTACACCTTTTATTGAGAGCCGCGTCGTAGTACGCTTACGTATAGGCACTGACGTTGGGTGCGATACTGGTGGGTTTTGCCGCAAATCACTCTTATTTTAATTATTTTTACGCAGATAGATTTATTTGGGTTTGCAAGGGAATTATACTATTGAAATATTTCAGAAAGTGCCCAACAGTGCTCCTTCTATTTGCGTGACAAGCTTTCATTGTTGTTTTCATTGAAGTATTACTCAGAAAACAATGTTAAACATCATTTTTGTACATGGTATTGTAACTAATCTTATATGTGCTTCATTTTGATTTGGGATAAGTGTTTGAACTATGGCTCGGGATTTCCACTGTGGTGTGCTTCTATTGTGACATACCCATATGTATTTTTGTGGTGCCACATAGTGGAAACGTGAGAGCGTAGTTGGAACATTTACCCTATACAATATACAATTTAAAATTAGCTTGGAAACTAACTTCAAAGTGAAGCATTTTAGTCACTTGAAGGTGTCATCTGGGACGAACAAAGATATAAGATAAGATATGTAAAAGCCAGAACTACTTGAAACACGTTAAATTGTAATTTAAAAGCATGGGCTATGTAGGTAGATTAGAGATTTCAGTTATTTATTAAATAAACTTCAATTATAGAATTCAGAAAGTTAATTAACATAAGAGATAGGACGCGGGGGGTCCGCTTAGGGAGGCGACTAGCCTATGAAGTTGTATAATAAATCTTCCTATTTAGTGTATTTGTTAATTACAGACAATGTCAATAGCGAAAGTCATACCTTCAACCAGGCGCTTACGAACAAGTGAAATTTTAGGAAAGATGTGTTAAATATGTTGATAGGTTTGAAATAAGAATTAGGATTGTTGTGCTTTAGTTTTCGGTAAGGTATGATGTGTCAACAAAGCCCTTTTGAGCAAATTTTCAAACATCAAATTGATTGAGTGATTTATTGAAAGACATTGCGTTGCGAAAATTGACAAGTCATACATCTAACATAGTAGTAGTAGCAGTGTCGCATAATCTTATCACAATTGCTGCAAATAGTGCTTGAGGGGCCAGCAGGGCTGAATACGGATCAAAACTAACATAACTACTAACACTAAAATGATCCCGGAACTAACACTTATCCATTGCACTTTTAGCTATTTATTAGTTTTATTTTTCTACTAAGTCATCTATGCTTCTTTCTATTGTTTGGATCAAGTACAACTAATACTAATCTACCTTTATGTATGTTTTACTCCCTTTTAACCCATTATCTTTATGAATGGCGAATCATATGACGTGAGACACGTACAAGCTGGAACTCAAAGAATTACTTCGAACAGGATGTCAAACAAATTCAGGACCAATCCAAATGAGACCAGAAACCAACAAAGCATCGGGGAGTTATATATTCTGGGAGAGGTATTTGATAAATAATCAAAAAGTGGTAAGTTAAAATCAGATCCAAGGATCATGAGAGGTAATTATCAATAATTCATTAATTAGTAGAAATCTCGATAACTTTTTCTAGGGGGCGTATTGGCTTTTGTAGGCGGTGCGTTTGGTCGTTGATTTGGCTTAACTGGTGGCTCGCCCACGCGGGCTGGCACTATCATCAGATAGGGGTAATTTTCCTCTACCTGCTGGTGGTGTTGGTAAGCGTGTGCGAGCTGCCGGTTGCGCCGGATCGACGATCGGATGCATTGTTTGCAGGAGCTGGTGCTTCCCTTTGAAAAAGTAATCGAGAAATAACCATATTATCCTGTAATTGATATTACTATTTTTATATATCAATGAAATTAGTCATGACAGAGTAACAGATGGGGAAGGACAATAGACACAAGTTGACACAATAAACAAGACAAGTGGGGGTTAATACACAAGACAAAATGACAAAATAAGTGACGACAGAAGACAAGACTGGGACAAAATCAACATTAAAAAAAAAAAAAAGAATGCGCAATTATATTATCAAAACTATTTGGATCAGCACAAAAACAACAGTGACACTAGGTAAAATTGTTCAAAATAATAGCAGTACTAATCATTTGCATTTCAGCTGAATTTTGAGATTTTAAATTTTACATTTCTCAAAATTCTAACAATCCCCACCCAATTAACAAATGTCCATAATAGTGAAAATGTTTAAAATATTTGCAGTACATTAAAATTCAAATAAAAAACTGCTATTATTTTGAACAATTTTACCTAGCGTCTCACTTTCCAACAGGTGCTTCCAAAAATTTGGTATTTTGCAATCGTAAAATTGAACATATGTTTAGTTCTGTGGCGAACGTTTCAGCTCAATTGAGCATAAGTTAATAAAGTTACATCATGTCAAAGTTAACCATTTTGTATGGAAATCGGCATGCGCTGCTATTATATTGAACACAACTGTATAGATGTTTTCCTAACCTTCACATCTCATGCGTAAACAGAAAGCATCTACCACAGTAGCGATAGGCTTGGCACCGCTGTAAAGATACTGTATCCGTTACAAGTTGCAAGTGATACGGCAGCTTCGAGATGGGAAATGACGGTGGGCAGGAACTCACGGTCTCCCAGTGTTGGTTAGTTCTTTGCCGTTAATGTTCACGAAAAGTTCACTATTTTGCCATACAGAAATTCAAAACAAAAATTTTTATCTGCGGATTTGGACAGTTTTTGACCTGGTTCATACGACCGGAAGGTGTATGCTGGTCACAAATGCCGTGCCAAACTGATTTCCTACGCAATTAATCAATCTTTGATGTGAATTTCGCTAATAAACACGAGGAGCATTTCTTATAGCAAACTTGCCATAAAAAAATGGGCATGGTTCATTTTAGTAAACAAACTAACACTTCTTCCGACTGTGTACCTCTCTTACTCGCCTAGCGGCAGCTTAAACAATATGATGCAAGATGACGGATGATGAATATTTGAAAAGAACGGCCATTGCCCAAAATTGGCTTCTTGTCTATCAGGCGTATCAGGCAGAAGCAATCAGAGCGATAGTGCCACCCAGAAATGTTCCATACGATCCTAGAAATAGACTACTCGTAAAACAAAATACAATGATTTTCCTTGTCATTGTAACTATGATATTTACTCTGTCAAAACAATGGACATTTTTGTCGATTATCATGAAATCACAACAAAATCCATTGTTCATAACAATGAAATTCAAGGTATTTGAGATCAGTCCGCATTGTGCTCTCTTGTGTGTTACTGTTACTGTTACTGTTACTACTACCTAAAGGTACAACAAATTTAAACATTTCAGTGCTCAACCTGTGCAATTTCTACCTTGTTTGACTCTTATTCCTCTTCGATCGTTGGTTGGACCAAGCCGAGGTAATCCTGCTTGGAAAATTCCTTCTTCGATCCTTCGGATTCTTCTGTTGGAAATCGATATGGGGAAAATTAATGCTGCCGCCATGGCGCCTAAGCACAAAAGAAAAGGGCAATCGCTTGATCTCCCTTCTGATGAAATTCAATTGAGCAATCAATTTGATATGCTTACGGATGATGAGAATGATCATCATCCAGGAAAATTCCATTAAACATTCCCGGCTTAGTGCCAAAAACGGAAAGGTTCCCCCTATTGTTGTAACCACTTCATTTCATGTGATAACATTTTTAAGATATAGAGCGAAGTATCTGACAAACCAGATTTTTCAAATTGATTTAAAGTTTGTGAGACTGAGTAGAAGTTTGTTTGCTCCTCTATTGAAATCCATTTCATTCGAGAATTTGTCCCCTTTAATTCGAACCCTGGTAAATCTATTGGAAACAGTTTAACAATTTTCGCAATCGGATAGTTCATATTATTCATATCACCCATAACATAACCAGCTATCAATGGACCCTACTTCTTGAACCATCAACACGTTTGTCCAGTAAAAAGATACACTTTCAATCACTGCTCCTGTCAATGGCAACGATCGATTCACTTTCTGGTTTTACCATATAAAGTGCATCGAGCGTGCAAGCATCGCGTCGCCGGGGCAACGCACTTCCACTTCTTCCTGTGTGTCGTCTTGTTAGCGAAATATGTATGTGGAAATGTGGCGACGAGTGATGAATCCAAACAAGAGTCAGTGCAAGTCACGACGGTATGTGGACTTTTCCTCAAAGATTTGATTTATTCATTTGTTTGTTACGTGACGAATATTCAGTCAATCAACAACGGGAGCTAAAAAAGAAACTGCACCATGAGTCATACCTATTTGGACCACTTTTCCTTTCACGAAGACAGCCCACGACGCCCGACAACCGCCAATTGCGACAATAAAGAAGTTGTAATCCATCGCCTTCCCTACATAGGAGGTACCTAAACAGACCTAGCGCATCTGGTTTGATTGGTCTAGTGCGTCTGCATCTTGGGAGATAAATATATGTACCTTAAGCGCTTAAGATTGGTCTTGCTTAGTTCAGCCACATCACAACTCTTGCTTGCATTATGGACATCAATATCATATAGGAATAGGATTTTATTTATCTTAAGCGATGCATCGCGTCTGATTTTCCATTTATTGTTTTCTTTTCCTTTGCAGACAATCGCCGACCATCAACAGAGAGAGGAATAAGGAAACTTGAAAACCAAAGTGTTGTGTGGGCTGAGCCAACTGAAGTAGTGTTTGTGTACATTGTGTCGTTTGAAATCGAACCAACTCATCACCATGTCCGACGCAGTTAAGGAAGTTCAATCTGCTGAAGGTGAGTCACAATATAACCAACGACACAGTCAATAACTCTGCTGCGAAATTAATTTTGCACCGAACAAACAAAGATCGGACACTCGATAGAGCAATTAGTTTAGCCATCCCACAAGAGACGTAGCGAAACGTTACTGGTAACAGCTTGAGCTACAGCAGCGTGATCAGTTATTGGACGTTGAGATGAAACATTTTGCAAACTTTTCTCGCTGACTGACATGCATAATTGCTCACCGGGTCAAATAAGGAAACTGGATTGGTTTGAAATTTGGTTGGTACCCGTCGGATGGAGATGAATTGCAATTTTAGAAATATAAGTGTTCCAAAATGGAAACTTGCGGATTTGCGCTTTCACATGTCAATTGGTTGACATGTGGGTGTTAGTATTGACGTGGACAATCACACTGTCCTACTTTCACCCAAGACTAATACTAATCATAAAAAAACGCCTGACCTGCAATCACTTGAAGGTATTGTTGTTTGGCAAATGTACGGCGTAAAACCACCCGTCTTACAATCGCGCATTCAAATCATGAACTTTTGATCCACGCCGCCGGGCCAATAAATCTCAATTTAAAGGATTATCAATTTCATATTTTTTTCAAACACTCATTCCTCCAAACCACCGAAGTTCGATCTCCGGGGAAATGTTTTCCCTTTTAGCGCGAAGAAGAGTAATGTGAAAAACGTTTCCTCTTTCAGATTTATTGATAAACGATCATCTGATGGCACATTTGTATCCATCAAAACGAAATTCGCGATGTTCCTTTATTTGCTCTCAAAACGTATACCATGCGACCTATCATCATCTCACAATGAAGCGATAATATTTGCCTTTTTGAGGGACGGAACGGTCGATCCTATGTAAACAACCGCAAGTTCAAAGTGACTGTGTAGGTATACCGCATCATAATAAGATTTTATCGAATCAATTAAAATCTTTGAAACCGAAAATAACTTTATCTACATGGTCGTACTTCATAGCTCCATGGGAGCGTGTTTGCATGGTGTCGCCACCTAACGTCCCAGTCTCGGTTATGGCTTATCTACCGCTCCGGAAGGAAGGCTCCTTGGGCTCCGAGCAAACCACCAGCAAGTTGGGTGATGAAGTGATAATGAAAGAAATAAATGAATTAAAGGGCTGATTGTCTAATGGTTCATGGATGAAGGAAGAGAGGAGGGTGGTTTTCCCATTTTTCATGTGGGAAATTTATGGGTATTCGAGGAGAGCGGGATTGTGTTTGGGGTAAGTTTTGTTGGTGAGATAAACACGGCGAGGAAGCTCTAGCTCTGCTTCGGTGGAGGATATGTGAGAACATTTCGAGGAAACTTAATTAAGCTGGTTGTGTGTGTTTTAATGGAAAGCAGGAAGTTATCGGAAGGAGTCTTCGTTCGGGTGAAGGAGCGCTTTGTTTCGGAACTATCGCTTTCGAGATGATGAAGATGTAGTACGGATTGTGCTATTCGGCGCTGCTTATGTGTGTGGTTGTAAAATTCAGTGTTCCTAATTTAATTGTGATAAAGCAATTAATAGTAACATTTACGGGATGGTTGTTTGTGTTGTTGAGATGGTCCTTAGCGAGAAAAGTTTACATCGCGGTTGTAAAGTTCGTGTTTTGATTTTTCAATAATTACATCGTAAATCTGACTAGCGAAGCACTTGGCCTAAATTAAAAGATTGATAACTCTTAGCACAGAAGCCTAATCAGTTAGGACAAAGTTTCTTCTATCTATGTATCAGATTTGGGTAAAATTAAGCAACGTGTAAAATGTTCGACAAGCATTTCCGTTTCCCATACAAACTTTTAAAGTTTTCCCGTAAATCCAGATCGTAAACATCTTATTCTTCATCATCTTCTTGTTATTCTTCTTCCTCTTCGCATATCAAGCTAAATGCTTATTGCATTTTATCTTATTGCGTGTTCTCAACTTAGTGTTCTAGATGCACATCCACAGTTATTGAGAGCTTTTGATGTCTGTACCATTTTTGCATTAGTATAATTGTGTTGCAAGTACAATCATACTCTATGCCCAGGGAAGTCGAGAAATTTTCCAACCCGAAAAATTCCTGACCTCCAGCATGGTCTTGCTTTGTAGCTGCGCCTTTTCCGACTGAGCTAAGGGTGGGCCTCCCCCAGATCATAAACATAATCGTTCAAATTTGGCACAGTTGATAGGGAAAAATAAAAACCGAGCAGTAGGGAGAGGGGGGTTACAATTTGCCATTCAAACATGACCCACCCTAGTGGCTACTCTGTATATTAAGTGGAGCAGCATACAAGACAAGATCTTCAAAGGGATGCATACAGCGTACTAACCATGCATTCAAACAGGATGTAGAAAATACATTTTAAGTCTTAAAATCTGGAAGATTTTTCGTGGACCGGAATCTTCTTTTTTTTCCCTTGATTTGTTTTGCGTAGATCTTGTTTTCCGTGCTGAGCACCAATGCTACCGACGCCAGGAGGCAGCTCCCACACCTGGACGCTACCTATCGACCCATCAACTCATGAACCGGGGACCAACGGCTTTACTTGATCAGAGATGTTATGCCTCAGAACATCCCGGCGGCGCCGAGTGGGATTGAACCCAGGCCTGCTGGGGTGAGAGATAATCACGCTTACCACTACACCACTGGCGCCGCTAGACCGGAATCTTGAGAACTGTCCTATGCATGGATCTCAACAATGATTCTAATGTTTTTTTTTCAAAATTCTGGATTATGTTTTTTTCCGGTGATCAGGATCGCGAAAAATTGTTCTGTATCTGTATCATCCTGATAATTCCTTTAGAACTCTTCACAGGATTTAATTGGATTTTTCTCCGGAATTTATTTAGAATCATCTCAATATTCATCCTCATGATTCAATTCCCCTGGAATTATTCCAGGGCTGGTTGCGAGTCAGTTTTTAGTGACTTGGTCACTTTTTTCAAGCCAGTCACCAAAAAGTCTCTTTTTTTAAGGCCAAGTCACTAATGTCACTTTTCTTGTAATTAGTCACTATTTTAAACTTTTTTTTAACGTAAATTTATTTCAAGATTGATTATTTTTCTTGCAGTGTATAGGAGAGGCCTACATTTTGTTCTAATTTTTGAACAATTCGTAGTTAAAGACCCTTTATAGACTTTTTTGACGTTTAATCGTCTTTTTCTATCTACAGGGTGTCCACTCATTTGGCTAAATAAAGTTCCCTGAGTTTTTCACGGTTTTCCATAAATTTGGCGGATAATTTCCAGGTTTATAATATAAATATCGCCAACATAATCAGAATAATAAAAAAGCTATTTATGAAATGTTTTTTATGATTTATTTTGCAAAACAACAGAAATTAACGCAAACGTTTTAAAGAAAAGACAATCAGTTTTAAAGAAACAGCATTACTTAATTTCAGTAAGTCTAAGATCACAACACTTTTAATGTCTTGAAGTTTCGTACTAGCAAATTTTAAAGAAGTTATATTTATCTCAGAAAAACTAGATCTAGAGATCTTTGAGGAATTCCAGAGATCTTAAGGAGAAGTCCCCGAAACTTTAGTCCAGACTAATGGATTGGTTTAAAAATCTATAAGCGTGAGTTTAGACAAATTCAGGATAGTTCCATTATGTGCTGAAATAAATAAGTACAGACTACCTTCATAAAATTTCTGAAAACTTCATAAATATTTCAGGAACTTCACGAAAATCCAGGTGTTTACGAGAATTCCATTTATTTTAAAGCAGAACCGAGATCTTTATTAGAATTTAGAGCTTTAAGGAAGCTCCAAGAACATCAAACAGATCATAGAATTAAAGGGCAATTAAAAAAAAATCAAGGAAATTTTAGAAACCTTAAAGAAGTTTCATGAAAATTTCTGGGAATTTCCGGAAACTTCAGTTTTGCTCAGAGAAAATTTCTGGACCGCAATACAAATTATATGAACATCCGGAAAATGTGAGAGTATTTCAAGGGTTTTATATCATGGAAATTTCAAGATCTATAAAATTTCGAAAATTTAGCTAAGTTGATTAGAGAACATCAACGAAGTTCCAGCAAGTATTGCATGCATATTTTCAAGAAATTTCAGAGAACTTCAGATATTTTTAGGTTGTGTTATTATATTTAATGAAATTTCGAGTACTTCGAGGACGATCAGATAACATCAGAAAAATCTCATTAACTTCAAGAAATTCGCTGCGACTTACAAGGAGTTCCTTAGAATTTTGGGATATTCAGAGAATTCTATGTATGATTGATCTGAAAACTTTAGAAGATTCAAGGTAGCTATGAGAGAAGAATTGCGAGCATCAGGTTAGTATCTCAAACTGAAATAGAACTTCAAGACAGTTTCATTAACTTCAGGAATATTTTGGGAACTTTTAAGTTGTTCTGAATACCTCAGAATAGTCCATCACATAATTAACGGAGATTTCTCATGAAAATTCGATTGGAGTTATCATTCGCTCGTATTCTCCAGAAACTATCATGGAATTATTTCAGAAATTCACTTGGAACGCTTCGCTGAATTCTCTAAAAAATATCACAAGAATATAGTTAGAATACTTCTCGAAATTCCATTGAAGTAAACTTCAAAATTTCGTTGAAACTATCCTCGGAATTCAATTTTCTTTTAATTTTCCTAGGATTTGCCTTGAAATTCTCCTCAGTAAGAAATCCTATCGAAAATTTCTCTTTTTAATTTAACTCCTTTCCTTTGAATTCTCTTCACATTGAAAGTCTCCTTAGAATTCATTTTCATTTCTCCTCACAAATTCCTTAGATTTCTCTCCTCTTAATTTGTTTGACAATCTCTCCTGGAATTATTTTCCGAATTTATTTGAAGATCTGGAGTTATTCTCAGATTTAATTGTAATCCTCCTTTTAGCATCCCCTTCGCCCCCTAACTATTCACCAAAAAAAATATTAGGACTTATGCTCCGATTTCATTGTCTTTCACAGATGTCATGCAAATATCCTTAGAATGTGAATAGTTGGAATTTTCACTGGAGGTTGAAGTTCACTGGAGGAGACATTCCTATGAGTTGTAGTTAAAATTTACCTTGAATTCAATTCCGGGTTTTCTTGAAATACTATTCAAAACTATATCAGGCTTCACATAAAATCTAAAATTCCTCAGAACTACCATGAAAGCAGATTGCATTTGTTTTTCTCATAGATTTTTTTCCCAGAAGTCCCGTTAAATGAGGTTCTTAGAAATTATAATATAATCCCATGAACCTTAAAACTGTGGAAGGATTTGACGCAGTTCAGAATTTACTAAATATGTGGGAAATATGCATATTCTACAACCAAAAAAAAAAATCATTCGAAGCCTCTGAATTTTTTAAATGTATTTGTTATTGAAGATCAATCCATTCTGGGTCTATAAAGTTCAATGTATAAAGGAAAATAACTAGAAATATTAAATGTTTTAATTTTAAAATGCATTATTTTCTTTGGAATATCCGTAGTAAGAATTTTTTTAATTTTCCTGAGTAATGATAAGAATCCCTGAGACTTCCAGAAATTTTCAAGATAAATAAAGTTCTCTGAAAATTCCCGGTTTTTCATGTTTTTCCAGGTATTAGGCTCTTGGAGGTTAAGTCATAAACTTTCTATTGAATCTTTCGCTATAAAGGTTCCTATCGTACATATTTAAGTGTTAATGAGATTCTAATTGAATAAGTCTATGGTATACCATCAGGACTAACTTTCTTCTTTTAGGTAACTTTTTAGTCACTATAAGTCACTATTTGGTCACTTATTTCTTTAACATGGTCACTAAAATCACTATTTTGACAGCATTGATCGCTACCAGCCCTGTTATTCTTGAAACTCTCCCTAGATCTATTTTGAAATGCATACTCCTTTGATTCAGTTCGCTTTTAACTCTACCGACAGTGTGTTCACTCGATCAAGTGAATGTTCAGGCCGCTTTTGTTCTATGCCTGTAGCTCAGTCGTTGCCGTTGGAAACAAAAATTGGATAATAAGTGGTGGCGTTGAATGCTGCTCATCTTTGGGAAAAGATTTGCGGCACCTACTATGGGCGATACTGCAATTTTTGATACTGGATCACGAGATCACTGGATGCGGATCTCGTTCAGATGGAAGAATCTTTTCGGATTGCGGAGGGGAAAGCACTTTTCATAATGTTTAAGTCTGGATAATCGATGCTCCACGGCTTGCTGCATATCTGTGTGCAATTAATTATCCGTTATGCTGATGGAAAGGCAGTCAAGGTACACATGCCGAATGTTCAATGGTTGGGCTACATTGTTCGGGTTATAATTGCAACCAATAAATTGATCTTTTGTTATGTCTGTGTCCTTTGTTTAGTGTATGTCGTAGTACCTCATATATGGAAGAGTATTGAGTTATTTTCTTTTCGAAACTGTTGAATCATACATACTTGCTTTTCTCACAAGAAGCCTTACTGAATTATGATGTTCCGCATCATTCGAAGTGTTCTGGGACCTTTCCAAAGACGCGCCCTCTCATCAATCAAAATAGGACTTACATGAATCCTCATTCAATTGTGATGTTCCGTTTCATTTGACAAAATACGGGACTTTTTTTTCCAAATACACAATATTCAAGCAATATAGGTCTTCTTAGCAACAAAAATAAGCGATGATACTGATATTAGACCATGCAGCTGAACCTTTTCTTGTTTCCAATCTCAAAACCGAGGCTTATAACCGTCAACAAGAAGAGCTTAGGGCCAGAGTTCGATGTGGTAAATCTTATACTAGTAGCGCATCACGAAAATGTTATCTACCAGCGTATGTATGGGCCCAAATTAGGGGTATTTCGACTGACATTACATCCATTTCCCCTATGTGTTATATGTTTCTTTGAAAATTTAGGCTTTTTTACACAACATAGAAGCTATCAAGTTTGGGTTTTCAGAAGTAAGCCACTCTCGATGTGTGTCACGCGATCGTCTGTTTACTCGGCAGCAATCAATGTGTGGTCATCCTCATTATTCTTCATCAACAGTTCTTTCGGTCGATGCGTCGTTGACTTTGGAAAGCAACCGTTTTGTAATGAGTGTGTGAGTGCTGACCACGTTTTGCGTCCATTGCTGCAATAAAAGTGCCCTGTCCGCCGTTGGCGATACTGCCATACAATGAAACCACTGAAAGCGGCTCCCGTTCTGTTGGAAGAGGCTCGGCTCTGTAAAGTTAATTCGATTGAGCCTAATCAAATAGATTAATAATAAAAAAAGCTTGGGTTTTCGCTCAAATAAATATAGATCAAATCAAATAGGTATAGATTATGTGAGATTATGTTAGCTATGTATCAATTGAAACGCATGGTAGTCTAGTCGCATAGGAGTGTTGAGCAAAAACCCAAAATTTGATAACATAAAAAAAAATAAGATCAATCTGAGATGATCAGATGCATAAAGATGGGTTAGACTTCTTAGCAATAGGCAAGAAAATTTAGATTTATATGAATATGTTTGTTTGTAAGACAATTCCAGAAAAATGTAAATACATGTCAAAAAATGTTTTGATATACATACAGTGCTTTCCCGATTTTGTTAGCTTCCGATTTTGTCTACCCCTGATTTTGTCAGCTTTTTTCCCGATTTTGTCAGCCTGAAAATTTTGCAGAACTTTTTGAGATGGCCGGGAATCCATATCGACGTCACTTTATGCGGACTGCAGTCCGTCGCTGGTGGAAAACATGAATTGGAGAGTGTGTAAAAGATATACCCATAGTGAGCATCGCTAGTTGTCTAAGAGCCATAAGACGTGTTCAGAGAGCAAGAACAGAAGCGGACAGAGAGGAACGTAGAGGAATGTTCCGAGCACAAAACGAGAGACAAAGCAGAGCAAGTCAAACTGTCAACTGGAGCTGGATCGAGACGCTGCTGCCAACGACGCACACCGTGTCGTGATGACGAAGATCAGATGTCAAGTCATGCCCGCTGAAATGTGCTTAGAGAGCCTGAAAGTCATCGTGGAAGGACTTTTCTCAAAGCACGATCCAACGACCTGGCCACCTGCATCGTACCGTGACGGAGAGGGAGATAAAGACGAAGTCACCAACGAGCTACTCGTAGCAGCAGTGCCTGCTGGATACACTCGAAAAACTCTTGGAGAGGATCATCCTGAACAGGCTGACGAAATGCACGGAGAGTGAGCAAGGATTGTCGGAGAGGCAGTTCGGATTTCGAAAAGGAAGAGCAAAAGTGGATGCAATTCGGACAGTTGGCGTCGAAACAGAAGTGGAGAGGAGATCGATATTACGCCGTAATAACGATCGACGTCAATAATGCGTTCAAGAGCTCCAGCTGGGAGGCCGACGTTACTTCCAGAACCGGGTTCTGATCTACGAGGCAAATATGGAACAAAGATCGATTAGGATCACTGTGCGAATTCCACAAGGCTTCATCCTTGGTTCAACGCTCTGGAACGTGATTTTAAACGGCGGTCTAACGCTGAAGCCAGGCATGGAAAATCATTTGCATTCATTTCGTGCATTCATTTACATTCATTTGCCTCTAACTTTTTTCTTCAACAGCATTTATTAATATGCAAGTAACAGGCAATACGCTGGACTAGATGGAAATGTTGGCGACCGAGGCGGTCGACATGATTGGAAACCTAATGCATGGAGCGAAGCTGCAGATAGCCCACAAAAGCGAGGTGGTATTGATCAGTAACTTTAAATCGCTGCAGCGGTCAGAAATTACCGTTGGAGAGCACGCAATAAGCTAGAAGTGCGTGTTGAAATGGCTGGGAGTGATGGTCGACGACCGTTTGGCTTCAATAGCCACGTAGAATAATACTGAGATATGGAGGTTCAGTCTTGGTTGCAGCGCTGAAAACCAAGCGGAATTTAAAGAAACCGAACAGTACGTACCGGCTCAATCAACCGTACGCAAACTTTTCCAGACATTTGGTATACCCTTTGTTTAAGAATAGTAAACATTTATCAGTAATTCCATTAGTGGATAAATACTGGTTAAACTTGATTTCAAAATCATTTTGATGGTTAAAATTTTGAATAAAGAAATTTTCCCGATTTTGTCCGCTTCGCGTTTTTGTCAGCTTAAAATTTCAGATGGGGCTCACAAAACGGGAAAGTACTGTATTTAGCCAAGCCCCCCAGATTCTGAGCGAATTTTTAAGTTGAAACGTTGACAAAAGTTGAAGACTTCGGCTAAGAAATAAAATTCAGGAAAAATGCCAGAATAAAGAACCATTTTCACCGGGCTGTAATCCGACATTTTTACGCTGTGCCCAGTTCATGTAATCGCGGTTCCGACTTCACGTTCCGTCTTCAAACATTTATGATCAATTTATCATTAGCAACCAAAAATGGTCATTTGTATTGTCCAGATGCCGCATGTTTCCAAGAAAAAATAACGAAACGGAGAATTTGATCTATGAACCCAATAGTCAGCTCCTTAGGTCAACATTGGAGCCAGTCACTCTATTTCATGTGTTTAGTACAGCTTGGAAAATTATTGTTGAAGAAATTAATATTCAAACATACTTCGGCACTACTGGTAAGCCACAAACAATCACAATCTCCAATTTCTCGAGAATGAAAACTCGCCCAAGCAATCCATCAGAATAGTATTTCCATCCGTTAAAATTGGTGACTCTCGTGTGCTATATGATTTATGAAAAATCTAAACAAGTCATTATTTACTTTTGCGATTTAGGACTTTATAAAACAGTAGTGCTATCTTTTACGTATCGTCGGGGTACGAATAAGTGTTACTTGGCAAATAATTTGCTGCAATACTGAAACGGATACCAACAATAGTAACGGCTTCAACAAGCTTCTATTTAGTCAGCGGATTAAAGAGCCTCAGACAAGCAAACTAACCTTTTAAAACATCTTTGAAATCGTTAACAAGCTGGAAGAAGAAGGTACTTTCAACTTTGATGGATTGCTTTAAGTGTAACTTCTACTATAATGTGAATGTGGTGCGGTTTTGAATAATAAACGTGCACTATATTAAAATCCTCATATAAAATTACTCCTCAAAGACGCTACAAATTCCCTGAATTGAAACAATCACCCGGAAAAGCCCCAGAATTAACACTCCCCAGTCAAGAGTCAGGAATCACACACTCCATCACCATTGACAAACGAAACGAGCAATATGGAACACTTGAGAGGGAAATCCTTCAACAGCTTCACCCGCTTCTCCTCGTTGTTCGATATTGTGGAAAAGCGAGCGAGACCAAAACGAAACCGACAAAACATGTTGCAATGTTGGTTTGGTTGCTGCCATTGCCATCGTCGCAGCAGAAAAAAAGCTTATCATCAATTGGAAAGTGAAACATAAAACACTGTATACACCAAATGGCAACGAGTCACCGTCGTCGTCGTCGTTGGTGGTGGCTGTTTATGGATCACTTTCTTCTCAACCCGATCGGAAGAAGAGGAGGGTGTTCCGCAGCAACAGCATCCGACAGCCATCTACCCCACCATCGGTGAGTCCTTTTTGGTCCTCTCCGCTTCCTCTAGTGGCCATTCAGTGCGAAGCACATCCATGTGTACGTATGTATGCATGATTGTTTATGTACTCGGATGTATGTAGTGTATGTTGACTCGACATGGAGCATATTTATAGCTGGAGATAAAAATGTCCAAGTAGATAACCATCAGTCGCTGCAATCGACGGTCGGACGGACGGATCTATATTTGTCTGTGCACTGAACAGTCAGACACATATTTGAATACTGCGGGTTGAGAGCAGGGGGCAGGCTGTGCAGCGTAGGAACCTTCAAAAAGCTTAATTTCACGATGAAGGACCTAAAAGCGGTCACATTGTGTGTACATCTGCTGCAGTTGCTGTTGCTCTGGATTTTTGGTATCATCATACACACTAAGGGGCATACACATCTGGAGACATGTACCGAATGAGTCATGGTTTTCCATGCCAAAGTGGAGATTTTTTTGTTCTCTGGACTTGTTCCCACTTGGCTCTCGTGAGATACGGCTTTGTACATTCTCTGGGAATGGTTTTGGAAAGATGATCATAAAAACAGCCTCGGCTGCTCCTTTGTGTGGTGTTTACATCTCAAGAACAACATGTGAAAAGGGCACACAAGCTTTTTGTAAACAAACCTTCTTATGCACTTTTCTCGCCACCCATATGACACCAACGCAAACCATTAACATTAGCGGGTAGGGGAAGCTTTACCCTTTCCGATGATGTTGTTGGTTTGCATGGACGACCCTCGGTTGGCGAGAAAAAGGCCTACAATGGTTTGTTTACAAAAAGCTTGTATGCCCTTTTCACATGTGGCTCTTGATCTGTGCTTTTTTGCTAGCGGTAGTGTACAAGGATTGTACTAAAAAATAACCAGCATAATGTAAACAGGGCGTCAGCATCTACCAGTTGGTTGAGCTGGCATCTGCTAGTTGGTTGAGCTGGCAGAGCTAGTGAACTGGCATAAGTGTAAACAGCCCCACATTAAGGAGGGAGCGTATAATATTGTTTCACTGTAGATAAACGACTATCATGAGCAGTTTTGTTGTTTGCTTTTGCATAGAATAAACATCCGTGTAATGCACAATTTTCAGCAATTATGAATAATAAAAATTGATCTATAATTAATGGTTAAAATTATATTAATAGACAGACATAGGTGAATGTGATATACTAATAAATTAGTTGTATTAAGCTGACTCTAAATTGGCATTTTATTGAATAAACCCTAGGAATGGTTGTTGTCGCTTAGCCTAAAAAAATTGTAAGTAAAGCGATCCATGATCGACTCAAATGTTTTTAAAAGGTCGTAGTGTTTTATTGAATCTTCTGAAGATCCCTAAATTTTTAAGGATGTTTCTGAAATTATTTTTATTTGAAGCTCTCCAAATGTCTTAAATCTCTTAAACATCTCAGAACTTCGATGACTTTGTCAAGATTTCCCTGGACACCACTTTAGGTGGTTTTGCTCTTGTCCTCAGCTCACAGAACACTTCCGAAGCCCTTGGAACTCCTTCGATCAGAGATTCTCAGCTGTTAGTTTATTGGTCACATTGTAGGATACACAGATGGACATCGACATCCGACTTCTACATGTCTTCCCTGTTCCAAAAATATCCATATTGTTGGGTATCTGACAGTTTTTCGGAAACCTATACACTGAAGTCGCTTTTTACGCGGTTTTTTTTACGCGGATTTCGGAATTTACGTGGTTTTTTTACGCGGATTCCGGAATTTACGCGGTTTTTTTTACGCGGATTTTGGTTGTTTTTTACGCGGATATCAGAATTCACGCGGTTTATCATTATACACTAGAGTCGCTTTTTACGCGGTTTTTTTAACACGGTCTTTTTTACGCGGTTTTTTTTTACGCGGATTCTGGAATTTACGCGGTTTTTTTTACGCGGGACGTATCACCCGCGTAAAAAGCGACTCCAGTGTAGTTGCCAAATGAGAATTGAGAAAAGCGTCACATATCGACTTCCGACTCCTACACGTTTTCCATGTATCAAAAATACCCTTATTTTTCTATAATGTTTTAGTTGGGTTTTAATTTCTTCTTTTGACATAGTGATGCTAATGACTTCACAGTGTAGATTATACTGTCGCATCATTCGACTGAAGGGGCCATTTTTTGCGTAATTTGTTCTGTGTGATTTTTCTGAGAATAATTTTCGTGTTCTTAGATACCGACAGGGTGTGTAGAAGTTTAATTGTGAAAGTATTTCTGATGATTCTATGCGATGTGAAATAATGTCATTGATGAAGAAAAGCATTGCAAATTCGCGGCGTTCTTTGAGTGTTTGTAGATGCTTTATATGATGGAAGAGGAAATGCGGTCCAATTCAATTTCCGAAGGGCATATAAAAGGATTTGTTTTTGGACGGATTATATGCATTCCTCGTGTATGACAATGTACGGATTCCATACCAGGTTACAGTATTCCAGAATAGGTCTTACGTATGTAATATATAATAATTTGGTAGTGTATGGGTCTTGAAAATTATAGCTGAACCTCTTAATGAAGCCCAACATGCTATTCGCTTTCGTTATGATTGTATTATAATGTTCTACAAAAGTCAGTTTGGAGTCTAGGATCACACCTAGGTCCCTTACAATTTTACATTTTTCTACATTTTGGTTGCCTAAAAATATTTCAAAAAGATGTGTTTCTTCTTTTCTGCTAAATACAATTGCGTTGCATTTTTTTACATTGAGTTGGAGTAGACTCTTACTACACCAAGTGTTGAATAAGTTGATTTCATTCTGGAATTCTTCTGTGTCGCTAGAATTACTTATTTCCATGAAGAGCTTCGTGTCGTCTGCATTTATAAGAACTTTTATTTTTTTAAGTATTTAGGAAATGTCGTATACGTACAAAATAAAAAGAATTGGGCCTAAATGAGAGCCCTGGGGCAGCCCAGAGGTGACCGAAATAGGTTTTGAAAGTTTATTCTGAAAACGAACTATTTGTTTGCGTTGCGTTAAGTATGATTGGAGTCAATTCAGAAGTCTAGATTCCATTCCTATTTTTTGCAATTTAAAGAGTAATAATGGTATGTCGATTCGGTCAAATGCTTTACTGAAGTCAGTATAAAGAGCTTCCACGTGCTTGCCATTGTCCATTGCATTAGGAATGAAGGTTACAAATTCAAGAAGATTAGAGGTAGCTGAACGACCTTTAAAAAAGCTGTGCTGTTTGTTTGCAATTTGATTTTTTACTTGCTGAAAAATTTTGTCGTTTACGATTGATTCAAAAATTTTTGGAATGCAAGAGATAATGTCAATTCCACGATAATTAAAGGGTGATACGTCAAGGGAAAACGCGTGTAAATCGGTGAAATCGTTTATTTAAAAAATCAAATTAAATTTCTTTTTCAAGTTCAATTAGTATAAAATTCAGGAAAAATATTCAGTTAGGCTTCCGCTTTTCCAAATCCGAATTGCCGGGCCTTACGCTTGACCCCTGCCATCAGATTTTGTACAGCCACCTTGTCCACCTTCTTCGCCGCAGAAAGCCAGTTTGCCTTGAACTGCTGCTCGCCCTTAGCAGTTTTTTTGGTCTTCTTTAGGTTCCGCTTGACAATAGCCCAGTATTTCTCAATTGGGCGGAGCTCTGGCGTGTTGGGAGGGTTCTTGTCCTTGGGAACCACCTGCACGTTGTTGGCGGCGTACCACTCCATGGCCTTTTTACCGTAATGGCAAGATGCCAAATCCGGCCAAAACAGTACGGAACAACCGTGTTTCTTCAGGAAAGGTAGCAGACGTTTATTCAAACACTCTTTCACGTAAATTTCTTGGTTGACAGTCCCGGAAGCTATGAAAATGCTGCTTTTCAAGCCACAGGTACAGATGGCTTGCCAAACCAGATATTTCTTTGCGAACTTTGACAGTTTCATGTGCTTGAAAACATCTGCTACCTTTCCCCTTCCTTTTGCCGTATAAAACTCCTGTCCCGGAAGCTGCTTGTAGTCGGCTTTGACGTAGGTTTCGTCGTCCATTAACACGCAGTCAAACTTCGTCAGCATCGTCGTGTACAGCCTCCGGGATCGCGCTTTGGCCGTCGTATTTTGTTTATCATTGCGATTTGGAATCACTACCTTCTTGTAAGTCGATAGTCCGGCTCATTTTTTGGCTCGATGCACGGTTGTAGACGATAC
This sequence comes from Ochlerotatus camptorhynchus, assembly GCF_037179485.1. NCBI lineage: Eukaryota > Metazoa > Arthropoda > Insecta > Diptera > Culicidae > Ochlerotatus > Ochlerotatus camptorhynchus. The sequence goes on along the minus strand of NW_027040694.1, from coordinate 885,937 downwards.
ACCCAGCTTATTTGCGGCATCTCGGAGAGAGAGGTTAGGGTTTCGCTTGAAACTACCGGCAACTCTCTTTGTCGTCTCAGCGGCTTCCGGTTTTCGATTTCCCCCCGATCCAGACTTCCTGGCTGTCGACAAACGTTCCCCAAACACTTTAATTACATTTGTAACGGTTGATTTGGCAACTTTTAGCGATTTTTCCAACTTTGCGTGCGAGTAGCTCGGATTTTCGCGATGCGCGAGCAAAATTTTGATACGCTGCTCTTCTTGCTTGGACGGCATTTTGACAACTGAAGAGTGAATTCCAAAATCAAAATAGGAGCAACATTCTACACACACACCTTCAAAATGAGGGGTGTTCAGGTTTTTTAAATGCAAAATTGAAAGAAATACGTCAAGTTGATATTGACCAAATTTTGACCGTATCACCCTTTACGGATGTCAGATTTCTTGCCTGATTTGAAATAGGCACCAAATGAGACGATTTCCAAATTTCAGGGAATTTCCCATTTTTCAGAGACATGTTGAAAAGGCGTTCTAAAGGAAGGGTAAGTTGTTCTGAAAGATTCTTCAAGAATACAGGTGCAATTCCGTCAGGTCCTGCTCCTTTAGATGCGTCCAAATTTTTTAGTGCATTGAGGACTTCATGTTGACATATTTGATTGACAGATATGTTGTTAGAGACTTCGGGAATGAATACAAAGAAGTCGCGGTCGCGATCTTTTTCAGATAATGTGGTGTATACTTCCTGAAAGAAATTTGCAAAGAGATTGCAGATTTCAGAAGGATTTTCACCTACATTTCCATCAAAATGCATTCGTGACGGAAAATTATTACTTTTAAATTTTGTTTTTACATAATTGAAAAAGTTCTTAGGATATGATTTAACTTCATTTTCGACTTAACGATTATATTCTTCATGTGCAATGTTAATGGCTGTGTTGAGTTGGTTGCATATGTTATGATAGTGTTGTAAATTTGTACTAGTGCTTTCCTTTTTGTATAATTTGTGTGCTTTCTGCTTTCTGTTCTTCAAATGTTTTAGTTGTGGATTGAACCACACTGGCAGTTTGTTGTTTTGTGTTCGCCTTCTTCTTTTTATTGGTACGGTTTTTAAAATTATGTTACGAATAATTGAATGAAATCTGCCAACTTCCTTTTCGACATTTCCTTCAATACTTATTATATTTTGCCAATTTATTGTACATAGTCTACGTTTGGCTTCTCGTAATTTGCTTTATGATATTCCGGCACTTCCTCGTACTCCCAGTCGCTGGGAGAAGAAGTATTTTGTATGAAGATGGCCGATTTACGTTTCTTGCACTTCTTCACCGTTCCGAATATACCCATAGGGTGAGGAATCTGATAGTTTTTCTTTTTTGGAATCCAAATTTCACCATCTTGGATTTGATAATGGCGTCCGAGATTGATTTCCGGTCTCTGCACTGCCCATAAACGCACAACTGTCCCAGCTTGATTTGCTATTCGAATGGGACAGTTATGCTTGGATTTGGATTTCAAAATGGCGTTGGACATCGATTTCCTATCTGTGTACGTCTTTCTCATTCCGAAAATACTATTATTGTAGGGTACAGAATAGTTTTTTTTAACGAAAGTCGCCATCTTGAATTCTAAAATGGCATGGAACAATTCAATCGGGAAATTAGATGATTGTCCACTGTCCGGAAGGCCATTGTTTTCTGAATTACTTTACGTCACGTAGTGAGTGAACGGGGTTTAAATTTACATCGGTCTATTTGCCCATTTTCGTCCTATCGAGCAGAAAACATCATATAAATCAATGAGTTTACGCGTAACATTTGAAAAGGACCTATCACATTTTGTAAATAAGTCTTGTAATGCCTATTTCGCACAAATCGATGCTCGTTTTTACAAACCAACAACACCAACGAGTAGGGGAAATTCTTCCCTACCCGATACTGTTCTTGGTATGCGTGGGTGTACTTCGCTTCGCACAAAAAGGGCCTTACAAGTTTACTTTACAAAAGCTGATAAGCCGTTTTCAATTATTATACGTTTGGTACGGTACTTAAGTGCAAAAGCTACAACACAAAGCCTTTAAGAGCGCTAAGTTTTAATATTTATACGCTTTGTTCTCAAAAAGCAAATAAGTACTTCAAGCGAATTCATTTTTGCAACTGTTTTTTGGCACAAATTTGTGAGCAGAGAAAACGATTTTTAAGGTCTTCTCAAATGGTTTATCAATTTTAAAGTATTCAATTTGAAAATAAGGTAGCATTTTAGTCAACATTAAGCTTGACATTGATGTCTTCTACACGGCCAATGAGAAAGACCTAAATTTAAATTGAGTTTACTTATAAATCGCAAAAACTTCAGGAACTCAGCGATGCTTAAACTTGGTTCATATTTTCCCAGGTTTGTTCAGATTTGTCCAGGAAAAAATCCCGAACATGAAAAAAGTAAAGAATGATTTCACTCAGTCTATTGATACTACTCCTATACTGAGTAAAATTCTTGTCAATTTTCCGGTAGATTTTTGTACGCATCGAAGGCTAGTGAACCGGTATATTGGGAAAATCCGGGTAAAGCCCGTGAATTCCGATGACAAATCGGGGAAAAAATACACTTCACCCTCTCTTCGATAAATACGATTCTCTGAACCTTGATACAAATTTAAGATCCATGAACTGGACTTGATTTTTACAATACAGTCACTTGACTAGTGTTTCAACTATTATAAACATTTTGAACAAACTCCCGAAGAGATTTTGAGAGTATGAGGAGGAGGAATGAATTCTAGCAATAAAACAAATTCAGAGAATAATTGTATTGGAGTTTTGGGAAGAACTCTAAGAAAGTTTTGATTAAAACTCAAAGTTAATCATGAGAGATCAGAGTACAGTTTTCAGGTAGTTCTGTGGAAAATTCCTTGACGATTGTGGTTTCATTAGAGTAGAATTTTAAGATGAAAATTCCTTGAATATTGTGAAGATAATTTTGAGTGAATTCTTAAGAGAGATTTAAGGAAATTCTGCGAAAAATACCAAGGGCGATTCTTGAGTGTACAATCCCAAAGGAATTCGGAGATGAGTTGTAGGGGAATTCCGACAACATTCCTAGAATTTCTAGAGATTTCCATGGAGATAGTGAATTTCTAGACTAATTTAGAGGAGTCCTTGAAGATAATTTTGATGATGTCACCTCAGACAACTCTGAGGCTTGGATTACGTGAAGATTATAAGGAAAACTAATGCAAAATTTTAAACCGGATTATGAAAGGATGCTTCAGTGAATGCTTGGAAGCATCATAAAAGAATCTTAGGATGAATTCCATGTATTTTTGGAGTGTTCTGCAGAGAATTTCAGGACTGTTATAAATAAATTTTCAAATGACTCCAGGAAAAAATCTAAAATCGATTTTAGACGAATCCTGAAAAAAAAACTGCGAGGAGGAATGATTCTACAGTAAATTCTGAACGAATTTTCAAGGTAGTTAATACAAATTTTGAAGACTTAGAGCACAGAAACAAATTCTAGATGCAGGACAAATTCTGTTGTATTTGTCACATGATCTTAATGATCTACAATAGAAAATAGAAAAAAAAAACCTATTTAACCTAGTGACCCCTTTGGTACAATTGCATTCGGTTTTATGCTTAAAATGTGTATCGTACAACCGGGAAAAACCCGGGAAATTGTTAATCTGAAATAATTTGCTGGTCACCATGCTAAAAATACGCATATGTGTCAAAAGGCTTTCAAAGGAATGGACACATTCTTTATTAGCACTTGTGTTAAGTTTTTTGCAGGGCTAGTAGCAGCTCACTTTTTAGTGACTAGGTCACTATTTTTAAGTCAGTCAATAAAAAGTCACTTTTTACACCAAAAAATCACTAAAGTCACTATTTCCCTAAAAATAGTCACTTAAGTCACTTTTTCCCATGTGAAAAAATATCATCAAAATGTTTAAATAAAGTACTTGGCACTAAGGAAGTCGTCAGTAGAAATATGCATATCTATTTAAAAATAAACAATTATAACCAGGGTGACCGGAAAAAATCAAGGAATTTTAAAACATCGGGCTAAAAACGGTGAAACAATTTTCGGGGACAAATCGGGGAAAATAAACTTCCTTTTTCCGAAAATAAATTATGAACCTTGGAAACTTTTCGAGGATACCGGTTTGTGCTAGAGTTTCAGAAGTATTTTAAGAAATATCTTGAAATTTTAATAAAAATTTCATAAAAAAATTAAAGAAAAATTCAAAGGAATTCTAGGGATGACACCAAAATATTTCAGAGAAGAATACCAAACTACACACTACGAAAGTCTCATGTAAATTTACGTGCTCTGAGGGCCAATCTGTTCACCAAGTTTAACCATATAGCTAACACTGGTTTAAGTCTTAAGTGGAGGTGAAAAATCTGACACAAGTCTGACATATACGAGCATCACTTTTGATATTAAATGATTAAAACGCAAAATTCAGCTCCTAAACAATGTTTGGATGAATGCCAAGATAATTCATAGACGAACTACACGTGCATTTTAAAGAGAGTTCTGAGAAGAATTCTATGACGATTGGATGAGGATTCTTGGTCCAAATTCTAACAAGTATTTAAGTTAAGTTCTGATATTTTTTTAAGAGAGCTCTGATGAGTATTCCATGGAAATCCCGTGAACTCTAAAGGTCTCAAAACTCAGCGGATAGTTGTAAAGGAATTCTGGTGTGATTTATGAGAATGGGAACTTTAAAGAGAATAAAAAAAAATTCAGGGTCCAAGTGCAAGGGAAGAAATGTAAGATATTTCTGAGGTTAATTGCATGAGAGTTCTAAGGAGAATTCAAGTAAACTTAAAATGGATTTTGAAATAAAGCTTCAGGGAACTCCTGGAAAAAAAACATTAAAACTTCCAATTTTGTGAATTGTTCTGCAGAGTATTTCAAGAATGCAATATTATTTTTGTTCAGCTTATTTCAAAGCCAAGTTTAAAAGAAGGGGAATAGCAAATAGCTAGATATATATAAAAAAAATCGAAAGCAGAATCTACGAAAAACACTGCTGTTGTAGTAATGATCTATTTAGCCCTATTTAACCTAATGGCTTCATTGCTTTGTACATTAGTTTAAATGTATATTTCACAACCAGTAAAATTTACAAAACTCCAGAAAATACAGAAAATTTTAATTTGTCATCATGTATAACGTAATCAAAAGAAAATTATTCAAATCACATCAAAATGCTCCTCACAGAGAGTCGATATAATTATAGGAATACACTGGAGTCGCTTTTTACGCGGGTGATACGTCCCGCGTAAAAAAAAACCGCGTAAAAAAAAACCGCGTAAATTCCGGAATCCGCGTAAAAAAAAACCGAGTAAAAAAAAGACCGTGTAAGAAAAACCGCGTAAAAAGCGATATACCGCGTAAATTCTGAAATCCGCGTAAAAAAAAACCAAAATCCGCGTAAAAAAAAACCGCGTAAATTCCGGAATCCGCGTAAAAAAAAACCGCGTGAATTCCGAAATCCGCGTAAAAAAAAAACCGCGTAAAAAAAAACCGTGTAAAAAAAACCGCGTAAAAAGCGACTCCAGTGTATATGAAATGTAATTTAAGGTTCCACGGCAAAAATTTAGTTTATTTCAATATCAAACCGTATTTGAATTTATGAGTCACTATATAAATGTCACTGTACTGGTTACTAATTTATTATTTGAATTATTAGTCACTGTTTGATCACTATTGTCGTAATTTTAGTCACTATAATCACTTATATTATATTGCATCAGCACTACCAGACCTGTTTTTGAAAAAAACCATTTCAATTTCCTCAAACATAAGGCAGTGAGTACTACCATTACCGTGTGTCAACCGGTAGTGCAGTTTCAGTTTGTATAGTTAATTCCTCCAATTTGCCAATGTACACAACTTCCAGCTTACTCATCAAACCTGGTCGATCCCCTGCTCCCCGCTTTCCATTCATAGCCAATACAAGTCCAGAGCACATCTGCGGGCGCACTTTTATGATTTGCTATTTCGCATAAAGCTCCGGTGTTTCGGTCACAAAGGAAGGACGCACAACCATGGGAGGGGGAGCTGAGCAGGGACATGCTGGCTGCTAGGACATGTCATGCATGCGGTATGAAGTCTCTATCGTCTTCATCATTGTTCGTGCTCTTTCACTCGTTCGCCCCCAGTTTTGAACCCCCGGAACGGACAATGACGGCTTTCTTATTCGTCACTGACAATGATGATTATACGGCAAATTTCACTGATGATCACACGCAAACGAGTGCAAACAAGACCGAACGAATAAGCGAGAGAGAGAGAGAGAGAAAAGGATAATGACGTGGTGACGTGTTCCTTGGGGTTCCGTTCCGATTGTGTTGGCTGGCTGGCGCCCCCGGAGGCAGGAAAAACAGGCTCCCATTGTCGCCGTCGTCGTCAATCGATCGATTCCGCAAGTCTGCCGGTGTGGCCCCAAAGGCGGTTGCGGCGGCAACGGTGATGGTTGGGAAAAAATAGAACCTTCGGCCTACGTAGGGTGGAGAACGGCTTCGGCCTCCCCGAGACCCTATTCCAAGCATAGGGCGAACGATAACTTGCAGCGTTCATTTATTTTTTTTTTTCAATATGATGATTTCGCAATTTTCATTATAAAACCCCCGTGCATGGAATAGGGTCTATCTATGTGCCGTATGAATCTGCGAGAAATAGAGACCCCCTTGTCAGAAAAAAATAGGATAGTAAGCCAGGATATGGCAGGACGGGAGAGTGTAAATCGATCCGTCTTGAAAAAGGACTTTTGCAATGAATAATTTAAAATGTTATTCAGGGTTTATTCCATGTTCCTTTTCAAAACCTTTTTGCCAAATTCTCTGCTTTCGTTCGTGTGCGGTGAGTTCACCGAGAAGCCGAAACTGATGGTAATCCGTTCCTATGAAGGGGTAGCTTTTCAGTGAATTTCGGAGTGGATACGGAAGGTCACGTTGTTGTTCCACTAGGTTGATACCGGTTCCTGTAAAACTCTCTATCGTTCAAATTGAGCTTTAGAGTGGAGAGAGTACTATCATTCCGTCCTTCCCGTAGTGCGCATGTATTTGTTTGATCGTACGTGCCACGGAACTCATTAGTGGATTCATCATCCATGGATTAGTTCTGGCACACTCGGCGGCAAGGTTGTGTGAATATTGTGTGAGAGCGGCGCATTTGAGGTTATGTAGCTAGTGTGATGTACGCTACTGCATGCGTTCTCTGCTACAGCTGATGCTCGGTTATGTATGCAGAAGGTGCAATCACCTTGAATGTAATTAAAGTTTACTGGCGCTACTAGAGTGTGAATCATCAATTGGATTTATTTCAAATTGATGAGGAATATCGGAGTGTATTGGCTTATTTATAATATTCAATGTTGTTCAAATGATGTAGGGTAAATGATGGCTTCGGCAGCCATCGACTGTTTTCGGCAACCACAATTTAAACGTTAATTTCGATGTATTTTCTCACTAAAACACTTCGCTGAATGTATTTAAACGATTCCTTATTCTTTCAGCTTCAATCCTAATACATTTTTACGACTGAGCAAACCTGTTATGCTAGGTGTTTCTTCAAAAGAAACATAAGCACATCAAAATACGGCTGATTTCGAGTTGCCGATAATAGAACAGCTGGTTAACACGCAGTTTAAACGGAAAGGTTGCCGAAGTAAAAGAGGCTGCCGACAATAGTCACACTCACCTGAGAAGTTTGGAGCGCCTTAAAAAAGTTTTCAAACCGTTTTGGACAGTTTTGTTGATTGGAATGGATAGAATAGCTAGCAGCAGATGAATGTAAACAAACAGACACGTCATATGTGTGCGTGACACTGAGAAAATGCTAATAGAAGTGCGGAAGCTGCTTAGATTGACGAGAATACGTAAATTCCCCTATATAATTTAAATTATGGAAATGGTGTCTTGAAAACACTAAGAGTATTTGTAAAGTTCCCGTATCCGCTCGGTAGTATATTGAAACAATGAACTTGTGCACTAAACATGAAAACCTATTGCAAGCTCCATGTACCGTGGTTTCCTGTGTAATATTAATCAATAGTTATCTGCAGGTCTTAATCAACAGATGCCTGCGGTATATAATTCGCGCCTGATGACATCACAACTCGATCTCAAATGCTGAGCTCCATCGTCGATGTCATCAGTTTTTTTTATTATTTATTAATGAGATGTTATCTGAAGCCGATATGTACAGAAATTCGAGAACGTAAGTGAAGGTGGGTTGAACGGGTGGATACGAAATCTGCAGGAAAGCGCTAGATTGGAACCCAGTAGGACATCGCAGCAGAGGCATACCCAAGGACCCATAGTGGTGGAGCCTCAACAAGGAATTAAAGAAAGTCAACAGGAATTTTACCGGGGCACAGATTAAGGCAAAAGCGAGCCGGCATCCGGTATGGTAATCTTTCACGTTGGGACTCTTCGGAGAATTAATTTAATAAGATTCTGGACCGAATAATTATTATCTCATTCTGAGGCCGGGCGCCAAGTGGTGTGGCGGCTATGTGACATCATACAACACGTCAAAACATCATGTCGAAGTCGTGTGGCAAACGTCGTCATGATATTTTGACATGCTAGCAGAAACTACACCTCCGCCGTATCAGTGGTAGATGAAAATGATGAAAAATTGGAACCGGGAAATCCAGGAAATTACCGAAACTTTTCAAATTTGGGGAACTACCCGGGAATCGACGGGGACTTGATATTTTGGTGCATAATTGCCATCAGCTGTCTTTTCTTTTGGATTTAATTGCTCTATAATATTGCAAATTAATTTTAGTTCCTTACTCCAATCGGGATGTATGCTTAAAGTAAAAGATGCGTGAAAATCCAAACATATCCAAATAATTTCCGGGAATTATTTTGCCTACGGTTTGAAATTAAAATTACCTTGCAATTCTTTTCAGGATTCCCATGATATTAATCTCAGGATTACCATGTAATTGCGCTCAGAACTATCATGACGTCCTTCTTAAAACTACCAGAAAACTCTTCTCGTGAGACCATGAAATTCACGTTGGAACTCCATTGAAACTCTCCTAAGAATTTCCCTAAATTAATTCCATTAACTACTGCTTTAATTACATTTAATTACACAGTGTAGAACATTCACTACTTCAGAGTGGCCAGTAAACCGGGAAATATCCGGGAATTTGAAAAGTAACCGGGAAAAACCCGGGAATTCGGCAAGGGAACCGGGAAAAATAAATTAACCATGACATAGGAACAAACTTTTACACAAGAATTTCAGAATAAACCATTAAAACGGAGTGATCCTTTACCAAATAAATATCTCTATTAATGCATAATTTTCTTCATTTTCTTAAAAGAAAATATTAAAGATGCTGGACTTCGGAAACAAATGTTTGTAAAAACCAAAGCTGAATTATTCTTTTCCGGGGTTAACTTGGAATTCTGCTCTGAATTATCTTGAAATTGTTCTGAAATAAACCAGAAAATACTCAGTGTAATAATTACCGTTGAATTCTTTTTGGAATTTCCTTGCAACCACTTGTAAGAATTTGATTGAAATCCTTCTTAGAATTCGCTTGAGCCTATCCGGAGACTTTGATTCTTTTGAAAATCTTTTTCAAACATTTCTTCGAAAATCGAAACATTGAACTTCGCGTGAAAGTGGATCTTAATGAAGGCCTAAGTACTCTTTCGTAGCTTTTAGTTTTAGGATTTCAAAGATCGTCGGTTGCCGTGGCTTGCTTACTGAGGAGAAAAACGCGGTCCCAGATCCTTTCATATTAAAAATATTAAAATATCGCTTGTTTATCGTGTACACTAGAGTCGCTTTTTACGCGGTTTTTTTACGCGGATTTCGGAATTTACGCGGATTCCGGAATTTACGCGGTTTTTTTTTTACGCGGATTTTGGTTTTTTTACGCGAATTTCAGAATTGACGCGGTATATCGCTTTTTACGCGGTTTTTTCTTACACGGTCTTTTTTACGCGGTTTTTTTTACACGGATTTCGGAATTTACGTGGTTTTTTTTTACGCGGATTCCGGAATTTACGCGGTTTTTTTTTTACGCGGTTTTTTTACGCGGGACGTATCACCCGCGTAAAGAACGACTCCAGTGTATTTTGTAAAACTTTTCGTTGTCGTCGGTGCCGGGTTTGAATAGTTATAAAAACTTGAGTAACGCTATAATGTGATATGAGAGGCTCGGTGGCCTTAGAGCAACCGTTTTTGCTTACTGAGCAGAACATCATGAGTCTAATCTCAAGCCCATCCACATTCAAGATTCGTTAATGATTAAAAAGGAGCTCGTCTGCCTAGTGGCAAACGTTTTTGCTTACTGAGCAGAAGACCGTGGGTTCAATCCCAAGCTCCTTCGCGTTATACGATCGTTAGGACATCAATTCAGCTTATCGTTTACCAAAACGAACCCTGCTGCTAACCCAACCCTCTTACCTAACGTCCCTGTGATTCCTCGTGGAAGTGCAGAGGACTCCTCGGCTTCCATCAAAGCGAGTGTCACATCAACACATTCCTACCCATTCCTTTCTTAACCTGCGTTCAGGCGCGGCTGGCGCTGGTATTGCCTAATTCGAGATCACCAATTTTTAAACATTGAGGATGATTGCTAGTCCCAAGCATCGTCTATTGGTTTTCTGTGTAATTACAGCTGGTCTGGCAATAACAGAGTAGAAACCGTGGGCGTTCAATCATGCTTATGCTCATGAAAATCTTTTCAAAAATTTCTTCTAACTCTATTAAAAACAGCAGAAATTTTTAGAAATTTTATTTAGAAACTCCTTGGAGTATTTTAAAGAATTTCTTTCTAATTATCAGCAATTTTTTTGCAATCAATTTTGTTGGAGTTCTGTGATGAATCTTTCGCAGTAGGGTTGAAGTTATTGCCAGAACACTCTTAGAACTCTGTTTCTTGTTGAATTCTGATCATAATTCTCTTGGAATTCTTCTTAAAATTCATCTGTCATTTTCCTCACGATCCCCATACAAATCTCCTCAAAAGCACGTAGGAATTTTCCGCAAAGTTTTTTTATCACAACTCCTTTTTAAATCTTCTAAAATTACCTAAAAATTTAATTAAGAACTTGCATTCTTCTCCACAGAAATCCCTCCTAATTCATCTAACAATTTCTAAGAATTTCATGTCAGAATAATTCAGGAATTCTGCTCCGAACTTCTCCTTGGGAAACTGTGTGGTAATCCTTCTCAATATTTGTTTGAAATCAACACTTTGAATTCTTTTAAATTTTACTAAACATTTCAGGGTTTGTCCGCTAGATTCTATAGATTGTTCTGTAATTTTTTATGACCCTTAAAATGCTTCCAAGTCTCAGAGCGTGACAATTATGACTCCACGACTCATAAGTATGATTTTTTTTTCAAATCTGTGATCTTGATTTTTTTTCAAAATCTCACATTTTAATTATTTTTTTCCAAATCTTGCATCACGAAGATTGTATTTATCGCAAGTTAAGAAAAAAAGTTTAAATTTCAGACTCTGCACAAATTTTAAAGCACAGAATCTTGGGAATCTTCTTAAATCATTTTTTTTTATCCTCTCACTAAATTCCTTTCAGCACTTTTTTAAAAATGCGTTCAATTTCGTTTTTTGTTGAATAGGAACAACCGGGAATTTCAAAATGAAAATTCACTGGCCACCCTGCTTCTTTTTAAGTCGATTAATTACAGTCGAAATTTCGTAAATAATGTGCATTCATTACATTTTCAGTACATAAAATTACATTAACCTTCCTAGCGCATTGGGTCTTTTTTGACCCTGCGTCACCTTTAAAAAAGCTGTAGCTTTGTAACGAAATATGATAGAGACTTGAAATACCCTGACTATTCCTAACTTTCGGAAACGAACATCTTGCTGTCAAAAGAAGGTTTCAGCGACCTCTAGGAGCTACACTGCAAAAAAAAAGTGACATATTGTGCATTAGGGTCTAAAATGACCCAGACTGCAACTCGCTCCCATAAATCAAATTTTAAAGCAATTCTTGATCTATTGGCCTCACAAGAAAGATAAAAGTTCCTAAAATGGCACCCTGCCCAGAATTGTTTCAATTTGGCCATTTAGGATACCTGGCACTGGTTCCGATAGGGCACAAATGGACACACCCAAAACCTCATGTACTGGTACCGTCCGACGGCTCCAAATTTATGATTTTACATCCAGAAGTAAAAAAACATCTTACCACATCCGGATACCCGGAACCGGTTCCGGTTGGGCTCAAAAAATACTCTTCCTAAACCTCATGTACTGGTACCATCCGACGGCTCAGGAGTAAATAGACCAACAGGTGGATCTAATCACATCTGAATACCCGGAACTGTTTCCGGCAGGTCCTCAAATAGAAAACTTCTAAAACCTCATGTACTGGTACCGTCCGACGGCTCAAAATTTACGATTTTTCATCCAGAGGTAAATCGACATCATGTCATCATCCGAAATGTGGATCTGGCCACAACTGGATACTTGGAACCGCTTTCGGTAGGGCCCCAAAAAGGAAACCTCTTGTACTAGAAGCGTCCGATGGTTCAAAATTTATGATTTTTCATCCAGAAGTAAATGCCATGGACCAAAAGGTAAATCTGGCTACATCTGGATACCCGGAACCGGTTCCGGCACGGCCCAAAAAACAAACACTTCCTCACGTTCTGGTACCATCTGACGACTCAAAATTTTCATCAAGAAGTAAATAGACATCATGCCATGGGCTAACAGGAAGATGTGGCCTCTTCTAGATACCCGAATCAGGTTCCGACAGGGCTCCAGAAAGGTTACTTTCAAAACCTTATGTACTGATACCGTCCGACGGCTCAAAATTTATGATTTTTCATCCAGAAGAAAAAATACATCATGTCATCATGAGTCCATGGTTTTTCACCCAGAAGAAAATAAACATCATGCCATGGACTGTAAGGTGGATATAACCACATCTGGATACCCGGAACCGGGTCCGGTAGGGCTCATAAAGGACATTTGCTAAACCTCATGTCGTTTATGATTTTTCATCCAGAAATAAATACACATCATGCCATGGACCAACAGTACTGGTCCGCAAAAACAAATTTCTATTTCTTAGGAATATCTCCGCGACCCCTGACAACATAAAACATCTGTTCCGGAAGCTGTTTGAAGTCCAATTTGTCATACGTTTCACCGTCCATAAGAATGGATCCGTTGGATTTGGTCAGCACCTGGTCATACAGCTTTCGGGCCCGCGTTTTAGCCGTAATGTTTTGTTTTACAGTTCCCGCATGCGTATATTCTGAACTGTACTGCGAACAGCACCGAGGCCACATCCACGTCTTAAAGTTCTGAATTCGCTTTAAAGGCCTTCATGACGTTCTGACGCAGTTTCCGATCCACTGTACCGCTTCGACGACGCCTTGATTGCACCTTCCGGGAAACAGACAAACGTTCCTTGAAACGTTTCAGCACTGCACAGACGGTGATTTTGGCCATTTCCAACTCCTTTGCGATCCTCGTACCCGACCATGTCGGGTTTTCATACCTTGTGTGCAGAATTGATTCTCTTCATGGCGTACTTTTTTTAAATTTTGCACAGCGTTTCAAGAGAAAGGCATTGTAAACAAATTTCTGTAAAAAGATTACAGAACCGACCACTATGAGCGCTGTACTGGATAAAAAGCAGTTACGACATCGACGAATTTTGAAGATTTCGGACGCAGAAACCAATTCCAGATCCATTAAATGTGGTGACCTTTTCGGATCAATCGTATTCGATTTATGTTAAATTCAAATGCATATCGCATAACCTAAAAAGTGATAACATTCCTCGAAGAATACGAAAAAACGGTAAGTTGCTAATCTGAACCCTTGAATTGAATGCCTAACGTTCGTACGTCAATCATCTTTTTTTCTTCCGGGATTTGACGCTCTTATACGAGCTTTTACCTTCTTAGTGCTCTTTAGAGCACTTCAACAGTTATTAGTTTATAGCTTTCTATGCCAACCAATGCATGAATTTGTATATTGTGTGGCAAGCAGAATGATGCTCTGGGAATCTGCTTGACAATACCGTGCCTCAACTGACTAGACAGTCTATCGTAGGCCTCGTATGCCTAACAAATTAATTGCTGATGAAGTACGGATGAATATGTATATAACTTTCGGCCTAATGACCCATTCGGCCCAACTGCAGCGGCATTCCAGATTTTTAAAACGACGATGTTTTCCTTCCCTCGTCAAAACCAAACAAGTTTCCCCCGATGATGCATAACACCCCCTCCAAAAGAAGGCTCTCCCCTAGGCGACGACGGCAAGCCGCATGCAAAAAGTGACTCGAACTTCCTCCTTTGTCCAACCAAACCACATGGCAGCACCTGGCGACAGTGTGCCATCGCGCACTACCTTTCGATACTGTAGAAGCAGCACCACCGTTCAGCGGTAGCAACACATTTCATATTAAATTTTCGCATTCAATATACATGGAAAAAGGAACCATGAAGAAAGAACTTTTACGACGACGTTCGGTTTTTCCTTGCATGGAAAACCCATCTACCGGCTTGGGAAAGCGACCGGACGAGAAAGAGAGAGAGCTTCCAGTTTTTCTCTCCCATGTCGCGTTTGGCTTTTTGGATCGTTGTGTTAGTGAACCGTCTGACTTATTCCTTGCCTGTTCAAGGATTTGATGTAGTATTGATTTTTCCTTGCCGCCTTGTCCTTTTTTTTTATTTGTAGTGAATCGGCGGTTGGTCGATGCGTTCGAAGCGGGGGTTTTGTGGGAGAGGTGGAAAACGCACCGCTCTGGCACTGAGAGCGTGTGTGAAATTGTGTTTGTAAGTACGACAGCGGAGAGCACAGTGTGTCCTGTTCGGGTTCAGAGTTCGGAATCCTACGGTGTCGATAGCAGCGATATCCGTTTGCCGGCAAGTCAGCACGGCGCAGTCCCTGTTTAGAACTTGACGTGTACGGAACTCGCTACGCTACGGCTCAGAACTCGAACGATCCGTTTAGTTGAGTGCTTGATACTTGCAAGGATACCCGGAGGTGGGAGAAAGGAGACATCAGCATCGAGAGGAAGAGACACGTGGTGGTAGCGCGGAAAAGCCTAAAGGAAAAACACAGAAGGAGAGGCCTTTGGTCCTGACCAGAGCGATCAGAGAGTACACACATACGGAGAGCAGCTTTTCGACGAAGACCGCTTCGGTGAATAGGATAAAGTTTTTCCGCATCTAATGTGTGCCCCGCCCTGAGTTTCTACAGAGAACTGAAGGGAAAGTTCTTGCATTTGAATCGTCTGTTTTCTGTGAAAATTGTTCTTTATTGAAGCATTCCGGATTGCAGGATCCGTTTATTCACAAAAGCTTGCCCATAGATTGTGATTTTTGATATATTTCCGGCAAACTGCAGTTGGCGTGTAAAGGGAAAAAAACGAATTGTGTTCATTCAGTGAGAGCGAGAGTGTCTGTGACGGGAATTATTTGCCCATATATCCTGCTAGACTCAGTTGTGCCGCAGTCGTCGACGAACACTAACGCGAAACCAAGAAGAAAATCCGTGGAAAAATCGGAACGCACACGACACAGACAAGTTGTCTAAAAGTGAAGAAAATCAACCGATTCGAGTGGTAAATTAGTGATTTTTCTGGGATTGAATCAGTGTCCTCAGACGTAAGCCAAAATGTTGATTGGATTAGTCCGAGATTCGGTTATGCAGTGCTTCTGCCACACGTGCCGAGCCCCCATTCTGCCGGCAGGTAAGACATCAACTCCTTCGGTAACCTTTCCCCTTTTAAATCCTTCCAAGATGCCGCTCACTAAATTGATCTCTTTGTTCAAATCCTTTGCCAGTGCTTTTTTTACGTTTTAAACCAAAAGTCGTTAATTCCAACGTCTAATAAGGAATCCTCAAATGATAAAACATCGAGCATATTGCTCAATCTATTGTGCTATGCAAATTTGATACGTGACAGTCACCGGTTTCGACAAACGGTCATTCTTGCAATAATCCTAAAAACCTTACAAAATTATATAATTTTCGTAACTAATGTCCAACGGCATCTCCGGATGACCCTCCGAAGAAAACAATCGAAAAGCGATGACTCATCTGTTCGCCCAAGTATGGGTACGTTGCTACTCAGTTAGCCAACCAGCCAACCACCCCAGTCGCGCAGTCCCAGAATGGTGATGGAGGTGGTGGTGGGGCAATAGGCAATCCAGTATTGGATCGGTCCATTCCACACCGTCGTATTCTTGGGAAACGAATTCGCCGAAGCTCCTTGGAATTCATGAAGCATTCGGTCGAATTATGTCATCCTTCGCAGCAGTCAGCATTGTGCATTGGTGGAAATTTTTCTTCACATCTACACACTAGCCCCTCTCCCCCCTCCGCATCATCGCCCGCCTCGGATATCGCTATGCCGAATTCCAGTGGAAATGTCAGTCGCTTTTTCCGGTTCACCAGGTTTTCGGTCTTCTCGATGCTATCGTACGAGTTGTGCGACGACCGCGACGTGCGTAGGGTATCAGCTGATGCTTTTTGCATGTCATGTTCGGTTCATGCCGTTTCTAAATTGGGGAAAATTGGATTAATATGTCATCTATTTCGGGAGAGGGTTTATAAATACACATGTGTTGAATAAGGAATACAGATGTATGTTATATGGCTTTTATATATGAACATATGTTTAATAAGAACACTCATCTACAACATTTTAAAAGTGTTCATAAAGCGTTGTAGAACACATGGCATTGGTTTTCTCTGAATAAAGTCATATCCCAAGGGTTTGAGTTAATTTCAACAATTTTTCCTAAAATTTTCCCCACTGTCATTATTTTGACAGTTCTAATATTATTATTTAACTTTATTAATGAGGCTTTCAGCCTTGGGCTGGTTCGCCTCCATTTGACAGTTCTAAAGAAGGTTGGAACATTATCGAAAAAGTTGTGTTGCAAAAATCATGATAGGGCAAATGGCTCTAATGTTTTCCTATGGATCTAAGATTCATCACTAAAAAACTGCTATTTATCAATTTTATCTAGATGAACGGTACTAATGATATTTTTGGTCGCTATTGAAAATTAAGTCGATTGCTGTATTTATGTGTGGGCCCAAATTAGGGGCATATAGGCCGACATTACATCAATTTACCTTAGTTGAGATTTAAAAAAATTATCACCAGGAAAATCGATCTTGAAACAAAATATTTGAATTTAGATCCCCTGATAGTGGGGAAATGTCGACTTCGGCACGTCTTATCCTATTTATTATCGTCAGTGGGTGAATTAAGTCTTAGAGGGCTGTTTTTTTTTTGTTAATCGATTCTTTGGAACATGAAGCATATTCACGCAACAAATCAGCGCTCAAGGACTTCATTTACCCCCTGACGATAATAGGTAAATAAGTGCCGCAGCCGTCTTCTCCTCCAGGTGCTTTTTCAAACAAACCCAGTTCTCATTTTGATGTTTTAATGTGGTTTTTGTATTTTGAAACTAAATGACGTTTTTCAGGTCATTGTGATAATTTCGACCTTTCTAACTCTTTCATTATTAGTTTTGTTTAAACATTTTGGCATTTTTCTTAGCGGTGGTGGCTATTTTATTGGTTTGACCGTTTTTACATTTTCGTCTTTTGCATTTTGCGTTTTAAGGCCATTTTGGGGTCCATTTTTACACAGCAAAAAATAAATTTAAATATTACATCCAAGAGGATGCACTTCAATCATGTCGGAAATCTGATGTAATTTTTATGGCCACAAAAATAAACAAATGCAGTAAAAGCAGCGTAATGTCAGTTCATGCACTGTATTAATGATAATTTTGTCATTTTTGGCAACTCATATTACACCATATTTTCGACATGATTGAAGTGCATCCACATCCACAAAAATATTTTGTTGTTGTGTAAGATCGTTTTATATATACAGGGGATTGACAAAATGATCGGGACAGGCAAAATTTACCAAAAAATATATAAAAATAATCAAATTTCGATTCAACTAGATGCATTTGACGGGAAAATTACAGTTGTTTTAATAAATCATTGGAAAATTTAGATCCCGATTTTTCAAAGGGTACGTCAAAAACTGATTTTTTTTTCATCGCTTGTATTTTTTGTGGTATGAAAATTCAATTGAATTCATGTCGTTTCCTGATACTAGAAGCAATTCTAAATTTAATGCTGGCCACAAATCCAAGATCTGCTAAGAAACAACCGAGATCTGACCATTTCCTTAAAATCGGTTCCAGTAAAGTTACTAGGTTAATTTTTTAAATTACGTATCAATCCTCATGATTTTTCAGCGTGATGTCTCCAGAATCGTTTTTAGCGTCACAAATTGCGATGGCTACTCTGTAGCAGGTTCTGGATGCCCCGGGGTTGGCCACATTAATTTGGAACATGGTTGGAATCATATAAATATGGATGTCGAACTTCAAGATTTGTCTACAGCATGGCCAAGGTTACCCTGGAGCACACCACATCATACCAAGGTTACCCTGGAGCAGGTTTCGAGTGCCCGGGAGAAGTGGCCAATTTCGAACATGACCGGAACCATGTTAATATGGATATCAAACTTCAAGATGTTATTAGCCAACACCAATGGCAGTTTTATTAGGCAATCTACTCTGTAGCAGGTTCTGGATGCCCCGGAGGAAGTGACCAATTTAGAACATGACCGGAACCATATCAATATGGGTGTCAAACTTCAAGATTTTGCAAGCCAACGCCAATGGTAGTTTTTTCCTGTCCAAATCTTACCATGGTTACCTTGGAGCAGGTTATGAATGCCCCGGAGGAATTGGTCAAATTGAGACCAACAGAAACCATATCAATCTGGGTGTCAAACTTCAAGATTTTGCAAGCCAATGTCAATGGTAGTTTTTTCATGCCAAAGCATGCCATGGTAACCCTGGAGTAGGTTCTGGATGCCCCGGGAGGTGTGCTAATTTCGAACATGACCGGAACCATGTTAATATGAATATCAAACGTCAAGGTTTTACAAGCCAACACCAATGGCAGTTTTATCAGGCAATCTTCTTACCAAGTCTACTCTGTAGTAGGTTCTGGATGCCCCGCAGGAAGTGGCCAATTCAAAACATGACTGGAACCATCAATTCACCTCATGATTTTGCAAGCCAATGCCAATTGCAGCTTGTTCAGGTTCATTGCTTGCCCTGGTTCCCTAGGTGCCCTGGAGGAAGTGAAAAATATGGAACAGGATCGCAACCATATCAATATGGGTGTCAAACTTCAAGATTTTGCAACCAATGGTAGTTTTTTCATGCCCACTGCTTGCCATGGTTACCCTGGAGGAAGTTATAGATGCCACGGGGGAAGTGGTCAATTTGAGACAAGGCAGAAACCATATCAATCTGGGTGTCAAACTTCAAGAGTTTGCAAGCCAATTCCAATGGTAGTTTTTTCATGTCCACAGCATGCCATGGTTACCCTGGAGCAGGTTCTGGATGCTCCAGGGGAAGAAGCCAATTTGAGACATGACCGAAACCATATCTATATGGATGTCAAACTTCAAGATTTTGCAAGCTAAAGCCTATGGTCGTTTTTTCATATCCACAGCATACCATGGCCCCGCGAGAGTGGCCAATTTCTAACATGACCGGAACCATGTTAACATGGATATCAAACTTCAAGATTTTACACGCCAACATCAATGACAATTTTATCAGGTAAATCTCTTGCCATGGCTACTCTGAAGCAGGTTCTAGATGCTCCGGAGGAAGAGACCAATTTGGAACATGATCGGAACCATATCAATATGGGTGTCAATCTTCAAGATGTTGCAAGCCAATGCCAATGATAGCTTTAGCAGGTTCATAGCTTGCCCTGTTTTCCTTCCATCAGGTTCTGGGTGCCCTGGAGGAAGTGGTCAATTTGGGACATGACCGGTACCATAACAATATGGGTGTCAAACTTCAAGATTTTACAAGCCAATGCCAATGGTAGCTTTTCCATGTCCACAACTTGCCATGGTTACCCTGGAGCAGGTCTGGTTGCCCCGGGGAAGTGGTAAATTTGGGACATGACCGGAACCATAACAATATGGGTGTCAAACTTCAAGATTTTGCAAGCCAACGCCAGTGGTAGTTTTTTCCTGTCCAAATCTTACCATGGTTACCCTGGAGCAGGTTATGAATGCCCGAGGGAAGTGGTCAAATTGAGACCAACAGAAACCATATCAATCTGGGTGTCAAACTTCAAGATTTTGCAAGCCAATGTCAATGGTAGTTTTTTCATGTCCACAGCATGCCATGGTAACCCTGGAGTAGGTTCTGGATGCCTAAGGAGGTGTGCCAATTTCGAACATGACCGGAACCATGTTAATATGAATATCAAACGTCAAGATTTTACAAGCCAACACCAATGGCTGTTTTATTAGGCAATCTACTCTGTAGCAGGTTCTGGATGCCCACAGGAAGTGGCCAATTCAAAACTGACCGGAATCATCAATTTGCGTGTCGCACGTCATGATTTTGCAAGCCAATGCCAATTGTAGCTTGTTCAGGTTCATAGTTTGCCCTGGTTTCCTAGGAGCAGGTTCTGGGTGCCCTGGGGGAAATGGAAAATTTGGAACAGGATCGGATCCATATCAATATGGGTGTCAAACTTCAATATTTTGCAACCAATGCCAATGGTAGTTTTTTCATGCCCACAGCTTGCCATGGTTACCCAGGGAAAGTAGCCAATTTGAGACATGATCGAAACCATATCAATATGGATGTCAAATTTCAAGATTTTGCAAGCCAATGCCTATGGTCGTTTTTTCATATCCACAGCATACCATACCCAGCCCTGCGAGAGCGGCCAATTTCGAACATGACCGGAACCATGTTAACATGGATATCACACTTCAAGATGTTACAAGCTAACATCAATGACAATTTTATCAGGTAACCCACTTTCCATGGCTACTGTGAAGCAGGTTCTAGATGCCCCGGAGGAAGTGGTCAATTTGGGACATGACCGGAACCATAACAATATGGGTGTCAAACTTCAAGAATTTGTAAGCCAATGCCAATGGTAGCTTTTCCATGTCCACAACTTGCCATGGTTACCCTAGAGCAGGTTCTGAATACCCCTGAGGAAATGGTAAATTTGGGAAATTTCTTTTTGTTCGAATGTTGCTCTACCGTTTGTGTTGTGTGAGAGAGACGACGGTAAAGCACGAGTGTACGAATACAAGCAGACGGTCGCGCACAACTGCGAATCGAGTGTAATAAAAAACGTCAATCGTTTCAACCCCTGATCCCTAGGATTCCCACTGTGCGACGTAAGTTTTTCAAGAAAGTTGATGCAAGAGTTGTAGATTTCATCTTGTACATATTACAGATTTCAAAAGTACACTCCTAAACATTGAATAAATTAGTCAAAATAACAAAGAACTAGCCTGTCGAAGTGCTCTGGGTCAAATTGACCCCAAGGTACAGATAAAGAGTTAAGTATTTAATTTTTAAACATGATTGAGCAGCGATTTTTCTCTGTGCATGTTTTTTTTTTCGTAAAGATTATTCTATTAGCTGGAATTTTTTCTCAGACGTCGTTTTTATCCAATATACCGTTATCAAGTTATATTTTTTTGAAGCGTCCGTGCTTTTGTGGGCTTTTTCTCATTATAACGCATACATATGCAGTGTTTGTTCATTTACATTTAGCCGCTGCGTGCGCTGCTCTTTCCATTCCAATCGATAGAATTGTTCAAAACTGGTTTAAAACGCTTTTACAACGCTCCAAATTTATCCGGTGAGTGTAACTATTGGCAGCAACCTCTTTTTCTTCGGCAACCTTTCCATTTGATTGGTGTGTTAATCTACTGTTCTATTATCGGCAACTCGCAGCAACATTTTGTAGTGTGTATGAGAAACCTGGTAAAATGTGTTTCCTCAGTCGTAGTAGAATCATATTGAAGCTGAAAGACTAAGGAATCGTATGAGTACATTAGATAAGTGCTTTGGTCAGAAAATGCTGTGAAATTATCGTATAAATTTTGGGTACCGAAACCGACATGTTAACCCCAGCTGGCGCCGTCGGGATCTTCTGCGGCATAACATCCCTGATCACGCCTCCCTTCGGAAGAGAAGTAAAGCCGTTGGTCCCCGGTTCATGAGTTGATGGGTCGATAGGTAAGGTCTAGGTGTGGGAGCTGCCTCCCTGGCGTCGGTAGCATTGGTGCTCAGCACGGGAAACAACTCAACGAAAAAGCCGACATTTACCCTATGTCTTTTTTAATAAGTCTTGAAACAATTATTTAATGGAAAATGCCATCTTGGGTACCACATTAGACTGATGCAAAATTCGACTTTTTCGCTCCACAATACTTAAACGATTCCAAAGCGGATCCTGACTAACCTCTCAACATTTGAACCCCTTTGGTGAGAAACTGAGATGGCATAAACCATTTGAAGTTTGTATGGGAATTACTATGGTAAAACCAAGATTTTTGTTCATGTCTATCTAATAATTCACCATATCGGTCTGCTTCAAAAACTTTCAACTGTGCTTGTAGGAAATTTTCCCAGCTACAACTTTGCCGAAGACCACTTTTTGATTAAATGCAAGGATCGATGGTTCAATGCGCTGATGTCTTACGATCATGCTCAATCAACTGCTCAGCAGGCAACATTGGTGTTTCTGGGGCGTTGAATAGGGCACAAAAATCATGGCTATGTCACACTGCAAAATACAGTGTTGCCTACAGAGCAGCTGCTTGACCATGTCATAAGTTTACCAATCTCTTAAATAATTAATAACTTTTTCCTGTCTCGTTTTACATAGAAACGATCTTCAGCAAAGTTGTAGCTGAGAAAATTTTCTTTAATAATGGCTATCGAACTGTTTCGCAGCTCAATATGGAAAAATACTAGAAGGCAATGAACAAAAAGTTGAGATTTCCCATAGTAATTTACATGTAAACTTCAAATGGCTTGTGCGAAGTCTGTTTCTAACCAAATGAGTTGTAACTTTGGGAGGCTAATCAGGACCCGATTTGAAACCATTTAAGCACTGTGGAGCTAAAAAGTCAAATTTTGCATCAGTCTAGTACCACATGTATAAAGATTTATTCAAACCTGAAAAGATCGGGACTTAAGTGGCATCAATTTTTGTCGTTTTGAGCTGGAAATAAAGCCGTAGAGAAATTATGTAAATGGTTTATTAAAATTAAAATTAATTAGCTCAGTTTTTTATCAAACATTGAGTTAACCAATCAACCCATAACTCTGTCTGCAAAATCGTGCTGCTACTAAATATGTTCATTTCCATTTTTGATATCATCTCTTACCATAAAAAAATAAAAAACACACTACCAAAGCATGCTTGCTTGTGTAATAAGAGCATTTGATTCCAAACATCCATAATTACATAATTTTCCTTCACCACATCTTGTTTGTATCCCTATCGCAACCGACAACAGCACCACCGCATTGCATGACCAAAGTTTATTTTCCCCGAAAACATTCCAACCTACCATGAGTGCTTCGTGCATTCTTCGCCATTCTCATCGGCGTCAGCGTCGCCGTCGGTTCTATTGCTGTTGCTACATACCTGAATTTTCTCACCAAAACTCATCACCCCAAAGCATCCCAGGTATGAGTCATATGCCGGTAGCTGAATTTTTCATGAAAACAATAAAAAAAAAGCTCGGATCAGACGCCATTTGGAAGAGACGCCAGGTTATCCTGTCACGATTAAGGATTTGTGCCGTATTGCCTCATTTTGATCAGGATTATAGTCTTTTTCTGTGTGTTCGTTCTTTTTTGCTTTCAGCGAAATTGTTAAATCAACTCGGATCTCGATTGGGATTTTTTCGGTTGAAAAATGGGAAACATTTACTCATTTCGTAAAGTCAACTTTGACGTCAAATTCCGAAAATTAAATTCGTCCTTACAAAATCTCGTAATAAAAGCTGCCAGCTGTTTGTGCAAACTGAACCTTTGAAACGATAACCAACTTTTATTTGAAGAATTTTCCCCACCGTCGGTCGTCCTGCATGCTATGAAATGGGAAATAAATTATGCATTTTATGTACTAAATGGAGCGAAAAAGGAAAAACTTACTCACCTGCTGGCGTTGGACGGAGTAGGCACCGGTGTTCTTAACCCCCCTCCTCCCTTCCCCAACTTTCCGATATATCCAGAGCTATTGGTCCTGGTGCTGAAGCACCGCCATCGAGGAGCCATAAAATGCATCGATTTTGCCTTGTAACTGCTGTTCGGTCGGGTCGGTCGGTGGTCTATATGCCGACGGCATATCCTTTTTGTCGCTGTGTCCTATATGCGCGACAGTAGTACTTGGACTAGGCAGGTCGTCCGTCTGTCTACTGAAATCGTCGCCGACCGACGTCGGCGACAACGACGACATACAGTCAGCAAGTAGCAGTACGTACAGCCAGAGGCTGACTCATTTAGTGCACTACTCTGCTGCTGCCAGCAGGATGGTTGATGTCACAAAGTTGTTTCCTGATTAGAAAATGTTATCTAGGTCCCACCCTATAGAAAGGCACGATGTATTGAGACTGGTATTGATTGATTGACGGGATTGTACCAAAGTGTTAAACTTTGATTCCGGCAGCTTCGTGTGAGACGAGCTCGAACTGAGCTTGATTTTTTTCGTAATGTAAAAGTTGTGTTTCGAACTTTGACGGAACTGGTGACATTTTTCCGGATGAGCTGGTTTTCCGTGGGTCATGTGTATTAGGAAAGGAACGAGTTTGCAAGTAACGCTTCCTCTTCCTGGTTGTTGACGCTTCTTAGGTGAGCGTTTTACTTGCTCAATACTTAATGTTCCTTGTAACATTACCGTAGTTTTAACATTTGAGAGCATTCTATGCCAACCAATGAGTTTGAATATTGTGTAGCAAGCACAATAATACTCTATGCCCAGGGAGAGAATTTGGAGAAAATTTTCAACCCGACACATTGTCTAGTCCGAACTGGGAATCGAACTCTGAACCATCAACTTACAGACCTTAGCCCTCAAACTAACAAACTGTCTATCAAGTGCAATTTTCAAGTATCTACTCAATGTGTAAGATTTTTTTTAAAGAAAAATAATCAAATTAGCCCTCGTAATACAAGTCCTCATATTGGTTATGGATGGAGAGAGCAGTCTACCTTCTATCCACAAAATGTTGGCAACAGTCAGTTGGTGTTTCCACTCTATCCGGCTCCGAATTCATCAAATCCAATAACCTTCTCATTACGCCTCAACTGGAGGCTAAAACGCTGTCCAGACTGGAGAGTTATAACATGTTATAACGGTTGTCAAATAATTGCAACACAGAAACCACCATCAAGATAGCGCTATAACATGTTATAACTCTGTAGTCTGATCAAGGCATAATGCTTACTTACACAGTTGTTACTCGTACGTAGTGTATTGTGTGGCAAGCGCAAGAATTTTCTATACAAAGATCTTCGACCTGACTGAGAGTTGAATCAACATGTCATGCTTTGTACTTTTTTTCTAATGCAAGCCCTTCAACTCTTTACACTGCCACAATTCTTCTATTCACCTTACGGACGCTACACTCTATTCAAACTTCGTTAGCACTGTACAAACACAGTCGTGTTTGTGTACCGGTGGAAAAGGAAGCCTCGTTTCAAGAATATCCTCAATGGCACTACTTTCCACATCCGCCGTTCTTGAGTACATACATTTGCATGCTTGGAAATTGAAGACCTTGAACCTTTCTCCTCAAACACGTATAATCGCGGTAACCATATCTGCAATATGATTCCACAAATCGTCCTAGATTTTGTTTTTTATGCTGCTTTTGGGTTTACGCCTTTCGCATAATAGTCTCCCCCTATACCCTCTATACCTGTTCGCGACGATTGCCCACTCACGTAAAATTCCAATTTACCAGATTTTATCACCCTTAGCACTTTGAAGGGGACCTACAGTGGGTTGAATACGTAGGAAAAAGTAAAAAAAAATGCCGAAAAATTATAGCCTCTTCTAAGGGTACCAACAAACCGCACCAATAACTCTATCGACGGTCATAGATTACATTCCTTCTGGATCCTAAAGGGCTCTCCATACATTCACCATTCCCGGCATATTTCCACTTCCTTGCACAAGGCGAAGCAAAGCGGTTGTTTGAATCGAGTGATTCTCATATTGCAATGTGGACTACACACACACACGCACCCACACAAACACACACACACAGACACACACACACACACACACACACACACACACACACACACACACACACACACACACACACACACACACACACACACACACACACACACACACACACACACACACACACACACACACACACACACACACACACACACACACACACACACACACACACACACACACACACACACACACACACACACACACACACACACACACACACACACACACACACACACACACACACACACACACACACACACACACACACACACACACACACACACTGGAAACTGTAAGGGAAGAGATCTTTAGGAATGTCTGCACCACTTTCAAACTGGAAAAGTATTTTCCTCATTAATCTTCTGGCATTGTCGCCGTTGTTCTGTTCCTGTAGGGTGCATATGAGAATATGCAGCTGATGCACTTTGTAAAATGTCGACATTTTTCTAATAAGTTGCATTGTGTTTGATGTGATTGTGTTGGCAGTGAAAGGAATGTCTGGAGAATGACTTTGAGAAAGAGAAGTTGCAATAAGCTTTTCAAAATGAAGTTACCTAAACTGACAGCTAGAGCTAGAAAAACGAGTTGCAGAGGGAAAGCTGTCATTCGTTTAAACAGGGCTGGAAAATATAATTTCAATGAAAGATTTTGCGTCGGGTAAAACGATCATGTCATTGATTCAACTTTGTCTTATAGTGCGTTCAGACTATAGCTGATATCATGTAATATAGACTTATATCTTGAAATGAGAACTCATACATAGGATTTCCAGTGAAAACTAGATGTACGAGTGCTCATTGCAAGATAGCCTATATTACATGATATTAGCCATAGTTTTCCGGGATATTAATCGATGTTCTTCCTAATTCGATGAACTTATAGAGTTAGGTGGGGCAAAAGTTCAAGCTTAGTTAAAAATAGTAAGATATCTCAATCTTCAAGCATTTGAAATCAAACTAAAAACAGGATCACTCAATCAAGGCTCACAACTTTCTCTTTCAGAGTTTTGAATTTTCAGTTCATTCGTATAGAACGATGTTTTCGGAAGAGTTTTCAGAACAAAGAATAAAGAAGAAAAATTATCTCTTCACTCTAGAGTTGTTGTTTTGTTCTACGCCTCCAAAGTTGGCACAAATGTAATAAAAAAATTTACCGTAACTCTTCAAAACATCTAATTTTTGTGATATTTTTTTTTAGGAAACTCAGGCTCTAAAAGACCTTCCAAACAAGTTTTTTTATGAGATTTTTAGCCATAAGCTAGTTGATCTCAGATTCCAAACAAGAGTCAGAACATTAAGTTCACGGCCTTTGAAACCCTTAAAGCGAACTTTTGCCCCACTTAGTCTATAGTCCCATCATCATCGAGTTAGAGAGAGCTGACTGTACATTTATTTGTTCGGGATAAGATATTTCGTCCAATCGTCAAAACGAAGGTGGCGGTTTTTCTGGATAACCGGGATAGGGTACCTTCGTTGGAACCGTGGATATTCGGGTTTGGCTAGGTGGAATTCAAACTCGAGCAAAATTTGGTCGAATGTGAGTGACAACAGCTCCATCTATGAGTGGTCGTGGTTTTAAGAAAACTGAGTAGACGGAGCTCGGGTTTTGGGATTCTAGGGTCGCGTAGGGTTATTTAATCTGAATATATATGACGAGGTTCGCTTGGCTGTCAAATGGGGAGGTGTTTCCATTTTTTCTAAGTATTTGTATTTATTTGGTTTTTCAAATTAACTAGGGGAAATGACGGCTTCGGCATGACAGACTATTTTCGGCAACCCAAATTGAAACACTATTTTCACTGGATTTTCTTACGAAAACACTTCGCTGAATGCATACAAACGATTCTTTATGCTTTCAGCTTCAATTTGACTATATTTTTACCACTGAGAAAAAGCAATCTACCAAGGTTTTCTTGAAATGCAACACACGCACTACAAATTGTAGCTGATTTTGAGTTGCCGATAATAGAACAGCAGATTTACATGCAGTTCAAATGGAACGGTTGCCGAAGAAAAACTGGTTGCCGACAATACTCGCTCTCACTAGAGAAGATTGGAGCTTTGTAAAAGCGTTTCAAAACAGTTTTTGACAAATCTTTCGACTGAAATTGTTAGAGCAGGTGGCAGCAAAAGATTGTAAACAAACCAATACTGCATTTGTGTGCGTTCCTTAGATAAAAAGGCTATAGAAAGAACGTCGCTGCTTAGGTTGCCGAAAATACGTAAATTCCCCTACAACATTTAGGACATCAAAATACGTCAGAGACGCAAAGGTTAATTTTCAAGAAAATTTTCATTTCAAATGAAAATGCATTAATTTTTTTTTAAACAATGTTTCATCAATTCTAGGCTGAATAATACCAATAGAATCTCATAATTTAAGGGTGTTTTATTATGTTCACTAATTACTCAGAATTTATACTTTACATAAATAACTGAAGATAATACCATGTTATTAAAAAAAAAAATCAAAGATTACAAACGATACTCCTTTAGCTCAGCCGGTAAACACGCAGCTACTAAGTAAGTCCATGCTGAAGGCGACTGAGAAAGTAGGATGGTACAGGCATAGAAAGCTCTCAATTAAAATGTGAAAGTACTTCAAAGAACACTAAGTTGAGAGCAGACAAATATCTAATATGCTATAAGCAATAAGCTTGAAATGCTATGTAGTAGTATACAAATGCTATTATTAGGCAATTAAAACAGTTTTTTTTGCCGCGGATTAGTATTTGAAGTCGTGGATTTCTTTTGAGAAATCGCGGATTTCGCGGATCCAATTTAGAAAATCTTGTAACAGCCCTGAACTTATCATCCTGAAGCATGGCCAGAATATCCAGAGAACATTATGCAGGTATTTGCTCAATTGAAGGTCTTTGGAATAATTGCATCTGTGGACTTCAGAAATGTTCAAAATGCTTCACTCAAACTCTGTGTATTTCACGAGTTTTGAAAACCTTTTTAAAAAATTTAGCAAACATCAGAAATATTCAATGATTGTCAGAACATCAGAAATATTCAATGATTGTCAGATATGATATGCAAACCGTTCAGAAGCTTATAGAACTGCTGAAGTCGATGTTTTGTGATTTTTTGAGTCCAAGTTTATGCCAGGATGGATTACAAAAAATGTTTTTGCACGTGAATTTTCTTTTCTTAGAAAAAAATGTGTTTTTACAGGGAAAATGTCGGCCAAACATGTTTACCCCAATACATTTTTATACAAAACATATTTTTTTTATCCCGTCTGAAACTATAACCTCATTATGGCTCATCAACACCGCCAAGCACTTCTCACTACACCAACTGAACGAGCAGAGAAAAGCAAAACCCGGCAACTTTACAGCTTTTATCGTGATTCTGCACATGTGAATCCATAGCGACGACGATGTATTGTGTGGTGGAAAATCATCATATTACTCCAGGGCATAAATAGTGGTTGTTTGAAAGCAGCAAAGTACCATATAGTTCTTTCTATTCCGGTTGCAGCATAGCGGTTGCGGAACGGAGTATCCTTCAAATCCTTTCCTTCATTCGTTGGTAATAGTGCTACTGCTGCTAAGCCGTGTTGTATGGAAAACAGTGACGCCGGTTTGGCCTGCAGGCCATCGATAACGTTGCAGATTTACTTGCTCTGCCGGTTTCATGATGGAATTATACGATCGCATCTTCTAAATCACACAAGTGTTCAAGAGCTCATTGATTTTTCATAACAATAACAATTCATTCGATTTAGACTAAGACTCAGTTCAAATGCCTCATTACCAAGCTATTTGATCCATTCTATCACCGTACACAGCTCCAATCGCACATAAGCACTTAATCCAGCTTTGGTTAGAAAAGAATGCCTACGTATTTATTTCCTGCATTTTGAACCCCTTGCGGCTTGGATTTTGCCATACTCTTGTTTATCCTGCTGTAACCATATATACCCGTTTTCCCTACTGCACAACATTTTCAAATGATGAGAGGATTCTTTGCATAGCTCTTGGTTCGGTTGGGGTGCCTTGCGGAGGAATCCCCACACTGGTTAATCCTCTTTAATTCAAAGTACAGTCCCGCCCCCTAGGAGCTAGTACTTTTTGCATTCGACTTACCGCGTATACTTGTCATTATATGGAAATTATCCACCCGACTGTGCTCTTTAACGGATTTGCATTATTCATCATTTTATCATAGCTCACTCCCATCCATAGCACGTGTCGTCGTCCGGATGGAGTAGCATGTTGATATATCAAGAGTGGTTCTTTTCACGGATTTAAAAAAGTCGCAAACAGTGCGAGCGGAGGGGGACTTGTTCCATTGTATGTTCAGTTTATTTTTCGTTTTTTGCCTAAATGCACCAACCTCCACCATTCGAGTGCCAGGTTGCTTTTCTGGTTTTCAAATAAAACCCACGTTATTATTTGACCTCTTTTCGTTTCTATTCATACCAGTGAGCGGCAAAAGCTGGTCCTATCCATTTTTTAACCCATACTTCCAGCGAATCTGAAATTTGGTAAATGTAAACATATAAAAAAATTACACATCTTAAATCATAACGTTGTTTCGAACTTACCTTTTTCTTTGTGCTCACTCGGATTGTGCGTTGGAAGTCAACCGCCGGTCAGCGCCCACAAAGAAACCAACCAAAGCCCGCACCAAGCAGCCAAAAGCGTCCAAGAAAGTGAAATTCATCAGTAAGTATAATGCCGTGATTGTTGTTGTTTTTTTCGTATTAGTTTATTTTCCTGATAACTGTTGTTTGTTTCAACTCAGCGAAATTAAAAGAACAAATTCCGATTAGATTCATCGATGATTGTCGATTTTTCTACAGATATGTAAGATGCTTCGTACGAAGCTGCAATCCAGCTCAATTCCCCACAAATACACTGAAGATTGGATCAAGGCATTGCAAAACAGAGGGATGCAAATTTTCTAATATACACTAATTCTAAATAAAAGGGCTGGATCACCAATTTGTTTTTTTTTGTTCAATAAAATTACTTTCAGGATTACGATATGAATTCCTATTCAGAATACAAAAAAAAAACATGATTTCCAGTACCCAATAATATTGAAATAATGTAAATTGAGAGAACTTTGAGATGGTTATCAGGCGGATAGTAACTCTCCGGATATCTGGATAGTGAAAATTTAAATTTGTTCGCCCTCTAACAGTTTTCATTTTTATTGTTCAAAATATTTGTCAAATAGTTTGTTTTTAGATGCCCATGTCACGTGATATGAAACTGTTGATCTGTTAATTTCCAAAATTTATCAAAATTTGAAAATCAAAATATCCGGATAATCCGGCCCCAGCACTACTAAATTTTAGTTTTGGGGCTCTATTCTACCATAATATTTCATGTTTTGTATACAACAATTATCTATTGATCCTATGAAAAAAATAACATTCACGTATCCAGGATCTTGATTTGCTTTTATTATTATTTATCTATGATAATTTGGACTCCTTGGACTCCTCCCTTGATTTTTTTTTTATTTCCCCAAGAATTTTTCATTTCTGAATTCTTCTAAAGTTATCTTGGGATTCTCTCTGATATTCTCTCAAAAATTGGCTCTAAATTCTCCAAGAATTCATTCCAGAAAATCTTTAATTCCCGAGAATTCAAATAAATATCTGTCTGTAGTTCCCATGGATTATTGCTCATTTCAATATAATCCTAGAATCAGAGTTTCTATAAAATTAACCGTCAGAATTCAATTCCCATAGAACGCTGCACAAAATTTCTTTGGATTATGCTGAGAATTTGAAAATTCTTGAAAATCCTCTATTTTCCTTAAAAATATCATCAGAACTCAATTTCCTTGAAATTCTGTTGATAATTATCTTCAGAATTCTTTTCTGAAATTCTGACCCTCAGAATTATAGTTCGCTGAAATTATTCTTGGAATTGTCTTAGAACTATCCTCAATTTTTTGTACTGTCATCTGAATTTGTTTTGAATTTTCCTCAGAATCCTCTTGATCCAGAAATTTCTTGAATTTTTCCTCCAAACTCCTTTGGAAATATTCTCAGAACACGATTCTCTTGCGGTTTTCCTCATAATACCTTTTAACTACCCTTAGACTTTCGATTTCCTTGAGATTCTTCTCGGAATTCCCTTGAAACTCTCCACAGAATTCCTCTAGGCATATCCTCAGAACTAGATTCCCTTACAATTTTCCTCATAATTCCTTTTTGACTAACAACAGAATTCGATTTCCTTGGAAATTCCCTTAGGAAAAACTCCCCCCAGAATTACCTTGCAATGATCCCAGAAATGTTTTGCAATTTTTTGCAAACTCTCCTCAGAGTTCATCAGGATTGGATTCTCTTAGAAACGGTCCACACAATTTCCATTTACATTGGGAATTTGAAATTTCTTCAGCATCCTCTATTCTCCTTGTAAATAACATCACAACTCAATTTCCTTGAAATTCTGCTGAGAATTATCTTCATCTTCAGAATTCTTTTTTAACAACCCTCCAGATTCTATTTCACTGAAATTATTCTTGGAATTGTCTTAGAACTATCCTCAAAATTATTTGTACTATCATCAGAATTTGTTTTGAATTTTCCTCTTGCTCCAGAAATTTCTTGAAATTTTCCTCCAAATTCCTTTCATATCCTCAGAACACGATTCCCTTTCATTTGTTCTCATAATACCTTTTTAACTACCCTCAGAATTAGATTTCCTTGAGATTCTTCTCAGAATTTCCTTGAAACTCTTCACAGTATTCTTTTTTTAATTGTCTTCAGAATTCCCTTCGAACTATCCTCAGATTCCCTCTGCTCCAGAAATGCCTCTCAGGCCATTTTAATTCGAAGTTAAAAGTGACGGATCGAAATTTATCGAACGACCCTGCTATCTGAGCGTCGAAAAGATCGATTTTGTCTGCTGACTTCCGGTCGATCTTCAACATAGGTATTTTCGAACATTAAAAATAGCTTTCGAAATGTCACTTTTTTCTTTGGAACTATCCTCGTTTAATGCCCCAAGAAATCTCCCTAGAATTCCTTTTAATGTATCTTCCAAATTCAAAATTTTCATCAAAATCCCTCTGGCATTTCTTTTAAAATAAATTCAAAATTCTATTGAAAACTCTCCTCTGAAAGAACCTGCAGTTTTCCTCACATTTTTCTTGGAATACTTCTGAAAATTAAATTTTCATTTTTCTTGAAAAATTTGAAATCAGAGGCGTCGCGTGCCTCATATGTTTACCTGTGCACCAAACTTTGTTCGTTATAGTTTACCACCACATACCTATTAGTTTATTTTTTTTTTTATTTTTCAATGCTCCATGAATTCGAGGGACATATTCTCAATTACTATATTAATCACTACCTAACGTAACATTTAAAGGGCCTATTATTATATTGTGTAAACAAAATTTGTATGGCCCTTTTTGCGCCAAACGAAGTAGGAGAAATTGCAACACTAAATAATTCTCGTTTGTATAACAAGGCTAACTCTTTCGACTGAAGTGTAATAAGGAATATCCGTCAAACTCTTCCGAGAACATTTTTTGATACAAAACAGTGTCTAAATCAAGAGTAAATTCATAAAGTCCCCTGGGTAACAAACTTGAATTAATCAACTCTTTATTCATCAGAATAACACTATCAGAATGAACCAGAGAAGCTCATAAGTTTTGACAGGCGCAACGCGCAACCATCGGTAATTGAGAGATTTACAACTGACAAGAGAGTGAGAGCGAACTTTTGCACTCTCTTTCTCCATTACTCTCTTTGCCTGCAATCAGTGCACAGCGAGAAATGCACGCTTTATGGGGTGTTTACATCTGTGCGGATTTACTCGCGCTAGTGTACTCCCCAACTAGCACGAATTTCAGTTGCACCTGAAATCCCATGCTGGTTGACGCTGATGCCATGTTTACATTATGCTGGCGAGCGTTTTTGCTAGCGGCTCATTATCGCTAGTGAACCAGCCTAAGTATAAACACCACATTAGGCACCTATACATCACAAATGTTCTTCTAATTTAAACTCACACACTCAATCCGGTCTGCAAGTATGATACACGTCCAAAACGTACCAGACTGCTGTTTCCGTGTTGCTCCCGTTTGACGCGTGACTGCTGAAAGTTTCAATTTCAATTAGTGGTGCAAACCACCATGTATTGTGGAAAATTTGTGGTATGTTTCAAGAGGCGATAGAAGGTCATCAGGCATTTAACCATTCACAAACTTGACACCCACCACCCAAAAAAGCTCGCTTTTAGGTGCACTATTTAACGAGTTTTGTCATGGTAGTGATATCGACATGCTTAGAAATCAATGCGTTAGGGATTAGGCATACCATCCAAACTGAATTTAATCCTTTTTGAATTAAACCAAGGTCGAAGATTTAATTGAACCACACTATAAAATATTGTATTCATGGTCACATGTGGTCTGGAGTAAGAAGTACAGCTATAATGTGACCATAAAATCTATAAAAATCTAAACGCATTTTGTTCATTTTGTCGTGCACAGGTTGCACATGTGGACGCGACGCCACTGTTTCCCTTGGGATTCTCCTTAAAATGCCCTGTGAGCTTTGCCGGCTTATTAAATCCTTGTTGTTGATAGTCAACATGGGTAAGTTAGAATTAAATCTGAAATATAATAAGTTAAGAATGGCACACAAAGCTTGTTGAGTTATGATCAAGGTTGAACAGATAAGAGGTCTTAAAAGTTAGGTCCAGAGGCCTTATTGTTCATCTACAGAAACCTAACGGGCTTTGTTTAATGGGCTTTCGGGTCAACTCCAGATAATTCCACAGTCCGTAAGCTTTAATTTCAAAGACCTTATATGAGGGGGTTAGAAGGAAAGGAGTGTAAGTGACTTTGATTAACTGAAAACACATTCCTTGATTCGTGTGCTATTCTGGATGCTAGATGAGAACCACCTTTATCAAACTATGTGGCAGAAATAGCGCAAAAGCTGTTTATAAAGCGGTGGCTATCAAAAGAGAAAGTCGATGAAGGGAATCGAGCAAAGTCACTATATCCAGAACCCATGTAGGTCAGCTTTAGATATCTGCAGAGACCTTCTGGGTTAACTTCAGACAGCTTATAGGTGAACTACGGATGGGTAATCCATGAAAAAACTGTATTAATTCCGAAATGTCTATTCTAGGCATCAATTCAAAACAAATTGTAAACAAAGCCAGTAGATCAAGTTCAGAGATACGTGAACTTCAAACGGCTTCAATGCTTAATCCAGAGGTCTCCTTGGGTCAGCTAGTTAGTACAAGGTCCTTCAAATCCAAGTCCAAAGCCATCCTAGATGGCCTCTTTTCCTGGTCCGGTCTAAGAATTTTTTGGGTTGGAAAATTTGTCGATTTTTCTGGGTAATACACAGCCAAAAATTAATTTTAATATCACATCGAAGTGTGTGTGGAGATTTTTAGTACTTCCTACCACCGGAACAGCGCCATCTCTTGTGGAAATGACGTGACGATATGATTAATTACTCTAAGGGTGCTTTAAGCTCGTCAAAACTCAGTCAGAGATTTTCAAGGGTAAGCTTTTAAGTCTTCATGTTAATTCAAAGGTTTTTAAAAGCAAGAAATGAGGACTTGAAAATGATAAAACACAAGTTCAGAGATCCTTAAGAGATATCCACGGTTCAAGGTGTTTTTAGGGGACTTCCGATAAATACAAACGAAAAGCCTAAAGATTTCTAGAGTTTTTTTTTACAACATGAAGAAGGGCAAATTTTGAACATGTTTAAGGAAAAGATTAGATCATATTTAAGGATTTAAGGTTCACAAATTTTAAAGGGGCAGTCGAGAGCAGACCAGAAAACTACTTCCTGACTGTTGTTTAGTTTAGTTTTTTTTTTTTTTTGTCAAACGCACAGACCCAGTTTAGGTGCTGGTCTTCAGGCAATTCCAGGAAACTTCTTATGCTAGCCTACAGGCACTTCAGTGCCTATAAGAGGCCTTCAAAAGTCAACTCATTTTAATTAGGTTGGACTTATAGGTAGGGTCTACGCAACAAAGGTCAGTAGCTTTTATTCAAATATAAAGAAAGATACAAGGATTATTAATTTCTATGTAATTCCACCACCCTATTTGCTTATCCTTGACAGGTACGCGTATTTCGTCTACAATGTGCAGACTTTTTCAGTGATTCGAATAGAGTATTAGTACAATACACTTAAGAAGTCTTCACATTGTAGATGAAATACGCGTATCTGTTAAGGATAAGCAAATAGGGTAGTAGAATTAAATGGAAATTACTAATCCTTGTCTCTTTCTTCATGCAGGTATTCTTCTAAGACGGCCACATTGATCAGGAGGTTTTATTCGCAACCCGCATAGAAAATAACAATAAGAAGTGTTTAACAACCTAGTCTTGTTATCATCCCAATCTTATGTGATATGGTTGCACAGTTGTAGCATTTCTGGCATTGATCATTTATAGTTCTCGTTTATTAGGGAAGTTCTTCAACGGAAAGATTAGATTTTTTCTGAAAAGGCAAACCAAGTTTCCTACAACTTTGTCTCAGACGTCATTTCGATAAGATGAGCCGTTTTCGTGCTATGATTTATTGAAAAGTATCGAAGACGCTATATTGAAAATTTAGGCGTATGCCAAAATGGCCGGCTTCCAGCACAAACTTGGTGTATTACCCCTAGCGAACAATAATGCAATGTTTCATGGAATTCTGAGCGGTAAAATCTAAAATTTGTTTATTTGTTTGTCTTGAACTGCTCAACAGCAATTCGTTTGTGGACTCGATATAAGGGGTTCGATTGCCTAAGTAGTGGCAACTGTTTTTGCTCACTGTTGCTTATTCACATGGACATATTGGACATGGACAAAAAAAATACAAAACCTTTTCATGAGAAAGTCAATTGTGGCCACCGAAATCAGTATCACTTTATGCAAGCAATGATTAATTGTCTTCAGAAAGGTATCAATGCCACTATTTTCGTACATCTAGGTTCTATTTGATTTTAGATATGTAATTGTTGATAACTCACCAACATACCTGCCCTGTGGCCAAATGTGTCTTCCTTGTGGCCAATCGTGTTAAAATCGGTTCTATCTACCACAATTTCTAAATTCAGACAATTTGACTATAAGAACATATACATTCAAATACAAAAAATATGATCAAATGCAGTTTGAAATCCGGGTCCAATTAGCACCTTGTTTGACACTTTTTTTATGTACCCACTCTGAAACGTCTAACTATGTAAAATGATTTTAATGTAGAAATGTAGATCTTCAGAAAAAGGTAAATTCAACCAAATACAAATCTTTTTTTTGCCCTTCTACTCATAAACTGCGAATTTCGATAAAACTTGCAAGGAGAAATTGTAGACCAAAAAATGTTGCAAATATTATACTTTGACGGGTTCCGAATAGACCTTGTATAGTCTTAAAGTGTGCCTAAATAGAAAAATTACTCACAGTTTGAGGTTTCATTTTATTGATCGAGAGTGTAGCTCACTGTGAACAAAAATCCGATGTAGTTAGCGCTATGCTCCGACATTACTCCGATTTTCAAATTCGAAGGCTCATTGCTCAACAATTGGCGATGATTCCCATTCGGTTGAAAATCGAAATACATAAATCACAGCACGTCCTCCGGAGAGCCAGAAAAATAACCCAACACGCCGTCTGAACATTGACAAACTTTTCGTAAAATTGTCTCGCAATCCGATGATTAAACGATTTCCTCCCTCCCCAAAATCGCAACTAAAGCCGACCCCTGCCGACCAAAATCGTGATCCATTTTCGACTCGAATAAAACCAATTGCCCTTCCTCCCCGTCTCGATATGGGTGATAATATTTGTTTTAGAATTATTTCAACATAAATCATCCACTGGACAGCATGGCGCTCGGTCGTCCGACCGGCATCAGATTTCCTCTCATCACAAAGCCATACCGTAGGCGTGCTCCACCACCAACGCAGCGAGGTCACGCGTACGTACTGGCTTTGGGATGAGTTGAAAGGACACAATCCGATTCTGTTTGATTTGGTTCCACGTGCGATGGTGACCAGTTGAGCCTACAAACAGAGGGAAATTTGAGGAAGAAGCTGTATGAAGTGAAACTTTTCTAGCACCACCCGTCGTGCCGATCCGGAGAACCGAGCGACAGCAATTAAATTAGAGCGGGAAATTTAATTTTCATAGCGACAAATCTAAATTGATCCCAAGGCGAAATGATGAGGTTTCTGCTGCTGACTGTTGCTACTGCGCCCGTTGTGCTGTTTGAGAGAGACGATGAAGGAACGGTTTGGCCGTTTAAGGTTTGGGCACTAACTGATCAACGGAACATCCTATAGTTGTAGTTGACTGCAGCACTATTGTGATTCGAAGTATGAAACCAGCCAATATAGCTGAACGACGATGGCAACGTCCTAAGTAAGTGGATGGGGAGACGGAATGGATTTAGCTATGGTCGATGGTTGTGAATGTGTTGATGCTGAGTAGGATAATCACTCGTTTGAGACTAGCAGGAATCATTAGCATGGTGCGGTGGACTCTTGGTGACTATATTGCATCATTGTCATCCGTTTGATTTAAAGTCTGCCTCTGTTTTCAGCACAAGACTTATTTTAGAGTCGTTTGATGGAAGAGACATTATCACAGTAGTGACAGTTTTAAAAACCAATGAAGTACACATCATCTCAGACAACACAGATAGAACCATAAACTTACCTCAAGTTAAGTTAAAAGTGCATACGTATTATTATTTAATCGTATACATTTAAATGAAAATTTCTTACATAAATTCAAGGATGTTTTGATACTTTCATACGATTTCTATTTTTATATTATATTGCATTACAAATTACATCAAGTAAAATCGGAAACCGTGTCAAACTGTTTTTTTTTATTACAGATTAAATCGTACTTTATATGATGTCAAACCAAATTATGTACCTATAAAGTAAATTCAAATGTGCACGTTAATGGCGTCCACTCTTGTACGTATAATCCATTCTTTGTTCACTCTGGCACGTATATACGATTTCTCTGTTGGTATGTATGTTCGTATATCATATCCGAATATACAGTGTCGTAGTAAGGGATTGGTACGCTGTTTTCCTGATTAATTAAATCAAGCGCCTGATTTCTAAATAGAGAGGTCGGTTATAATATTTAGATTTACAATATTTCTTCACGCCAGCGATCCTAGGAGTTAGTAAAGTCTTACATTTATCGCACGGATCCGACTCTAAAAAACGTCCCGCTATTTATACCCTTCGGTGTGTTGGAACACCCTCCAAAGATGCGCCCCTTTGTCAGTCAAAATCGGATTTCTTAGCAACACAATTAAAGACTGACAGAACATTTTCGTACAAAGAGCAGTCTCGTCTCGTTCACCGTGAAGTGACATCAGTAATAAGGGCCATAATTTAAGAATTTCTGTATTTACACCAAAAATTGGGATTTTTTTAAAGTATGCCATTTGATTACCTACATATGGCTTGAAACAAATAGTGTGATTCAAATCAAGTCGATAAACGGCACCGGTGGTGTAGTGGTAAGCGTGATTACCTCTCACCCCAGCAGGCCTGGGTTCAATCCCAGTCGGCGCCGCCGAGATGTTCTGAGGCATAACATTTCTGATCACGCCTTCCTTCGGATGGGAAGTAAAGCCGTTGGTCCCCGGTTCATGAGTTGATGGGTCGATAGGTAGGGTCCAGGTGTGGGAGCTGCCTTCCTGGCACGTCGGTAGCATTGGTGCTCAGCACGGAAAACAAGATCGACGGAAAAAACAAACCAAAGGAAAAAAAAAAAAAAAAATCAAGTCGATAGGTTGTACCGTTATCGAGGAATCGGTACAAACGTACCGTGTAAATTGCGACTCAGCGACACCTTGTTAAAAACTGTGACGCCAGGGAGGCAGCTCCCACATCTTTACCCTACCTATCCACACCGGCCACGTCCTTCGAACAGGTAGGAGTGGGGAAGGAATCTTAGAGTGATCTTTATTGTTTTAGGAACCGTGTTTACCTCTACGTCCCCACAAAGGTCACAGGATGGGAAATTTTGTTAGTACTTAGGGTTCGTTGGATCAAGATTAACATTGATAAGTGATGTGATCGTCTTTTTGATATAGTGTATTGGAAAAATCCACGCCATCAAAGAATTCCAGTTTTTATCCCTCAATATTCTAGGAAACTTCGCACAATTATTCGCTAGGAACAAGGCAAGGAACCAAGTTTGTGCTGGAATTTTGCCATTTTGACTGAACTTTTCACAATGGTGTATTTTATTTTTGACGTAGAACTACGTCTTTGTCGACTATACTGGGGTACAAATCAAAAAAATATGTGTGGTGAAATAGTGTTATAGTTACAAGCGTTCAAGTAACTTTGTCATTTAT
This sequence comes from Ochlerotatus camptorhynchus, assembly GCF_037179485.1. Taxonomy (NCBI): domain Eukaryota; kingdom Metazoa; phylum Arthropoda; class Insecta; order Diptera; family Culicidae; genus Ochlerotatus; species Ochlerotatus camptorhynchus. The sequence goes on along the minus strand of NW_027040694.1, from coordinate 845,433 downwards.
AGATGAAATTGAAATCCAAGTACGCCAATCGATAGGATATTACATAACGAATCTGCTGAAATAAATACTTTTCCAATTTTTAATCAAAAAGCTTTTGAAAAATGCGCAAATGATAATTTTATCACTGTTTCATGAACTAAACGTTTTCCCCAAACCCAGTCATCATAAACGAATACCACTTTGTCGCACATCATTCTGCTTGAACCTGAAAAGATATAAAACAGCGCTGCTTTCCTGACTCTGCTCATTGCTGAAAAGGCAACCAATCTTCTTCAAATTCCTAACATTTTTCCTGAGGAATCCGAGGTTACGGCTGACGAAATGTTGGCCTATATAAAATCATCTAAAAACATGAAGGCCCCAGGTTTCGACAACATCCTGAATCTGGAACTCAAACACTTGAGTTCCAGATTCTACAACCATCTGGCACTGATTTTTAATGAGTGCCTCAGACTTGGCTACTTCCCACGTGTTGGAAGTCAGCTAAAGTCATACCCATCCGGAAACCTGGGAAGGATTTGTCCTCTCCTTCAAGTTATCGACCAATCAGCCTTCTCTCAGGGTTATCAAAACTGTTCGAAAGAGCAGTGTACCACCGGCTCCTAACATCTGCCGATGAAATCAACCTGTTACTCGAGGAACAGTTTGGTTTTCGGAAAGGTCGTTCGACCGTCCACCAGCTGACTCGAGTAACAAACATTCTCAGACGGAACAAGTCTGTTTCGAAAACATCTGCCATGGCGTTGTTGGACGTTGAAAAAGCGTTCGACAATGTCTGGCATGATGGCCTGGTGTTTAAATTGCAGCAGTACGGTCTTCCAATCTTCCTAGTGAAGATAATAAACAACTATCTATCAGACAGGACGTTCCGAGTCTCTATGCATGGCATCACATCGGATGCTTTCAACATAAGTACCGGGGTTCCACAAGGAAGCATCCTTGGCCCCATCCTATTCAACCTGTTCACCTCCGATATGTCGGCTCTCCCTGATGGTGGATCGTTGTCTCTGTTCGCAGATGACACATCCATCATCTACAAGGGTAGGGTCATCTGAGCTCTGACTGCCAAACTTCAGAAAGGCCTGGACGTCGGAGAATAACAAGATCTGCCTGAACGGCACAGTGGTGGAATGGTCCAAAGAGGTCGTGTACCTCGGGCTAACACTAGACAGCAAGCTTCTTTTCAGGGAGCACGTTGACAAAACGAAAACCAAGTGCAACATCTTGATAAGATCGTTGTATCCACTTATCAACAGGAAGTCAACCCTGTCCCTGAAAAATAAGCTTGCTGTCTACAAACAAATCATCCTTCCTGTAATCGAGTACGGTATGCCAATCTGGGAGAGTTGCGCAAAATGCCATCACCTTAAACTCCAAAGGATCCAGAACAAGATCCTTAGGATGGTCCTAAACAGTCCCCCGCGGACTAGAAATTCTGAGATCCACCTCCTGGCTGGAATTCAGACATTAGAAGAACGGAGAGTATTCATCCTGGAAAGGTTCAGAGACACCTGTCTGAGATCAAATCATCAGACCATACGTGATCTAGCACATTAGGTTAAGTTATACTCGTAGTTAGGTAGGTTATCACTTTTTTTCAATTCAAATAAAATACATCCCCAAAGGGGTATTCTGTAAACTAGTTGGAAAACGCAAATATTAAATTAGAATATCAAATTAAACAAAGATGAAGAGCCAGGTAGGCTAATCAATTAAAAGGATAAATCAATGTACTACCATAATCAACAGAAATAAACATAATTTTACTACTACTACTGACTCTGCTCATTACCGCTTCGGACGGCGTCGCACTAAGTCCTGCAGCAAGCAGGACCAAGTCAGTGTCTAAAGGTAGATCACGGCGTGACCAATGCCACCACAATGAGGAATGATACTTGGAAAATTATGTATGTATGGCTTAATTAATGCATTAATGGCCCTTCGCTCATTTTCAACTTCTATTCAATTTTCATACTGCCGTACTCTAACGGAACTATCCACCTACTTTCATCTAAAGATCATTCTCTAGCTAATAAATTATCACACTAAAGCTTCATGTTAGCATTTCCAACCAACTCTGAAAATCGCTAACTTCGCGTATGAAGTAACATAAAAACACTTGGAATGTTTGAGAAGCTATTAAAAAGCGCACGAAAACGGCAAAAAGCAACACTGTGCGCTGTAGCGGCAGCTTGCCAAATCAGGCCAAAACTTTAAAGGTCCATTGCACGGAAGAATACGTTTTTTTTTTTTCAGGCACTCCTGGAATATCGGGGAACATTTGGGTTTTTTAACACTGTTTTGGATCGTTTACTCAAAATTACTTAACAAATACCATGTATACATTTCCCAGAAAGACTTTATTTTTGTTTTCTTAAACTTAGTCTCAGGCGTCATTTCGATCAGCAGTGAAGTTTTCGTACTATAATTTATTAAAAAATTACAAAGACGAAATTTTGAAAATGGCCGAATTTTCGTAAAAAAAAAGTTAATTACGAATGCTCGAAGCACGTTCTAAAACATACATGGGTCCTGCCGAAGACATCATTCCATTTGAATAGCTCCATGTCGTAAGGTTTTTGAAAGATCGCCGTTTATAATGGCTTGGTGTTATGTAAAGGGCTCGGTGGCCTAGTGTCGATCGTTTTTGCTTACTGAATAGAAGATCGTGGATTTTATCCCTGGACACATTACACCCATTCTGAGTTGATGGGTTTTCATCAAATTATCGTAAATATTATTCGTGCGAATTTCGAAAAACAAAGAGCAATGTCGAAACGATTTTATTTTACCCTCTCCGAATGCCATGAAACTTCGCATAATTGTTCACTAGAGGCAAACAACCAAGTTGTGCTGAATTTTAGCCATTTTGACTTTCGCTTACTTTTTAAAAATGTCGTTTTCGATATTTTTCAATAAATCATAGCACGAAAACAGTTCATCTAGTCGGAATGATGTTTGATACAATATTGTAGAAAACTGGATTGTCTTTTTAGAAAAAAATTACACAATAAGGGTTTTTTTTTAAACTTATGTTTGAATAAAATTTTATTCAAAATGCTAACTTTTCTGACCTTGGACACAATGGGCACTTTACAATTTACAAAAATCGTATAACTTTGTTTTTCACGCAACTCAAAAGCAAAAATATGAATTAACATAACGCATCCCTGATGGAATAGAAACAAAGTTCAATAGAATTCAAAACCAGGATATGTGTTGAGACCTCTACTAATAATGCTCGTGTTCATAGGTCGTCACCGCTTCATTTGTCAACGTTGTCGTTGAGAAACTTAATTCTTATCTGCCTTTTTCTATTATAATTAAATTCTTGTTCTTTTTAGGATGACAACGCGTTAACTCTAACTCTACTAATATTCTCTTTCTTTTCTTCCAGGTAAGTTTCCCATTCATCCTAATCCAGCTCATTCACATTATCCTGAACAGAGTAAGTACAATTCCCCACCGGCTTACGTAGCTCTGCGGAAGGAATAAACGCTTTTGAAAATCTCGCAATGCTTGGAAACCTGACAAAGTTGTTTGAAAAGTTCCAACGCAACCTTGATATCTTTCTTAGAAAAAAAAAGCAATCAAAGTAAATAAAATGCAAATCATGATTTGACGGATCATTTCAATTCACCTTGATGATTTGCGTATCGTAATACCACCAACAAGCAACGTAAATTCCAGGAAACGTCGACACCCGTTTTGCCGCATCAAACTGCAATTTACAGTACTCCCTTCATTTATGCGGTGGGTAGTATCGTCCACCCTCCACAATTTCTCGGATGTCCTTCAACCAATTACGCTGATTTTTTGTATGTGATTAGTGTCAACCATAAACTAGTTATCTACAGTAAATCAGCTAAATTGCACAGCAAAAAATAAATTGTAATATTCCATCCAAGAGGATGCACTACAATCATGTCGAAAATCTCATGTAATTTTTATGGCCCCAAAATAAACAAATGCAGTAAAAGCAGCGTAATGTCAGTTCATGTTCATATTTTTGACAGTTATTATTGATTGAAGTGCATTCACTTTCATGTGATATCAAAATTAATTTTTGCTGTGTGGTTAAAGGGCTGCCGAGTAATAGCGGTAGGTGGACGGCACCACCCTTCGCATAAATGGAGGTATAACTGTATTCAAGAAAGTGCGTTACAAACATCAATCTCATGTTCAACGTTCTAAATACACTGGAGAACCATTAATTTTATATATGTGCCACTGTAATTAGCATGCACCGTGCTCGATGCCATCCAACTGATAAAAAAAACTCCGTACTCCACAAACATAGAAATATCAAAGACAGGAATGGAAGCTAGAACCGAGTGGTCCTTACGTTCATGCATTGTCTGCCTTAGTCTACCCTTGAATGTACCGTACGAACAAAGGTACGATGACGACTACTTCCAGACCAGCTGGAGCTATAGTAGGCGCCAGTTTGTTAGCTCCATTATCCACTCGTCAACCACAAACCGCCCTCCCTCCCTCATTTTGTCACTATTAATGGATAGAAGCTCTGAGGGGGACCCTCGTTGACGCCTCGTTTGAATGGTCTAAAAAGTTTTGCAAGCATGTTTTTCGCATTCCTTGTATTTCCCCGAAACTAAATAACGACACCATCCAGTGCTAATAAATTGAAAATCATATATTTATAATGCAAAGGACCTTCAAAATGTGTGTGTGCCACGCGCACTGGTACACCGAAAGGTGGTGGTGGTGACGCTGCGTACCTACTTATGCCTCCAACCATTGTTTCTACGCACGTGGAAAAGGTTGCGTTATTTTTATACCAACGACGCAACCGACGACAATGACTGCCTCTGACTCTTTGATGAGGGAAATTTCGCACAACTGGTGGGGTCCCATAAAAAGGTAAAATGGAAAATCGATGCCAGCCCCCAGGTTATAGGAGTAACGGCAGGCTGTTTTCGTGACGCGAAGGAAGCAAAATGGAAAGATTTCAGTTCAGGAAAGGTTCTCGGCTGTTCTGTTTGTAGTGAAGTGGTGGAATGAAAAAAATAATAAAAAATGCCGGTGTTTATCAGACGAGATAATTTCCACCTAACTAGATTTGGGAGGGATAATCGAGAGCAAGTCGAACGAGACATGAGAAAGTGGAGGTGGTGTGGTTGGGACTTACGGAAAAAATGTTTTGGGTGAAGCTCTGTTGCTGGGATGAAATTGACGCTAAAATTTCTCATTTGTCTAAGGATTGTAGTCTAGACGGGAATGGAAAACAATCAGCAGAAAAAGAGAGTCGTTATGTTTGTACAGATAAGCAGCAAAATAGTCACCGTTTGACTCACTTCGCTATTGTGTAGGTATATATGCATAGCGAAATGCCAACAAATTATGAGAATAGGCTTCCTTGATTATACGGTTGCGCTAGCCGTCGCCGTTACATTGTCGCCAACTGCCAACTACAGCAAGCAATAGTCCACTATTCTTTCGCAAAGAATAAAGCAAAATGCTTTATAGACTGCATAGATCCAAGTAGCCTAAGGGATCATCAATTGTGGAAGGAATTGTTTTAAATTTGCCATTAAGATTTTAGTAAAGTTCGTAGCGTTTCCTTTTTCTTCATCTGCTTGGCTACTACATATCAAATGGCAGTTTACGCTCACCCTTAACTCAATATTGTTTGAGAACTTTCATTAAACGAGACTACAGCATTTAGAGAGCAATTCAGTTGAGTTGAGAAAATTTCCAATGCGAACAATTCATGGGTCGGAGACGGTGATCCGGCATTACAGTTAACTCTCCCATCGAGTTAGGAAGGATGTCGAATAATGGAAACTTTTGGAATCTTATATGGGAAAAATTGTCATAGTAGTCTGGGTTTCCATCGAATTAGGGAACAAATCGAGTTAGAGAGAGAGAGAGAGAGAGATCGAGTAAATGAGAATTTACTGTACTTACTTTATCAAGCGTTTCAACGTTTTGATTTTTTTTTTTTGCAAAAAATAGGGTTACTACCCCATTCCCGGCCTATTAAGCACAGCCCGCACTTAGTTTTTCTTAATCTAGCGTAGTTTAGTATCAAACGGAATGTTATTATTATTTACAGATAACTTCCAAATGTATTTACCTTTCCCTATGTACCGTTAGTTCTAATAAGGGGTCGGGAATTATTCGTTTATTGTTGAAAATACAAAACTGCTTCTTGCGGCTCAACTTGGCCTACGGCCTACAACTTGGACCTATTAGCCATTGAAACGCCATTAGGATTCTCTTTGGCCTATCGAACGGAAAGCAAAGTGAATTCGCGTGCGCCTTTTGTTCTTCATCACTGCGTCTTGCAGCTATTGATGTTCCCTGAACTTTTACATTGAAGAATGTTTTTAAAACATATGGTAACGGATTTGTTTGCGAGGAAGGTTCGAGTCCCGCTCCAGTCGGTGGAGCTTTTCATCAAAGGAAATTTCCCTAGTGTGGTTGTCCGTTGTCTGGTGTTAGCCGTTCAGTCTGTGAAATCTCACAGGACTGCAACGCCTGTCATCTGCGAACAACTCGAGTGATGCCAAATTTCTTTGGTGCTCTGGTGCTAATTTGACAGCTCCTCCTTTTCCTCTATGGTTAAGCTTGGTACATGTCGCGCCGCGTTGCGGAAAATGTATAGAGTTTTCTAGATAACGTTATATAGTAGGAAAGCATGATTCACTCAAATTGTGCTCGTCAATTCGAAAACAACTAAATCATTTTTTAATTGTCCATTGCGGGAAAGCAACAATGGTTTTGAAGGCATTACATTTGTTGCCACCTTGCCGCATTTAATGTTATATGGGTTGGAGCTTAAATAGGTTATGGATCACCATCGCTGCTAATGTTTTCGGCAGTTTCAAGAACTGGATCGCAGTACAGGGGGTTGAGAAATCTCTGGATGAAGACGGTGTCAGTTGTTTTTTTTTTTTTTTTCAAAATAGAATTTCTCTCAGACGGTTTCCAGCACTTCCTCTAAAAAGTTATCAGAACTAGGAACTTACTTGAAATTTTCATAGGAAGTTCCTAGTTCACATAGAACAGGGTAACCAGTCAACCGGGAAACCCGGGAAAAGGTCAGGAATTCAAAATCACTGGGAAAATACCGTGAATTTCGATGATAAATTGGGACAAAGAGAGAATTTTAACTCGGTCTCCAGGGGCGACCTCGACGTAGTGGTTAGCATCCATACCTCTCACGCCAAAGTCACGAGTTCAAATCTCACCCCCAAGTCACGAATGACCCAAGAGTGTTACAATTTAAAAAAAGAGGAAGGGGTGCAGGTGTAACCAAAGAAAAGTTCTGGGTATAATTTTGATGTGCTTCAAAGGAGAATTATTGACGATAGTGTACTAAATATTAAAACCGGGAATATTTTGAGATTTCAACCGGAAAAACCGGGAATTTTAATATGAAAATTCACTAACCACCTTAGCCTTAGTCTTTTAGCTTCAATCTAGTTACATTTTTAAGACTGAGCAAACTTGTTATGACAGATTTGTCATGGAATTAAATTTACGCACTACGGTACAAATGCGGCTGATTTTAAATTGCCGATAATAGAACAACTGGTTGACACGCAGTTTAAATGGAAAGGTTACCGATGAGAATACGGTTGTTAATAAAAGACACACACCTGAGTTGTTTGGAGTTTTGGAAAAAAAATTTCGAACAGTTCAAGCTGAACAATGCATTAGATCCTTAGTAATATTCATCAGTAACTGTTCTCTTTATCGATTTTCTCTTGCGTTAATGGAGAGATGAACTAGTCCCCATGGCTCCTTAATAAAGATATAAACCATAATCTCTTTCGTTAATAACTTGGGTACAGAACCGTTTCTAGTTGTGTTTGTCGTATTAGAAGCTTCATCGATTCTTTCATCGATCTGTGTGCTGAAAATAGCTGGGAATGTTCTAATATGGCCATACGGAAGCAAAGAGAAAGTCGGCGAAGAGAATCTGTCAATGTCACTTAGGACCTAATGCAATTTCATACGAATTTCTGAAGTTAATTCATAAGGAATTCTGAAGACGATTCCTAGGAAATTCAAAGAAGAATTCTGAGGATAATTTCAAGAAGTTTCGAAGAATATTTCGGGACCATCCTAAAAGGAGGATTACAATTACATCTGAAAATAATTCCAGGAAAACTTCAAAGGAATTCGGAAAAGAATTCCAGGAGAGTTCACACATGAATGCCAAATAATTGTAATGAAAAATCTATGGAATTACTTTACTGCAAGCGAATTCTTGTGAAACTCTCAAAGGGCAAATGAATTCATAAAAAATTCTGAAAATAATTCTAAAGGATTTCTGACTGAGGAGAATTTCGAGGATGATTCCAAAGCAATTTCAAGGGAATTGTAGTCATGCTCCTGTGATATTTTTTAGATAATTCAAAAGAGAGTTCCATGTGAGAAACATTGCAAAGAGCAAAATTAATTCCTAGAAAAGTTCTATAAGAATTTCTGGATAAATGAATATTCACAGAAAAACATTCTGAATTTTAACTATCGCGTAAAATCTCCCCTCGTTGAATTTTGAGCTATAGGTGCCATAAACAACGAAATCGTTTATAAACTTGCATACAATATTGCTAATTTATGCGATATTGTGCTTAAATTTACACGAAATATCATGTAAATTTACGCCAAATCTAGCGTTAACTTTATGTGCGCGATATATCGCAGAAATTCACATGATTTTTTCAAACGGTGTTGATGAGAACTCCAGTTAATTTTCCGGAGAAATGTCCTGGGAATTCCTAGGAATACTGCATAAATGCCTAATAATTTGAAAAGCAGTGCAGATTTAATTCAAAGAGTGTTCTGCAGATGATTTTCAAGAGTGTTGTAGAGCAAATTATAATAAAATACCACATAGAGGTCGAAGATGAACTATGAGAATATTCTGAAATGATTCAAGAAAATATTGAAGAAATCCTGTAAAGATTTCCTTGAGCTAATGCCATTCGGTCTAATGGCAGGACACCCTCAGTGCGATAGTGCCACATCCAGAAATAATCAGAACCTTCGATATCTTGACATATAAATTTTCAAGAGTTGGCAGCCCTATTGCGTGTTTTGTGTATATTGGCTTAATATTACAAATTTACTACTCAGAACTTCCATAAATGGATCCTTTAACCATTTTTCAAATTCATGTGAGTGAATAAGGCCTTATATTCCAGTAAATGGGGTACAGCAATGACCCGATTTTGTCAGCTCCTCCACGCATCAAACTTTCATCTTTCAATAATATAACATAACTTTAATTCTAAATCTTTCTCATTCATCTTCCAGATAGAAAAATAGGGGCTGACAAAATCGGGTTATTACTATATTTTGGTACAGGTATACCTCGATATAACGTAACTGTCACTTTTGACCGTCATCGTCGATATCTCCCAAATAACAATTCAATCATATAAATCAACATTACCAATAGATGGAGGTTTGGTTCGACTTTCCGATGGAATCATTACTTTGCTTGATTTGATTGAATGAATGATCTCTTGCGAGAAATCGGCGATGGAAGTCAAAAGTGACAGTTACGTTATATCGAGGTATACCTGTAACGATCAAAAAAAAATGTTGTTTATTCTTTGAGTCGATGATCCCGTCAATATCGAGTTATGGGGAGTTGACTGTTTTCAGACTTAGCTGTTAGGTTATCTTGATGACATGTTATAAGTCTGTAGTCTGAACAAGGTATAACATTGTTTCTTATGATTGCTTGTTATGGAATGGGAAAACCTGTTTGGCTCATTTTCCAAACTTTTTTCCGAACAAAGTTGTTGAGTTTATTCAGTATTATAAAAACATTGTTGATTTACTACCATTTCCATTGAAAATGAGCGGCAATCTAATCATTCTTCCGTTTTCCAAATGGCATTCGGCCAAACGTTGAACCCTCGATAAGCCAACTTATGCGGTTGGCACAAGCTATGCACTGGACAATTACAATTACAAATGGCATTCGGCCAAACATCATTTTGTCAACCACCAAAAAATTTCCATTTTCTGCAAAATCATTCCCATCCCTTGTTCACACATTACCAATTCCAACTAGGTGTTCCTAATGAGAGGATAACAAATGAATAATCGCGACCTAATTCAAAAGTCATATTCATCAAATCAAAATTCATCATGCTGATTATGCGAGGGTACAAAATACAAGGCTGTTCACACCTGACCCTTCCACACAAACACACACACACATACAGCGATATCCTTTATGGATGCCAACTCCGCACCGGTTGTTTATATAATTAATTTGGATTACCCTACGCTCGCTTCTCGCTCGAATAGGCAACTAATTTATCCTCATGTTAAATTCAGTGAAACAATCAGGTTCATCACTCGTGTGCACTTTGGGCGGGTGCAGACATAAATTAGTGAACCCCACCAAACAGCAGTGTCCTGTAGATAGTTGGAACGATAAATTGTGTGGTAAAAAGTTGCATGATGCTAATTTTACACCAGTTAATGCAAAGAGCGGGGAAATCCCTGAATGCAAACTTTATTTTAATAGAATTAATTTTTCTTTCGATTCATGAATATTAATCGATCCTTTTTGCTATTATTAGATCGGGAGCCGAAGTAAAGTGATAGAGAGCAGCACAGGATGAGGTTCGTCAGCCGGAGATGGAAGTCATTTCCCCTTTTCGGATGACAGCCGCGTTGAGAACCTATAATTAGGTTAGCCTCTAGAGTCCTGAATGATTCAATAGGAGCATGGAGGTGCTTGTATGGGTGATGGTGGAATGTACTTGGCTGTTTAGGGGCCATTTCCCGACAAAATAGATGCGCATTTAATGAGCCCTTCGGTTGGGAAACTTTTAGATCGATATAGTTTGTAGAGTGCTCTGGCAAGTATCGGAATGTATGAGGAAAAAGAAAAATCTTTGCTACGTTCACGTCAGAGGTCACGAGGGGAAACGTTAAGCAGCGTTTGCGTTTTTTTTTGGCCACAGAATAACACAATCCTGGCGGGTAGAAACAAATATTCATTAGGGAGCACAAGGTTTCCCCTTCAGTTTTTTTTTCTTCGTTGCTGCCGTATTTTGAGGACGTAAGGAGGAAACTACTGCTGGGGTGGTAGTGTATATGAAACTGGAAACAGTAGCCAACTTTTGAAGGCCCATTACGCGAGAACCGGGAAAATAGTTTGCGTGACTAGACGTACTGACTAGACTTGTGTCTGTGCAGCACTGGCTGGTAGGGCAAATGGATGCCAGGCTGAGTTGTATTCCATCGTTGACTGTATACGGTTGGATGCCAGTCGCCTGACTGGCTGGATGGTTGATTTAGTAGGAAGCTTATCTTTCCGAAAGCGGTACCATGGATTGTGGACCTAGGGATAACTTTGAGCCTTGCGATACTTATTTCATATTTTGAGATTTTTTTAATTTATTGTATCAAACTTAAAGATGGGATTTTTCAATAGTTTCAGCGAGGCAGCGAAATAAACCTTTACAGATTCAAAAAAACATGACAATAACAACAAATCTACCGATAATCTAGTCTGGAAAATCTAGAAGCAAAAGCTTTTAACAAACTCAACACCTCCTTTCCTTTCTTGATTATGGATGTTCTTGCTAAGCTTGTTCCTAATATTCTGCTGACATATTTCGAAGGATATAACCACACAGAGTCTTATCCTTGTTGCTTGCGGTTTTGTCATCTCCAGATAGAATTTCTATTCCCTACCGTGCGTTCTGACCTCTGCTCTTCCGGATGAATTAATCAACTTGTGCTTAGCACTACGGGAAGCCTCTCGCTTTCCATTCCTGGTCAATGAGCATTCAGCAATCATTGTGGCTCGGTCGGTCATCTTCAGATACTTGGTCTGCAGACCACCTACAACTAATCCATTGAATTGCAGCAAACAACAACGGTGAGCATTGAGTGCGAAAGCCGAAATAAATTTTCATATAAATTAAAGACGTACGCCTCCGACATGCTAAACACATCTGCCACAGCAGCCCAACGAAGGCACGGCGAAGAATATAAATTACAAACAGGTCTCTCGTTGTCGTTACGCGCGTGGGTGCTTCCCTTTTCTGTTTTTACCTTGTTGGTTGGTTGGAATTACCACGGTTCCATACTTCTTCCGCTCATTATTTCGCTCGACGAACGAAGGTCCAAGAGTTTGCATAGAAGGAAGGTGACATCAAGTTTTAATGGCTTCTCGAATTGTCTTAAGCAATACTTAATAATAACAAGGCTTGGCCAATGAGTATCGCAAAGACTGAATAGAGTGTCAGTATACACTTAGGGGAAGACGGGGTAAGACCGCAACCCTAAGAAATTAGCATCTCAAAATTAGCAAGAAAGTGATCAATTTAGTTTGCTACATAATTTATGTTTTTCCATCAATTTTTGGAACGATCAAATAAGACTTTTTTTATAAGTGCGGTGTGAAGAATCCCCAACGGGATAAAAAGGACCATGGCAGCTTTTTCGGCAACCACTACACCAAATTAGAAGCAACAAGTGTCACATGGTTGTGCATGTGCATGGTTACATAGATCGCAACTGAACATCTTTGGGATCAGTCATATGCAGACATGGAAAATCATTTGCATTCCTTTCGTGCATTCATTTACATTCATTTGCCCCTAACTTTTTTCATCAACAGAATGAAAAAAATGATGTATGGAGCTTTTGTAGGTTTTGTTATTAGCTACAACTTTTGTTAACAACTCAAATCCGTATCTCTTTTGTATGACGAACCAGAGCGAACAAACGCCACTAATTTTTTTCAGTGAATGTATTTTACATTCACTGAAAAACAGTGTAACAAGTTCTGCCCGCTCTAATTCGTGATGCATAAGAGATACATATTTGAGTTATGGGCAAAAGTTGTAGCTAATAACAAAACCTACTAAACAGTGTTCGCTCGGCTGTCGACAAAAGCAGGCCACTCTCGATGTGTGCTACGCGATCGTCTGTTTTCTCGACAGCAACCATTGTGTGGTCTTCCTCATTGTTCTTCATCAGCAGTTCTTTCGGTCGATACGTCGTCGACTTTGGAAAGCAACCGTTTCGTGATGAGTGTGTGAGTGCTGACCACGTTTTGCGCCCATTGCTACAATGGACGCGCTCTGACCCTCGTTGGCGTACAACAATTTGCCATACAATGAAACTACTGGAAGCGGCTCCAGTTCTGATGGAGGAGGCTTTTTGGATAGCGGAAGATAAAGTGTTTATTGTGTTGTACCTTTTGACTATAGTTTTAAGATGTATTGTATAGTGACCAAGAATCCTCGGCTCTGTAAAGTTAATTCGGTTGAGCCTTATAAAATAAATTAATAAAAAAAAAAAAAAAAAACCTACTAAAGCTCTATACATCATTTTGCGGAATTCTGTTGATTAAAAAAGTTAGAGGCAAATGAATGTAAATGATTGCATGAAGTGAATGTAAATGATTTTCCATGCCTGGTCATATAACCGGAACGGGTTTCGGAGACCAGAGGTCCGGTGAGCACAGGTCTAAAAATGATCAAAAACGCCACAAACCCATAACCCATAGGCTAAGTGGTAAATAGCAAAATAATATGAAATTTTGCTAATATATTTTATTAAGTTATTAGTATACTATATTCTTCGATAAATCAACTCAATAACATACGAAATGAACTAGCCAATGAGCTAAAAATCTCGCAATATAAAGTTTGTAAAAAAATAACTCATTAGCGTAGCAATAGCTTGTTTTGCCATTTACTCATCATTTGCTATTTTTATGATAGCTCGAAATTATATTGAAAAATCCAAATATAGAGCATAGAAAGCATTTCATCACGAATTTTAAAATTTCATATGATATCTGTATGTTATTTTTTATAATATTTTCTCGAAAGCTTCATTTTTCTCAATTCTATTTTTTACTGACTAAAATTGGTATTTTACAAGATGATATTTTTATTTAATTCAGTCAACATAGACATAGAGGAAAATATCGATACCCTTAATCTGAATAACAGATTTTAAAACTTAATTAACATGTTATAGAATGAAGAAAATATGCATTTTAAATTATTTAATCAAAGTTTTGGATGGTTAATATTTACAAGATTTACGACAATGTTAACATCAATTATAAATCCCATTATGATACTTGTAATGCTGAACTATTTTCATCAAAACCTTATTAACTACTGAATTTGCAATAGGAAGGAAAAGTGCATTCAACTTCAAGTGGTGTGCTTTTTCCAAGAAAGTGGTATTTCCTCCCATAGATTGTTAAGAATTGACTAGCTCAGATATTAATTTCCTCCAACCAAACAACTCACCAAACAGACAGACCCAATCGGGAAACCAAGGGCTATGCTCCAAAAGAAAGTGGCACATACACAGTTAGCTACCAGTTTATAATTATATCGAAGACCTTCGACTGATCGGAAAGTGAAATCAAGTTCTCTATATATTTCCTTATCATATAAAATTGATCAGAAATTCTTCTGAAGATCTTCGGTCAGTTAGAATGTGTTTTCAAAATATTAGGTTGATCAGGAACCATATCGAAAGCCTTCAAATGATCAGGAATTGAAATTAAATTCTTTGAATATTATCCCACAATATCAATCAAGGTTGATCAAGAATTCTTCCGAATTATCAGAAATTACATATATCTAAGACCTTCGACTAAACAATAGGAAATTGTAGTCGAGTTCTCCATATATTCGTTCATCATAACAAAGTGATCATAAATTCTTCTGAAGATCTTCGATCAGGGTCGATGAGGAATCATGTCGACGATCTTCAAATGCCTAGAAATTGAAATTAAATCATATAAAGAGAGAGAGAGAGAAGGATTAGTAATTTCCATTTAATTCCACTACCTTATTTGCTTATCCTTGACTGATAGGCGTATTTCATCTACAATGTGCAGACTTCTTATGTGTCTTGTACTAATACTCGACTGAAGAAAACATCGCAATTTCCGAATATATATTAACACAGGTACATTTCCACTTAAAAGATAGGTAAACATAAATTTGATTTCCTGTAGGAACAGGTACTCCACTGCTTACTCCTTGATGTGTCCTAGGTAGTAACTTGAAAAGCCATGTATGTCCGTTTCCTTGATCCCTGTTGAGTAAAGTTGAATTCCGTTGTTTGTTGATCTCTAGGCTCTCTACAATATCCAATTTCCATGGTGTAGATACGGTTCGTAAAATCGTGATGTCCTCCGTCGATAGTTGGTGGTCCTCTGTGAAGATATGTTCTACAACCTTTGAATTGAAATCATATGTTAGGCATTTTTCCTTTTGCTTTTTGGCCTTATTCACCATACGTTCTTTAAATATAGTTGCGAAAGTTCTCTTGGTTTGTCCTACGTATACTTTGTTACAATGATTACACCTGCTTTACCTATAACATTAACTGGGTCTTTAGTGTACCCTAACAATGATTTTAACTGGTTATGTCTACTGGTGAAAACTAAATCTAATCCGAATTGTTTTAACTGTGGTCTTAGCTTACAAGTAATATCTTGATCAAATGGAACGGACACTCGTTTCAAGGGTTCAGGTGCTGCGGTGAGGGTTTTGAATAATCTCCTTTGTAGAATTCTCGCTTTTTTATCGATGATTGCCTGGATTGTGGTCTCCTTGTATCCGTTGAGTCTCGCTGTTTCTAAGATGTACTGTAATTCCTTAACCTTTCCTATATCGCTGAGTGGAAGAGTCTGCATCCGATGAATCATGTGGTGGAAGGCGGCCATTTTCTGCTGGAACGAATGGTTGGAAGTATGGGGGATAACTCTTTTGGTGCTTGTTGGTTTCCTGTAAATTTCGTATTCAAGCGAAGAAGATGATGACGATTCCCTGATAACTAGAAGATCGAGAAATGCGGGTTTCCCGTCTTTTTCTACCTCGTGAGTGAATTTGATATCCTTGTGAATTATGTTGATCTCATCTAGAACTTGTGGGAGAGCTTCCCGTTTAACTACGCTAAAGATATCGTCACAAACCTCCACCAACGGTTTGGTAATAGTCATTTCTCCTTCTGGATTGTCTCCAAGTTGGCCATAGAAAGTTCACTCAGGAAGGGGGATTCTCTTCCATACAAAGGCGGGTCAGCTTAAGGTACGTCCGAACCTTGTTTCTCCACGCTGCATCCTCTCGTTGTGTTAAAAGCCAGCCCTTACTTGACTTACTTGACCGGTACGCTGAAAAAAAGAGCTGTGACGTCGAAAGATACCATAATCTCGTCCTCGTTGATGTCTCCTGAAGATTGTAGTTGCTGGGCGAACTCCTGGGTGTTACTAACTGCTTTACTCTGGAACTGATTCGGCATACTCTGGAATGTGACTAGCCACTTCGCTAGTTTGTGGGTGGGGGAACCAACTGCAGACACGATCCCTCGCATTTCATTACCCGGTTTGTGGACTTTGGGGAGACCTTTGATCCTGGGTAGAATGGGATTGGATTCCCGTAAACGACCTCCTCCATCTCCTAATATTGATTTGCACTCCTTCAGTGCTTTCTCCACGCGTTTCACTATGTTCTGTAAGGGGTCTACTCGAAGCTGTCTATACGGTCCGTTGCTAAACTTCGTTGTCGTCGTCCATGATAACGAGCGCGTTACCTTTGTCTGCTTTCACATAGTATAGTGCTCTACTTTTCAGCACCTTTACAATCCGAATTTCCTATTCGTTGGTGCAACTTTGTTCCTGTTCGTCCTTGATTATGTTCGATGTGATAGTCCTGACCGTATTATGTGATGTTTTTTTTTTTTTCTTTTGGTTTCTTTTTTCCGTCGATCTTGTTTTCCGTGCTGAGCACCAATGCTACCGACGTGCCAAGGAAGGCAGCTCCCACACCTGGACCCTACCTATCGACCCATCAACTCATGAACCGGGGACCAACGGCTTTACTTCCCATCCGAAGGAAGGCGTGATCAGAGATGTTATGCCTCAGAACATCCCGGCGGCGCCGACAGGGATTGAACCCAGGCCTGCTGGGGTGAGAGGTAATCACGCTTACCACGTGAACCCTCGGCGTCGTGGTGATGGTGGATGGGATCTGCTCATCCGTTCGGTGTGTCGTCCGCCTCCGTTGAGACTCGTGTCGTAGTATGTTTAGCTTCCTATCGTGCAGCTTCCGTTTCCTATCCGATTCGCACTCCTCTGCTACCTTGGCACTAGACAGAAACTCCTGGAATTTAATTCGATACTTCTTGGCCAATTTGAGATGTAGAGAATAGCATTCCAAAATCTGCATGTCCAGTTTGCTATATGCTATCCTTGATGAACTCTGCTTCCACTCTCTTTACTACGCTGGGTGGGGTGGGTGTCCTTACCTTAATTCTATGGCTCATAGGTATAACCTTATATTTTTGGCATTTCTTCAGAAATGCTACGTCCTCACGAAACGATGCGATGGTTTTCTTCAATCCGATAAATTTATTTGGCTCCGACGGCTTGGTGGCCATGATGAATGTGGGCTTCTTACCTGTATAAAGAAAGAGAGGATGATTAGTAATTTCCATTTAATTCCACTACCTTATTTGCTTATCCTTTATAGATACGCGTATTTCGTCTACCATGTGCAGACTTCTTCAGTGTCTTGTACTAATACTCGACTGAAGAAGGTGAAATTAAATCCTTTGAATATTCTCTCATCATATCAGGTTGACCCGGAATTCTCCCGAGTTATCCATATATTCCCTCATCATATCAAATTGATCAGAAATTCTTCGATGACGATGACATTCAAATGATAAGAAATTGAAATTAAAGCCTTTGAATATCATGTTGATCAGGAATTCTTCCGAATTATTAGAGATTTTATCAAAGACCTACAAATAATAGGAAATAGAAATAGAGTTCTCCATATATCCCCTCACCACTTCAAATTGTCCGGTAATTCTTCTAATGATCTTCGGTGAGTTAAAATGTATTGTCAAAATATAGCGTTGATCAGGAATAATGCCGAAAATCTTCAAATGATTAGAAATTGAAATTTAAACCATTGAATATTCTTTCATCATATTAGGTTAATCAGGAATTCTCCCGAATTATCAGAAATTACATCGAAGACTTTCGACTAATAGGAAATTGAAATCGAATTATCCATATCTTCTTCCGAATCATCCGACAAATAGAAAAATTGTAATCGAATACTCCATTCCTTATCATACCAAATTGATCAAGAGTTCTTCTGATGATCTTCGACTTTGACTTTTGATTTCTCTTCTTCCATTCCATGCGGATGTCAACTAAGATTATAATGATCGATTGAAATCAAACCTATTTATAACGCTTGAACAGAAATAAAGCTTCTTCAGAACAATTTTTTTTTTTCGCTTGCGCCACATTGCTGTCACACGGAAATATAGAACTGGCTATTGTCCATCTTACCCCATCTCCCCCAACATCAAAGCAGAAGAAAATGGGATGGGAGACAACGCATTTTACGCTCTATTAATTTCCAGTTTTATTCCACCAGAGGGGAAGAACTTTGGAAGCAGCGAAAATCCCGACTGTAGCTCTATCTTCGGAAAATAAGAGGTTTGGGCTTCATGAAGCGAAAGAAAAGTCGGCTGTTGCTACAAGGTGTGGAAAACATAATTCTTGGCTCCTCTCAAACTGGAGACGCTGCAAAGGACGACGAAAGTTTCGGACTCTTTTTTGCTAGTGTTCTATTTGGCTGTTGGTGACGTTGTAATTTTGTTTCAGGAAGTTTGGTCAACAAGAAATAACCAACCATAATGGCAGTGTCCACAGTGAAAAGGGGATAATTTGATCCAATTGAAAAACGTAATTTGGTGGTTATTATGGTTGTGGCAGCCACTTAATTATGAATTAAGCGCCAAGGAAGTCTAATCTTCGACTACGCACATTACTTTATAAATTACATCAAAATTCAGAGACTGATTCATGCTATGAATTATGTTCAACTTCAAGCTTAAATTGAAGTCCTAACTCTAGTCAGGAAAGGCGTGGCTACAAAACAAAATCATGTTGGAGACGGCTGGAGGTTAGATTCCCTGTTCGGTCGAGAAAACTTTCAGGTGCAAAATTTCTCGACTTCGTGATCATACAATATCATTAAATTATTATTAATTAAATGATCAAACATTAGCCAAATACATCCGTAGAATATGGGGTCACTGTTGTATAATTGGCAACGCACTCGTGTACTGAATGGGAATTGTGGGTTCGAATCCCATCAGTGACCTTAAATTTTTTCGCAAATTTTCTCACACGTCTCTTATCGATGATTATTTAAAAAAATAAATTGAAAAACATCCCAATAGGTTTTCAGATTTGCTTTTAGAATTTCCCTGAGTAATATTATGATTCTCTATGACACTTCCTTGAAGTTTTGTCCATAGCAGCCTTAGTTATTTTCAGCATATCACTTTAGGAATCCCCTCCAGGGGGGTCGTAGAGTTCTCTGCATCTTTCTTAAGTAAATGTTGCACTAACATACCCTTCCTATCCCTACCAGTTGTAAAGACGTGACCTTAACTGTTGGGGCGGAATATGTCTTTATCTGGGAGATAGTAATTATTTCCACTTACTATCTGTCCAGTAATAGATATCCGTCTTGCTCTTAATAGTTTTGAATTCGTGCCACCTACGATATTGTGCAACTTGTTCGATGCTAATACTAATGCTAATCACTTTAGGAATCCCCTCCAGGAAACTCTTCAAATTTACTCTAATAGCCAAATGATAAAACAGCCCTAAAATAGCCACAGCATAATGAGAGAGAGCAGGATTAGTAATTTCCATTTAATTCCACTACCTTAAGCCATTTTAAAACAATTGTTGGCGTTTTTAAGAACATTACAGCATGTAAGGTCACTTTTTTTTCTTTGAGGCCATGTTGAAATTTTCAGGATGATTTTTGCGTGTTTTACTTTTTTTACTTTTCGTTTACTTTAATGGGCATTTGGGCCTTCTTTCAGCATGTTTAAGTCATTTTTGAAAAAAATCAGAATTTTTGCCGCCGCGTAATTTTATCTCTCCCTCACGTTTCGTAATAGTAAAGAAAAAAATACTACGGTTGTTAAACACAAGCGCCATCTGACGAAACCCAAGCGTAACCAGAACATGTTTATCCTTCCAATCAATCTGAGACGACAGCTCTTGTCCATCCATCACGCATATTTGCATCTGCCTATCTTGGTCTTTGATCCACTTTGCCATTGTCGTTTTCTGAAAGTGCACCCATTCCACTGGAACTAATGGTTCCATATTGAAAATTGGAACCTTTGCCAAGAATGAAGATAAATTAGTTTTTCCATCCTCCGAATTGGGATCTGACGAAAACAAAACCTACGTTTATCATCGACAGTAGCTCCTTCCGAAGATACATAAAAGGACGAACGTGCTGTCTCGACCGAATGATATCAATTTGGGAATTGGGACTCTCCGCAGCACAGCGCTCAGTTCGTTCCAAGATTACACAATGCGAATTAAATCAAAACGCTATCACCATCCTAATGGGGCTACTCTTCTAACACGGTTCAGGAGATTCCAATTCTGCGAACCGTGGTGGCAACCGACACCGATTTTCCATCGCTTTCCCCACCCCAAAAACGGCGGTCTGTACTCAAGTTTTCTCTCTCAAAGCAAGAAGGTGCAAAAGGTAAAGTTTATTTACTTTACCGCTCACTTTACTTTGTACAACAACAGCAACGCCAAACATCCCGGGTGGTTCTCCCAGACAACACGAGTTTTTAATAGCATTTCATACCGATGTTGGTTTTGTCCGTGCATGCGGAAAGACGACGAACATTCTACGGTCTAAGAAAGCGAATACTCTTCCCAAGGTTGAACGCAGAAAGGATCATGGATGTACCAAGTGGTGGAGAACTGGAAAATTTCAATTTCTTCATTAAGCATGCGACAAAGATTATGTTGAAGCCCCCACTTCCCTTTCCCTGTTGAACTGTTACAGAGCCCAACCAGCCATCCGTTTGCGGTGGTATAACGTCGATGAATTTCGGTTCAAAGTGCTAACAACCTGCCGGGGGGAGGACGGTATTGTTTGACATTTTTGGGGGACAAAAGTAATAAATTTTATTCCTTTTATGTGTCACATACCAGTCGTAAAGAAGCGCAAAATTTCGGGATAATGATTATTAGGTGGCATTAGAAGGTTGAACAATCTGTATGTTGATCAAGGGTTTCGGTTCCGTATTGAGAAAAAGTATGCAGATTAGAGAACAATTCAATTACTAAGAACAACAAGCAGTATACGATTAGATCAAAAGATTTTCGGAATCGTTGGAGATTTATATCACCATTTGCATATCTCTTCCGACTCACTTTACATCCGACTTCTCATCTTTGACCTTTCACGAAACCATCCTGTCTTAAAGTGAGCTCTCAACCTGAAGAAGTTCATTCGCTACCACTTATGTAAACCAACGGAAAGGACCGCGAGTAGCTCGATGCGTACGATTCATAAATATTAATTACAGTATTACGTAGGAAAAATATGCTAATCGAAAAATGTGTACATTCTCCGAACCGTCCGTTCCGAAACGGAGCCAAAATTACAAATTCATAATCTTAAGGTTCAAACAGTCTTTTTTTTCGCAGACTGAGCGAAACGTGATGGGCGTCCTGTGTTTACACGAGAAGACCTTTTTTGTTCCGTGCAAGTATACACCCACTGCTCGATGCGGCGCTGTGGCCGGTGGGTTGAGTGCACCAGAAGAGAATGGTATCAAACTTCATGGCAATCCAAATTCAACCACCAAACAGTCTTGTACATGCCCCACATCATTTGAATAGCATGAATTGATTCCTACAGTAGCAAGCCTATACCGTATCATCCTCATCCCAGAATGGAAACAGAATCCTATCAGACGTCATATACGCACTCAAAACGATCGACTGCGGCTGCTGTGGCTGAAATCTGCGTAATGGGAAAGTGATTCTGACTTTTACTTCCCTCCTAGTTGAAGACAGTGTTGCCAGAATTTCAAAACCAGCATCAGCTTTAATAATTTTCATGAGCAATTGCTGCAGGCAGGGTGGAAAATATTATTCTTCAATGGCTACTTTTCAAATGAATTTTGCAGTCATCTATACTGCCTATAATCGCATATAAGTCCCATATAGATTTTCGTCAATTTTAAGATAATAACGCTATCCACTATCAGGGGCCTCATAGCCTAGCCAGTAAAGGCACGGTATTGCCAAACCTTCCCTGGGCATAGAGTATCATTGTGCTTGCCACACAATATACGAATTTATGCATTGGTATTGGCATCGAAAGCTCTCAGTTAATAACTGTGGAAGTGCATTTAGAACACTAAGTTGAGAGCACGCAATAAGCTAATATGCACTATGCAATAAGCTTGAAATGCGAATAAGAAAAAGAAGACTATCAATTGGCATCTACTTTCATATAACATGATAAAACTACGGACTTTAATCATGAAAAATGTGAAAACAACATCAAGTCATTTTGTACCAAAGTAATCGCATATCAGTCCCATCCTGAAATTAAATCGTCCAGAGGATAAGTTTCAAGTCTTTTTTTTTTGAATCTCCATATTTTTCGCTGATTTAACAAACCATGAAAGCTGCATTGCTACTGACTTTAACTTGACAAATTTGTCGATTAATTTACTACGATTTAAAAAATATTTAAATGGAAATTGCACTTCTTAACTTGAACCGCCATTATCTCAATGTCTACTTTTTCCATATGGGACTGATATAGGATTATAGACAGTAGGGTAGGTGTTCCAGTAATAGTGGTGTACCTATAGTTGCGGTATGTAGGTTGGGCCGGAATAATGAGGAGGATCCGGATAAGATTATTTTTCATCGGTAGCTCTCCTAAAATAAAGCATATTTGCATATTTCAAACCTAAAATATGCCCAAAAGTGACGGAAAATAATTAATTTTCCTTAAGGTTTTCACTCCTTTGCACCTATAGTTGCGGTGGTGTTCCTATAATAGTGGAACCCATAAGAAACCAACGCATTCAACTATTATAGGAACCAAAGTTAGCAACTACCACAACTACTGGAACAGTGTTCCTATTAATGGAGGACGATCTTTCAAAAATTTTATGCAATTTTATTACAATATAATATTGTTCTATTAAAATAGAGGTTGAAAGCTATTGATTGACGTATAACAATTGTGTGTACATCGTATATTTATTTTTTAATTGATAAATTGGCTTAGTACCTCCACTACTGGCTCACCCACCCTATATATCTGCATTTTCCGATCTTACTGATTTTTTTGGAAAAGAAAAAAAAACTCCAAAAAGCAAGTCACAAATTTTTGTTTTGCGAAAAGTTCCACATGCTAGAGCGGGAATTGAACCTTCACTCCGTGGCACTCACACCATATGTCAATTTTGAGTTATGTTTTTATTTATTTTTATGTTCCTTCATTTGGTTTTCGTACTGAGTACCAATGCCAGGGAGGCATCTCCCACACCTGGACCCTACCTATCGACCCATCAACTCGTGGACCGGGGACCAACGGCTTTAACCTCAGAAAATCCTGGCTATGCGGACTGGGATTGAATCCAGGCCCTTTGGGGTGAGAAACAATCACGCTTACCACTACACCACAAGCGCTGCTAAATTTAAGCTATGTTTAAATAAAGTTTAGCACTAGAAGTAGTTGTCTAGTCACCTAAACACTAAACAATTGAGCTCTGTTTCGTTCCAAATAAAAGTTGTGGAACTACGACAATTTCCGGAATAGAATCACCATTAACTTTAAGGACTTTCGGAGTTTAAGGTCATTCTAAAACGCTGGAAACTCTAGAACGTTAAAAGTTTCAGCCACATCTCAAAACTCATGGAAATTCCGGGACTCCCGACATTCTTATTTCTCCGAAACTGCGATTTGCTTTCGGCACTCTGTGGAATCCACAACATCATCCAATAACTGGCGGAATTCGTGGAACACTCAAATGACTTTTCCAGGAGTTTTCAAAGTTTCAGTTTAAAGTTCACATGTTTTTGAAGTTTCGAGCATTCTGTAATATCCAAAGAATTATGTTAGGGAAGTTTCTCGAGTTGCGGGAGTCTCTCATCTTCTGCCACCTTAAAATTTCAGGAAGTTCTTGAAGAGTTTCTATGAGTTGCTGCAATTCTAGGAGTACTAAAAGTTTCCGTGTATATTTTCGTACAAAATCTTCATAAGACAATTTTCTAAGATGTATACTTTGATGGGAATATAGTTACTTTATTAAACTAGCTCAGACTAACTTTGCACGGCTACATTACATAATCTTTATATGTCACGATCCCTGACAGAGTACAGGGCGAACACGAAATTATTGCGACACATTCAACAGGGCATAACTTTTTTACCATTGGGTAAAAATCAACCAAATTTTGCACACTTTCTCATTGATGTGTATTGTGTACATGCTGTCAAACTCGAAGTCGTGTTTTTCAATTCAACGAAAACGGAGGTGAACCAACGCGAGTTGAGAGAACAAATTCTTTCCAAACACCTGGAATTTCCTGACCTGTCGCACCGGCAGTTGGGAAAAATGTTGAACATTCACCATTCAACCGTCTCCAGAGTGTTGAAGCGGTTCCAGGAGCGGTTGACGTTGGATCACGGCAAATGAGCTGGTTGAAAACCGGGACCGGAGAACAAAAAGACGGAGGGAAAGGTGAAGCGGATGATTAAAGCAAATCCCAACGTCTCAAGCCGTGATTTGGCTAAAAAAGATCGGCATGTCGCAGAGCTACGTCCAGAATGCAAAGAAGAGAGCTGGACTACATACATACAAGGTACAGAACTTCCCAAACCGCGATGAGCGGCAACAATCGACGGCTAAAACTCGGGCACGGAAGCTCTACAAGAAGATGCTGACAAAATATGGCTGCTGTGTAATGGACGACGAAACGTACATAAAAGCCGATTTTAAGCAAATTCCGGGGTTGGAGTTTTTCACCGACAAGAGCAAGTTCGATGTGGACGACAAATTTAAGAAGAAGAAAATGTCGAAGTTCGCCTCCAAATATCTCATTTGGCAGGCCATCTGCTCTTGCGGACTGAGGAGTGAGCCTTTCGTGACAAAGGGCACAGTAAATGGCGAGATCTACAAATCTGAGTGCCTTGAGAAGCGCCTTTTGCCGTTCTTGCAGCAGCACGACGAAGCTACGCTATTTTTGGCCAGATTTGGCATCATGCCACTATTCTAAAAGTGTCCTGGAGTGGTATGAGGCCAATTCTGTCCATTTTGTTCCAAAGGACATGAATCCGCCAAACTGTCCGGAGCTGCGCCCGGTGGAGCAGTACTGGGCAATAATGAAGCGGGAACTTCGGAAGAGCAAGAAGACAGTCAAAGACGAGAAGGACATGTTAAGAAAATGGAAAAAAAAACTGAGAAAATGGTACCGGATGACACTGTAAAGACTTTGATGGAGGGCATCAAGCGAAAATGCCTTCAATTTTACACTCAAGGCTCCATCGATTAACTTTTCTTTTGATTTTTGAAGTAAATATATGTATAAAACTACCCTAAAATTTTGGTTTGATTCTAAACATTATAAGAAAATTGGCATGACATTTTCGGTGTCGCAATAATTTCGTGTTCGCCCTTTATGTACATCTTTGATACAAAACTTTAAGAGCGTATTTCAAAGTTTAAGGGAAAGCATACCGCTCCGAAAAAAATAATGAGTTTCGATTTTTCTAAAATTATTGGAAAAAGATATCAAAAATCTAAAAAAAAAACGTATTTTTTAAAGAAAATTTACGTGCAAAAATATTTTTTGTAATTTATCATGGCATAAAGTTGGACTCTAAAAACCACAAAACATCAACTTTTTCGGTTTTGCTGAGAGTCCAATATTTTTTCATGATGAGATAGAAAAACTATTTTTACATGTAAATTTTCTCAAGAGTCTAAGAAAGAAACTGATTTTTTTGGATTTTTAATATTTTTTTTCCAATGTTTCTAGAGAAATAAAAATGTGACGATGATATTTTTTTTTTTCGGGGTGGTAATCTTCCCCTTAAGAGATTATTTGCGCTTTCAAAATAATACAATACATAGCTACCTCGAGAATCCTTTGTACTGAAATCAGTGTAAATTAGGCAACTGCCCACGGAAGGACACAGATATGCCCAAGTGTCCCCACACTGGCAGCACTTCAGTGCCAATCACACCTCGCTGTTCAAATGCTGAAATTCTAATAAAAAGAAAATCCGCAATCAGCCTTCTCCAATCGTCGACGTCGTCTACTGGATGGGTCGAGTATGGACACTGAATAGCAAATGTATACGACTACCTATAGGCACACACCATACACAAAAACTCTTGCGTTCTCCGAATGGAATTGGGGGGGTGAAAAGTGTGAGGTTTCGGATAACAGCCGTAGCATACACAAAGAAGGTGATCAACTTCAACTCTGAAGAACGTCGCTCGGTTGGGTTTGTTTGAGCTTTCTCTTGTCGGGTTTTCTGTTTGTTTTGCATCGTTTTAAAGTGGTGATTTCTTCCTGTTTTGAAGGAAGATAAGAAAAAGAAGAAAAAAGTGATTTTGTGTTCCACTCTCATCAGTCCTCGTCGATTGGTGTCGAAAGGCGGTGGTAGGAAGTGGAAAATTGAGGTTTGGAAAAATTTATTAAAATTGAGCAGCGATCTGCTTCAGCAGAGAGACGGTTGGGTATTGCGAGAGCAGGGGGAGCCAAAGATGATGAAACAATAAAAGGGAAAACAAAGCATTACTGTTTGACAGGATGGTTAAAAGCTTTCGTTTAGGATGTAAGGGATGAGTTTTGGGGGTCGGGGAGTAATGGATAAGTTGAATGGGCTGTCGTAAAATTGAGCTTGACTTTTATGCTTATCGGGAAGGCTGGTTTTGTTAAGAAAGCATTGTTTTATTTGCTTTAAGTCATCTATTCAAAGTTCTTCGGGATTTGTTTTAAATAAATAATAAAATTTTCACAGGACACACATTTGCATAAAAGTATATCTAAAATGATGGTTTAAGAAAGTGATGGTTACGCCACGCATCAAAATTAGACCATTCTATCCGAGTGTTGTCAAAACTTTTCTCCGCAAAAACTTTCTCTCGTAAGGACAGCGGACAAAAAGACAGAAAACCCATTTGCCTCTTATTGATGTCGTCCGTTCTTTGTTTCAAACTAATTTTACCTAATCAGATGGCGCCCCGTTCAGAAAAGAATGACAAACACCACACATGAGCAAATCCATGTCAAAACAACATGAGCAAAAAAAAACAAATTTCAGACTCTACCTCTCCGAATTTCGTGAAACTTTGCACAATTGTTCGTTATGGGCAATATATCAAATTTGTGCTAGAATTTTGACTGGCGATTTTTCAAACTGGTGTATTCGACATTTGTCAACAAATCATAGCACGAAAACGGCTCAATCCAAATGACGTAAAACAATTGTAGGAAACTGAATTTTAATTTCCGGAAAAAAAAATGCAAATTTTGGTATAAAAACTTTAAAGCTTTAAATGTTTTAAACATTCAATATCCAATAATGCGCATTTTTAATATTTTTTAACTTATGTTTGACAACTTCTGTAATACATCTCTTTTTTGTACATAACTTTTATATTTTCTAGCAGATTTTTTTTTTGTTCATACATCGTTTCCTATGCACAAGAAAAATCATTGCCCGAAAAAAAGTTCAAACATTTTACTAAAAGTTTTTGTGTCAATCTAAAGTGTCCATTGTGTCCAAACCAGAGAAGTTGGTATTTTGGATAAGCTTTCATAAACATAAATTTAAATTTTTTTTAAACGTACATTTTTGGCCTATGAGGTTTTTTAGTTTTTTGGCAGTGTTCAACCAAAATGTGTATTTGTTTTTACAATATGTATTTTTTTTTTCTGAAAAAACAATCCAGTTTCCTACAACTTTGTCTCAGACATCGTTTCGATTAGAAGAACCGCTTCCGTGCTATGATTTATTGAAAACTGTCGAACACGCCTTTTTGAAAAATTAGGCGAGAGTAAAAATTGGTGAATTCTAGCACAAATTTGGTTTATTGCTAATAACCGAACAATTATCCAAAGTTTCATGGAATTTGGCGAGGGTAAAGTTGGGTCGATTCGTTATTTGGCGTGGAACTGCTCACATACGCCCCCTTGTCGCTACACGCCCGCAATTTAATCCCGAAACATGTCCCGAAGAGAGGACGGAAGAAGATTGGTCCTTATAGCATAGAGAACCAAACAGATGGAGCATAACGCTTGTGTGTATGTGCGTCCGATATGGGGTTGAGAGGTATTTGCGGGTGGGTGTGACAAAAATGGCAAAAGTTCAAATTACGCTTCTTTCACTGTGACGGTGCGAATCTGCAGCATGGTAGTCGTTTTTCTTTGGGATAACGGTGGAGAGCCGGAAGGATGCGTTCTTATCTCGTTTATAGATTTCGATACAAGACTGAAAACAAGCCTTTTCTTTCTTTCTTTTTCCTTGGGATTGGGTTTCTTTGGACCCGAGCCAAAATGTGTTGTGTATTAATGTTCATATGTTTTCTTTGATAAATTAAGCTTATGTGCAGGGAGCGAATATGAACACCTTATCTAAACTTCAAGCAGGCTAGTTGATTTTGGGATTCTCGTTATACCCTGTAAACCATGAAGTTAAACTTTTGCGTACCCAACATGTGATTTAGATTGTTTTCAAAATTAAATTTTCTGTAAAATCATCAGTTGTTGATAATTTTCTGAACAACAAGTTGGGAACCATGTCATGTTTCCAAATCCGTCCGTTCACATTGTTGATCATTTAATGGTTCCGGAGTTATTCAAGATTCCGGCTCGATTGTTCTGTTAAAATTGTAAATATGATAAACACCATGTTTTCATACTCAAATGATGTAATTATACCAATGGTGGGCTATTGATAACCCATGACCATATTGGTTATTTCGGGCATATTCTGGCGCCCTAAGGGAAGTGGCCAATTTCTGATAAGAGCTCAAGTCCACAATGTGACATATCAAATAGGGAAAATGGCTTTAATGTTGGCCTATGGATCTAAGATTGGGTCGATCGCTAAAAATCTGCTATTTATCAATTTTATCTAGATGAACGCGTACTAATGGATATTTTTGGTCGCTATTGAACATTTAGTCGATTGCTGAATTTGTGTATGGCATTTTGGCTGACATTACATCCATTTCCCCTATCATGATTTTTCAAAATAGGTCACATTGGCCATCCTGGATAGCGATATTTCCGAGGAAGTGATCAATTTTTAACAACAGCCGTGTGACATATCAAACGACATGCATTTGTAAAACAAAAACAGTAGAGGCCTTGTTGGGAGGAGTGATAAAAACGAAACCATACTGTACATAGTTATAGTGTAAATCGGCTATCTTTCTAAAGATGAGATAAAACGTAATGGTATTCGGTTGGAACAAGTACGTAAAAGAATTAATATTCGAGTTATAAAAAAAAGTGTTTTGATCGGAAATACATATCAAACCCTTCTCAAGGGCAATGATTGTCGTCGCCGTGGGGACTGAAAAATAGTAACACCAGGTTGAGCGTTATTATTATTATTCTAGCATGATCGTACACAGCGAAAAATTAATTTTGATATCACATCAAAGTGGATGCACTTCAATCGTGTCATAAATATGGTGTAATATTACCTGCCAAAAAGGACAAAATTATCATTAATGCAGTGCATGAACTGACATTACGCTGCTTTTACTGTATTTGTTTATTTTTGTGGCCATACATAATTTAATAATTTTCGACATGATTGAAGTGCATCCTCTTGGATTATAAAAATTTATTTGTTGTTGTGTAATTATTATTTTCGGAAATTGGAATTTATCTTTAATATGAGATAAAGCGTATTGAAATTCGGTCGAAGGAATGAGTACGCAAAAGAAACAATATTCGAATTTTACGAAAGATGTGTTGATCGGAAATCCATATCAAATCCTTCTCAAGAGCAGTTGTTAAAAACGTTATTGTTTTGTGATATAAGGAGCTCGATGGTCTAGTGGCGACCGATTTTGCTTACTAAGCAGAAAATCATGGGTTCAATCTCAAGCTCCTTCACATTACAGAGTTATGGTGTAAATCGGTTTTTCCTTAATATGAGATAAAGCGTATTGAAATTCGGTTGGAAGAACAAGTACATAAAAGAAATAATAACCGAGTCTTAGGAAAGACGTGTTGATTGGAAATCTATAACAAATCCTTGTCATGATTAGTTGTTATCGTCTTCGGTCGCCACCGAAATCTAGTAGCAACAAGTTGACTTGGTTGATTCTAGTAACAACAAGTTGGGAGCTTGATCGTAATTCTTTTGTGACATATGGAACTCCGTGGCCGTTGGTCGAAACCCAAGCTCCTTCGCGCTATTGAATCTGTAGGATATCAGTTCAGCATATCGTTTACCAAGACCAGTGTTGAAAAAATATCAAAAAATCAAATCTCACCAATGCACAAGATCACGCTTGATTTTCGTAGACAAAAATCAACAAGCTGCGGTTGATTTTGCAAGTTGTGATATCGCAGCTCGGAATATCAAGCTAACAAAACTCACCAGCTGCAAATCTCAACAAACTGTGGTGAGATTGAGTTTCATGATTTTTGCTTTACACCCGAACGCAACCGAAACTTCCATAACGGCTGGCAGCAGTCACTTCATGTCTGCCATCGGTGAACAGTATAAAGAAATAGCAAACTATACTTTCTCTTTCTAAGAAAACGATGTGCAACAGAATGATCTTTGTGTCAACTCTCCGCTTGATTTTTGCGCGTTGTGAATAGTCTCGCAATATTAAAAGAGCTTGTAAAATCAATATCAAGCATGATATTTTGTTCCAATGTCACGCGTGATATTTAGAGCGTATGTGAGCGGAAAAATATCATATGATTGATGATTTTGCCAACTAATCCTGCTACAATCCATACCCTTTTATTCAACATCACCAGTATTTACACATTGAGGATGATTGCTAATCCCAAGCAACGTCTATTGGTTCCCTGTGTAATTACATAGAACACACAGAGGTTAAAACCTAATGCAGAGTGGCCAGCGAACCGTGAAAAACGGTAATTTACAGGGAATAGAAAAGTATCCGGGAAAACCCGGAAATTCAATGCTCCCTCCCCTTGGCTAGTTTTTTAACCTGGACGTTGGTGGGCGGGCCTAATCTCATGCTTCATAGTGGAGCGTTGGAGACGGTTGGTTTAGGTTTGGCATCGTTGGCTCATGCCGTGACAGAATAGCGTCATGAGCATGTGATAGTATCACACTTGTTACTCCTTTATTTGAAAGCCGCGTTGTAGTACGCTTACGTATAGGCACTGACGTTGGGTGCGATACTGGCGGGTTTTGCCGCAAATCACTCTTATTTTATTTATTTTTACGCAGATAGATTTATTTGGGTTTGCAAGGGAATTATACTATTGAAATATTTCAGAAAGTGCCCAACAGTGCTCCTTCTACTTGCGTGACAAGCTTTCGTTGTTGTTTTCATTGAGGTATTACTCAGGGAACAATGTTAAACACCATTTTTGTACATGGTATTGCAACTAATCTTATATGTGCTTCATTTTGATTTGGGATAAGTGTTTGAACTGTGACTCGGGATTTCCACTGTGGCGTGCTTCTATTGTGACATAACCATACGTATTTTTGTGGTGCGACATAGTGGAAACGTGTGAGCGTAGTTGAAGCATATACCCTATGTAATTTGAAAATCAGCTAGGAAACTAACTTCAAAGTGAAGCATTTTAGTCACTTGTAGGTGTCACCTGGGACGAACTAATAACTATTAAATATAGGTCAAAGCCAAAAACAACTTGAAACACGTTAAATTTTAGATTACATTCACAAGTGCAGGTACTTAATAAAGCATGGTAGGTAGATTGGAGATTTCAATTATTTATTAAATTAGACTAGAGATATCATAATCATCAAACGAACTTAAATAAGAAAATTTAGACAGTCTAGTAGCATTAAGTGGATTAACAGAAGAGTTAGGATGCGGAGGGTCCGCTTAGGGAGGCAACTAGCCTTTAAAGCCACTGGCAACTAGCCTTTTCATGTATTTCTGTTTATTTTGATTATTGCTTTAAAATATCAATTTGGTATATATGTGAAAGGATGAATCAGTGGGAGAAGGATTTTTGGTTTCTTTACATTTAGCATCACTATGTGTCATTTCCTCAAAACCCCCCAATAACCGGCCTCTTCAATCCCTTCCTTTTCCCATGGCGTTCAAGTGGTCCGCATAGACTATTCAGCCATTACCCGTCCTTTATCCTCGGCTTTGGATTGACTTGCGCTCCCATTGCCCCACCAAACGCTGCAAAATGAAAATGAAAAATGAAAGGGAAAACCCGGAAATTCAATGGGAGAACCGTGATATATTTCCCGTTTTATATTGTTTTATCAGTATGTCGGCATAGCTTTATCAGCATTTTCCCAGCCAGGTATTACATTTCGAATAAAAGGTACTAGTTGAATGGGGACCTGCATTCAAAATATCAAAGGGTTCTGTCAGCACCTTATCCAGAAAAATACGCCTTTTATCAAAAATCTTGTACAACAAAGCAGGTTTTCAAAGTCTTGCTTTTCTGTGCCACAGAATTCAAGCGATATTTACATGGACATATGCTGTTATCAAACCAGTATTGACACTGAGATCTTTCTTTGATAATTCAAGAATTCTTCTAGTCTTTGAAACGTTCGGAATTATGTACCGTTTCGACTGCCTAGCAATGGAAGTGTTGTTCCAGTTGGTCTTCACTTTCATTTTTTTCCCATTTCTTGATCTCCATTTTAAGAGAACAAGTAGAAACTCCTCAAAATGGTGCTGGTCCTATGAATGGTTGAGATGATCCAATAAACCTTAACATACGGTCAAATTTTTACGCCAGATTTTCAGAATCACTTCTGAAGCAGAGCAAGTCTTCACCAAAAGAAAGAATTTCTCTTTTGCTGCACAATTGCCATCAGTTATTCGTTTTATTTTAATTACTCAACAATATGCAAATAATTAGCGAGCAGTTCTGCTCAGAATTTTCATGATATTCTTGTTAAAACTAACAGAAAGCTTTTCTTGCAATACCTTGGAATTCGCTTTGTAAGCCTCATTAAACTATCCTGAGTATTCGATCCTTTTGAAATTATTCTCACATTTTTCGTTGGACTCAAGTCAAAACTCTCCTCACAATTCCTTTGGAAGTCTCTTCAAAAATTCATTTAAATTCTCCTCCTTTAGATTTTTCTTGAGAGTTTCCTAAGAATTTCTCTTTTATTTTCATTTTGTTTTTTTTTTTAGTTTATGTCAGAATACGATTCCTTTGGAATTCCCTGTTCCCTTAAATTAAATATTAATTCTTTTTGAATGTTCGTTAAAATTTCTCATACTTCTCATTAAAATAGCATGCGACCCATTTGTATTAAACTTCCTGCTTTAAATACTGCTTCCTCTAATTTTGCTTCTAAATATAATTTTCCGAACAAATAACTTAGAAAATTTGTATTTGATCACGTTTTAAAAAAAGGAATCATTGGTCATTTTCGTTTCTTGCTGAATATAACCGTCCGAAAAATATCAAAACGAAAATTCACTGAGTCAACTCCCATGGAATTATTCTAAGAATTACATAGGAATTTAATTCGGAACTATCCTTTTTTCCTCGTAAATTCCTTGGAAATCATCTCAGAATTTCATGGACATTATCTCAAAACTATCTTGGAATCCTAGTCAGAACTCCATTAGAGTTAGCTGCAGATCTTTGAAAACTTTCCAGAACCAACATATTGATTTGGTTTTGTTTAATTTGTGATCTAGTAAATTTTCTTATATTCTTCTTTTTGAGTAGGTATTTTTTTCGTAAGTAAATCAGCTACCATGCTAACCAGCTTTTGAACACTTTAACGAGCTATTAAATAGCATTGATTTTCCACCAGAAAAGCTCAAAACTACCACTTACTCATCTGGTCATATATAAGCAACTATTTGTCCAAATCATTGATAACACATCTAGTAGAAGAGTTATCCAAAGCGTGGTGAAAATTTGAGCCCAAAATATTAACCCTCCGTTACTCGCGCTGTTGTACTTTGTACAACACACATGAGTTTTCCATTGCCATTTTGTTGCTAAGTTACCAATCGATCTGAAACCAACGAGTATTCCTCAAAAAACTTGTTTTTAACTAAACAAGCTAAACTTTTATCACAGTTAACCCCAACAAAATGCGGATAATAGAGAAAATGTGAATGGAAACCGCGTAAATGGTGTCCGTACTACGTGGGATTTGACTTAATTGGTTACAACATAGAAAATCTCGAGATTCTGACCAGATAGAAAGTTACTGTCTTGGGCAAAGTTTTTCTAGAGACTATAACCTTTTCGCTGGTAGAGAGTAGTTCAGAATTTTCTCACTACGCAGCGCTAGAATAAATGTGAAATTCTCGTATGTGATATATCTCGAGATCCTGACCAGATAGAAAGTTACTGTCTTTCACAAAGTTTTTCAGGAGGTCAAAGTCTATTGCTTGGTGCTCAATAGTTCAGAATTTGCTCACTACGCGAAGCTAGTATACATGTGAAATACTCATATAAAATATCTCGAGTTCCCAACCAGATAGAAAGGTACTGTCTTCGGCATAGTTGTTCAGGAGGTCAAGGCTTTTTCGCAGGTGGATAGTAGTTCAGAGTTTTCTCACTTAGCGGCGCTACTATACATGTGAAACTCTTGCATATAAAATATCTCTAGATCTTGACCAGATAGAAAGTAAATGTACTCGACAAAGTTTTTCAGGAAGTCAAGATCTTTTTGTTAGGTGACAATAGTTCAGAATTTTCTCACTATGCGGCGCTGAAATACGTGCTTTTCTCGCATATTCAATAGCTCGAGATCTTGATCAGCTAGAAAGTTACTGTCTTCGGCAAAGTTGTTAAGTGGTTCAAGATTTTTTGGCTGGTAAGCATTATTTAAGAATTTTCTCACCCCTTGGCGTTAGTATACATGTACACTTCTCGCATATGCTATATCTCGAGATCCTCACCAAATAGAAAGTTACTGTCTTCGGCAAAGTGGTTCAGAAGGTCAAGGTCTTTTGGCTGGTGAACAGTAGTTCAGAATTTTCTCACTGCGCTGCGCTAGTATACACGTGCAATCCTCATATATGCTACAGCTCGAGATCCCGAACAGCTAGAAAATTACTGTCTTCGGCAAAGTTGTTTAGGAGATCAAAGCATTTTTGCTGGTGAATTGTAAATAGTTCAGAATATTTTCGGTATACGGCGCTAGTGTGCATGTAAAATATTTGTATATGCTATAGCTTAAAGTCAGGAAGTAACTGTCATCGTCAAAGTTGTACATGCGACAAAGTTCTTCCGTATGGTGAACATGCAAATATTAATTTCCAATTTTTTTTTTTTCAAGTCAATTCTGAGAAAATCAATCATGATTATTCAGAGTAAATTTTGAAAAATAGTTTAACTTTGGGTGTTTTTTAGGGGGTGTCCTTAAACTTATGATCGAGAGTGTACGGTTTCATATTTTTTTTCCATTCAACTGAGCAAAAGTGCCTCACTCTCTGAGTTAGTCTCGATGTCCGTGCACACGTAAATACACGGATTTTTTTTTTTATTCTAGACCCCTCGATAAGACATTTTGAAATTAGCCTTAAATGAAAGGGAGACTCTAAACATTCATTTGGTGGAAGTTTCAGCGATATCGATCTTTTAAGATAATGTTTTCCATCTGAGATACGTGTTACCACTAATTGATCAGAGATATACAAGTGGAAGACTCACACCAATTTATGTATCCACAAATCTGCATGAAAATTGTCATCAGTAAAAGAAATCCAGAATACATTTGTCTTATCCCACTTGCCCGCCAAGTTTTGAAAAATTTCTGAACTACTTCATCAGCCAAAAGATCTTTATCTCCTTAACAGCTTTGCCAAATACAAGACATTTCTAGCTGTTCAGGATCTCGAGATATTATATATGCGAAGATTTCACGTATATCCTTGTGCCGCGTAGTGAGAAAATTCTGTACTGTTGACCAACGAAAAAGTTTTGATCTCCTGAACAAATTTGCCGATGACAGTTTAGCAGGTCTCGAAATATATCTAATGCGAGAATTGTACGTGTATATAAGCGCAATGATGTGAAAAAAAAAATCTGTCGACCTGTCTAAAACACCTTCAGATTGACGTTCTAAGATCACGAATAGCTTATTTGGTTGTGGAGTAATCTCTTCTGAAAGTTTAATATTTTTTTTAATCTTGAAAATACAGGGTTGTAGCCGAGAGGAATCTAGGCACTTCAGAGCAAAATAAAAAAAGGCCTTTGTTCAGAATGCCAAAATAATCGTTTTGGCTAAGTTTGGCTCAAATCGGTGACATCGACCACAGGTGGTGTACCCACTTGAACTGGAATTACCCATATAGAAATTAAGAGAAGTGGGAATAATTCGCTTTCGATGCATATTCAGGTCAAAAAAATGTACGACAACCTAAAGAAATCAGTCAGGGAGTTTGTCGTTCAATTTTTTTGCCGAATATTATTGTTAAACAAGTTACAATAAAAACAATATGTTCATATACATTTTGACCCGCTTTACTAACAATCCCAAGAGAGCCAAACGATTCAAATTCAAGAGTAATAATTTTCTCTCACGAGCTCAATCAACATGCCACGTATATTGATGCCACACGATATGTGATTTCCCTTTCGCAGACTACAAAATAAAGTACCTAGCCCTGAAAAAATGTTGGAACCCTACCGAATGTACAGGGTGCGTGACGAATTTTTGCAGTAAATGGCATATTTGAGAAAAAATACACCAGTTAGTTATTCTAGCAATGAATTTTGTGCGATTTATTTTCTTTCGCAACATATGGAAGTTGTAAGTAAATTTATTCAAAAAAATTGCCTTCCCTTTCGACGACTGTAGTTAGACGCTTCCGGAAACTGCAGTATGCACGTTTTAAAATGTTTCGATCCATAGATGTCATCACTGCCTTGATTTTAGCTTTTAGCGACTTAAGTGTGGTGTGAGGGGTTCTATTGGTATCCCGTTGAACGACGCCCTATACAAAATAATCCAACGGATTGATATCGGGACTGTTTGGGGGCCAAATTTCTTCCTCCCAAATTTACGAAATATTTTCCGTAAGCCATTTCTGTGCTTTATTAGCAGTATTATCACTTTCCCAAGCCTTTTTTAATATTATACACTGTTCTTTCAGACACATTTACCGACCGAATTATTTCTTTCATGCATACTCCGGCGCGCAACAAAGCGACAACGGCTGACAGATTGCTCTCTTGTTTCGACATCTTTACGTTTACTCAACATTGTTTGTTTAAATCTTACACCTAACAGTATAAGCTATCCAGTGCTGCCAAATATATCTAAATCATGATGCACAAACATGAGAAATTACTATTTGAAATTTACTGCAAAAATTCGTTACGCACTCTGTATGCAATTCGATTTGCCATGCAGGGGCGGGGCTTGGAAGCATTTTTGTTGTAGAATATATAAGAAAGGAGGGACTCCCTCCCCTTGGCTAGTTTTTTAACCTGGACGTTGGTGGGCGGGCCTAATCTTATGTTTCATAGTGGAGCGTTGGAGACGGTTGGTTTAGGTCCGGCATCGTTGGCTCATGCCGTGACAAAATAGCGTCATGAGCATGCGATGAGGATTACTGAGCTTCCCCTATCTGATGAACCATTGCATAAGAGAACCAAAGTTCTAGCCTGAAGTGATAGTATCACACTTGTTACTCCTTTAGTTGAAAGCCGCGTTGTAGTACGCTTACGTATAGGCACTGACGTTGGGTGCGATACTGGCGGGTTTTGCCGCAAATCACTCTTATTTTATTTATTTTTACGCAGATAGATTTATTTGGGTTTGCAAGGGAATTATACTATTGAAATATTTCAGAAAGTGCCCAACAGTGCTCCTTCTACTTGCGTGACAAGCTTTCGTTGTTGTTTTCATTGAGGTATTACTCAGGGAACAATGTTAAACACCATTTTTGTACATGGTATTGCAACTAATCTTATATGTGCTTCATTTTGATTTGGGATAAGTGTTTGAACTATGGCTCGAGATTTCCACTGTGGCGTGCGTCTATTGTGACATACTCATACATATTTTTGTGGTGCGACATAGTGGAAGCGTGTGAACATAGTTGAAGCATATACCCTATGTAATTTAAAAATCAGCTAGGAAACTAACTTCAAAATGAAGCATTTTAGTCACTTGAAGGTTTCACCTGGGACGAACTAATATATATTAAATATAGGTCAAAGTCAAAAACAACTTGAAACACGTTAAATTTTAGATTACATTCACAAGTGCAGGTACTTAATAAAGCATGGTAGGTAGATTAGAGATTTCAACTATTTATTAAATTATTATTATTATTATTTAGCTTTATTTAGGAGGCTTTCAGCCTTAGGCTGGTTCGTCTCCAATTTATTAAATTAGACTAGAGATACCATAATCATCAAACGAACTTAAATAAGAAAATTTAGACAGCCTAGTAGCATTAAGTGGATTAACAGAAGAGTTAGGATGCGGAGGGTCCGTTTAGGGAGGCAACTAGCCTTTAAAGCAACTGGCAACTAGCCGTTTCATGTATTGTCTGTTTATTTTGATTATTGCTTTAAAATATCAATTTGATATATATGTGAAAGGATGAATCAGTGGGAGATGGATTTTCGGTTTCTTTACATTTAGCATCACTATGTGTCATTTCCTCAAAACCCCCCAATAACCGGCCTCTTCAATCCCTTCCTTTTCCCATGGCGTTCAAGTGGTCCGCATAGACTATTCAGTCATTACCCGTCCTTTATCCTCGGCTTTGGATTGACTTGCGCTCCCATTGCCCCACCAAACGCTGCAAAATGAAAATGAAAAATGAATATATAAGAAAGGAGGGACTCCGAATGTTAATCTAACTGCATATATAGAGGTACCATACATGTTTTGACCGTTAACAATTAAGGTGATACTCTAAGGAAGCCTCAGCGTGAAACTTTAAAGGCACAAATGTCAGCTTCCACAAAACATACAAATTTGAAATTGCTACTCCTTGTTTGCTGTGCTACGAAGCATCGTAACATGATTAATTCAGCTCAATAGCCTTCGGCCTAGCGACCATACAAATATTTTTTTTTCCTTTGGTTTGTTTTTTCCGTCGATCTTGTTTTCCGTGCTGAGCACCAATGCTACCGACGGGCCAGGAAGGCAGCTCCCACACCTGGACCCTACCTATCGACCCATCAACTCATGAACCGGGGACCAACGGCTTTACTTCCCATCCGAAGGAAGGCGTGATCAGAGATGTTATGCCTCAGAACATCCCGGCGGCGCCGACTGGGATTGAACCCAGGCCTGCTGGGGTGAGAGGTAATCACGCTTACCACTATACCACCGGCGCCGTTCAAGAGATTTTTATGCCTCAGAAAAATCCCACCGACCTCGGCTGGGATTGAACCCAGACCCATCGGGGTGTTAGAAAGCAGTCACGCTTACCTCTACACCACCGGCGCCGGCACCATACAAATATTGGTTAACCAAAAGTAAATGATACTATCGATATAGGTAGTAATGTCGTTTTTACGGTGTAGCTACACCGGTGTTACACCGCCGTGTAATAAAGCAACATAAGAATAACCAATTTCCATCACTTTCCTAAGCTTGAGATCTCTTACGTTTGCAAAGCGCTAGAATTTACTGAGCATTTGATGCATGGAACATTTTTATGGTCACTAGACCGAACGCTAATGGACTGAATTGGTTATGTGTAAAGAGTGAGAGATTGAATTAATTAATTTTTCAAGAAATCTTCAACGTGTTACTTGATATGCTCCATACAATTATTCCACATTTGAGGACCACTTTCAGTTAACTGACACGCTGAACCGACATATTCATAACTATTATTATCTGACCAATAATGGTGGGATGACTGTAAAATGGATGTGTCATAAATGGGACCATCGTTAAAGTCAATGTTATATTTTTTTAAGATATTAAGCAAGCCGGATTGTTTAATTGTACTTCGATTTCTGAAAATAACTTACCCATACATATAATTTCGAATTTGCAGTTGGCTACAATTGAAAAAAAAAAAAAATCATTTAATACCTTCGTTTTTTACTGCGCTGGGAATTTTTCGAGTTCTAAACCGGGAAAACCGGGAATTTCAAAATGAAAATTCGCTGGCTACCCTGCTAATGTAGTAATAAGGAAAATCGTATACAAGTGAAATAATGTTTTAAAATGACG
Organism: Ochlerotatus camptorhynchus; assembly: GCF_037179485.1. NCBI lineage: Eukaryota > Metazoa > Arthropoda > Insecta > Diptera > Culicidae > Ochlerotatus > Ochlerotatus camptorhynchus. The sequence goes on along the minus strand of NW_027040694.1, from coordinate 805,180 downwards.
CCAAAATTACTTCAAAAGTTAAGTGTGTTGTAATAAAATCTGTAACTTAAGTAGGATACCCAATTTTTATTTTTTTATATAATAACATAATTCCTAACTCAAAGCAGAGCAGCATGATAATTTTCAGCTTCGGGTCATCTCAGTCCAAGTGCTGCCAGTTTTCTTGTCCACATGAAAAGACTCAACAAAGCATCCATTAGAAACGGGTCAGGGTTTATTATAGTTTTTGGGTTGCAGTTTTGATTGAGGTTAAATTTTGCATGTATGCGGGTATCGGACCACACGCATCAATCTTATTTAATGTTTTCATACATGTATGTTCTAATTTGCTGACACTTTGCCAACTTGTCGTTAGTGTTTGTGTCTACATCACCATTACCACCAGAACAGAACACGTGAACGTGTAAATAATTCGTTGCGTTGATTTTGGCAATGAAAACGTTGCCCGGCGTGTTCGCAAAGTGGGGGCAAAAAATCTCAAGTGCGGGCTTCATCGCTGTATATTGGCAGCCGGAATCGAGCTGGTTCCCAGTATTCCGTGCTACAACAGGCGGGCAGGCCAGCGACGACGACGTCCCCAGGTACTTGATATTGTCGAGGTCGTTATTATAGGGTTCGTTTCCGGATTTTCATGTTCTCGCTAAATTGCCGTTGACAGTTATATGGCAATTTATTTGCTTCTGTAATTGTTTTATTAACGACCGGCTTCTTTGTTATTCGGTACGGCACTAGGTACCCTCCCTGTTGGCGGTACCGTATCGTCCTTCTACCGATCATCGCCGGTTTATCATCATGTAGGTTGAGAAAAAAGCAACCAAGAATGTAGGTCGAACGAAGAACAGTCCCACCGGGAGCGAGCCTGCAGATGGAGCTAATTATGAGCTTCGAGGATAGTTTTTTTTTATCCTGTGTGTGGGCAGAGTCTGGATTAGATTGCTCGAGCTAATTGGGAATGGTGGTAATTTTAGTTAATTAGCCATTACACTTTATCGAATGGAGGTGTTGAGTGTTTTTTTTTATAGGTGCTGACCTAAATGTACACCACTGAATAATTTTGTGGTATTACCGAAACAAGAAATTCTAAAATACCTACTGAACGTAGCAGTCGTTAAATATGAAACGCACAGTAATTTTAAAATCTAATAGTCCATTTTTAGTCAGTTTCTACTCCAATTGGTTAAAATCAGTGTGAATTTACCTAATGCAAAACCCCCCAACTCTACGCACACGTGTTCCCCCATTATCAAAAGTTGATAGTCTTGTTCCAAGCCGGAGGGCTCGGAACTCTGAAATCACCCAAAAATGGTGCACTCGCATAGCCGTGGCCGCATCCTTTGTGTTTTAATTTGGGCTTTAATTACATCGTTCAAATCGCATTTCGCATTGCCTCTGCCGGCTGCCGTTGGCCATTCAGTTCCGTTGATTCCTGGTTTACTGTCTGGTTCCATTGTAAGCGCGCAATCGCATTATGGATCCCGGTTGTTGGTAGCGCAATGTGCAAACAAAAAAAAAAGTCCCCCTCGTTTCAGTGTTCGAATTGGCGCGACTTTTGAGGTTTGGTTTCAGTATCATGAATTTGCCAACCGAACCGAACCGGGAACGGAAATGGGGATGGGAATTAATGTCAGTCTAATTGATATTCATGTTTTGCTTATGATTTTTTTGGTGAAGGGGTGTTCGAAGCGCACAATTTTGAAAAGGGGTTTATGGGCGGTTGATTTGAAGTGTGAAATTTAATCGGTTTAAAATTTCCACCAGACCGTCGTAAACAGCGACCAGATGGTGTGCGATATTGGTCGTTCCTGCAGCGTGTTGACACGTCGTTGGTAATTCTGAGTAATAGGATAGCACATTCTTTTAGAAAAGTTTCTGAGCTTTAAACTTGGAATACCTAATAGTTCGCTTTTGAAGCACTTGGTAAAAAAGGCATGACGTATGTCACTGATTTTAGATCTTCAATGAATTCGACTAATAGCATTGTCTTGTTCAATTACCCTGCAACATCAATTATTACTGGTTTGATTAGCATTCAAAAGCTACCTCTCGTGGGAAGACGGTCAGCCTACTGTCAAGACTGTCAAAACACAAAGGCGAAGACGGTCGGTGTTAAACGTTTCGCGCCTTATCAGGAAACATTTAACTTTTGACACCTCACCGGTTTCATCACCACCCTGCCGAAGAGCATTCCCATTAATATACGGCCAGGTACATCTCATTGCGTAAAAGCGTGAGGAAAGTGCTGTCGACCATAGAGAGCGATTCTACGTGAAAATTTAATAACTTCACCTACTGACTGGAAGAAGAAGGTTAACATGGGTTCCATCTGTCTGAAAGTTCCGACAGAGCGAATATATATACTAGATGAATCCGACAGCTAGACTGCTGAGAAGTTGCGTCCCCGGAGGGACTTGTGCTTATTTCTTATGTTCCAATTGAAGTTCTCGAGGTTCACTATGCAATACGGTTTGTTTTATTTAATCCAGATGGGGATACCACGCTTAGTTGAAATGTTACCATGCCTTTTCTACATATACACGCATGTGCCAGTCTCCCTCAGCTTTATGTAAAAGATGCCTGAATAAGATGTTCGTATATATTAAATTAAATTACACTGCAGCAGCGATCCTCTCCCCCCTGCGGCACAAAATACGAAAGATCTCGGAGCTGGTACCATCTCTCTAGTAGAGACAATCCCCGACAACGACGACGACAACCATGCCATCCCTCAAGTCCAACTAATGCCATTCGCCACCACTCTGCAACTCGTAGGTTGTAGGAGTCTTGTCGAGAGTGAAAACTTGTCTGCTCCATATATGTCGTCTGTACCTACCAGAAGCGCCGATCTGAAACGCCATCAGGCAGCCACGGGTTGTGCAAAAGACGACGGCATCGTACTCGTGATTTGAAATTGCACTTTCCGTCTGTCTGTCCCCTCTCCTTGCGCTTAGGCGGGTGGTAATGTCTTCAGGCTGGAAATGAAGTTTCATTGTGCTCCTTGTTACGCTGCTTTTCCTGTTCATAGCGGCTTTCGATTTGCAAAGTTCAATTCCCTGAACGTGCAACTCCAGAAGCGGCTTAAAGACAAGAAGCGAGATAGGGTCTACGGTGGGTCTCGAGCCTATGTAGTTTGTTCAACTGATACCTTTAAGGAGTGACGATCGATGTTTGGACCTAGCTGGCGAGCGATCAATCTTATTGAGGGTAGAAATAGCTGTGAAACAATATGGTCGAGAAGTAGGGGATAATGGTATAGAACGCACTAGCTGACTTTCAGTTAACTTTTGCAATGTCTTATCAAGCAGCACTTCTTTCTAACATAGCATCTGAACTCGAAATGCTGTATGATAAGTCCTAGAATTGGATTAAAAGTGCCAAGAGAAACTCAAAATAAAATGAAAACGTTCGTGCTATCCCGGGGTGCGTTTTGTACCATTCTCCCCTACCTATGTAGAACTATTCATGAGCTCCATGTAGAATTACTTTCAATTAAAGTGAAAGTGACCTAGTGAGAAAATAAAAATTTGAAAATTGGTAATCTCTGAGACATCACTTCAGATTGAAAAAAAGCTCTCGTCGCTTTGTGCGAAATAATAAAAGAAAAAATATAGATTACTTTCACCTTAAATGTAAAATTTCTTCGTTATGTATCAGAGACTGCGCCCTTAATACCTAACAAAACCCCAAACCTTCAAAACTTCCTCAAAGTACCAAGGCTGCAAACAGCGTGTCGATTCATGGTTGTCATGGCTGGTTCTCGACAACGCGATAATCAATCGTTATGATACAGCCACCATTCGAAAGGTATGGCTATCTACTGTCATGTGGAACAGATAGAATCCCGATTGGACCTGTAGCTGGCCAGCCGGTACGAACAACCCGAAAGAGTCCCGAGCAAAATGCGTGTCTGGTTCTCATGACTGGTTCTCGGAAATTTGATTACCAAATTTTCAGATTGAGCCACTATTTGAAAGGGCACTATCTACTTTCGAACAAAATAGAGACAAGGAACCGATTGGACTTGTGGTTGGCCAGTTAGAACAGGAAAACTCGTAAGAGGTGACTCTGCGGAAACTCGGAATCTCCGGAAAAATGGTCCACTCCTGAAAGTAGACCTAGAGATCCGCAATGTTTTTTCAATTGCATACAATCATGAGCATAAAGGAAATATGTCATTGCCATATCAATTCTGCTACCGGGTGGCCAGAAAACGGATATCCGGGATCACCGAGGCACTTTAAAATTGATAAAAATTGTAAAACATCAACATCTGGTAAAATGTTGAAACTACCGACCAAAGATGTCCAGTAGGTAGTAGGTTGAAAAACAAAACATATTTAACCAATTCGAAAATTTAAAATCCTGACCATTGGCATCGTTTATCTTTATTGACATCATACTACTAATTGAACGCTTACAACCCAGAATAATCCATGTTAGAAGTTTACTCAATTTTCAGAGTCGATTCGAGCAATTCGAAATCACCTGGAAAAAAAATCGGCGAAAGCCCATGAATTTCGATGACAAATGAAAAAAAAAAACTTCGTCCCCTCTCGAATAAGATCCTGGTCTTTGGAACGTTTTGAAAGGCATAGGAATGGACTGAATTTTCAAGGTTTTGTCACTTTGAACAATTGAAGCATTTAGAAGGAATTCTAGCTATAACATTCATTGGTGTTAGATTTTATAATTGTGAGACAAACAGAGTCAGTAAAGGCACGGTAATACCTAACCGGAGATGGCGGGTTCGATTCCCGGTCCGGTCGAAGAAATATTTCGGGTTGGAAATTTTCTCGACTTCCCTCGACATAGAGTATGATTGTGCTTGCCACACAATATGCAAATTCATGCATTGATTGGTATAAAAAGCTCTCAATAACTGTGAAAGCATATATAGAACACAAAGTTGAGTGCCGGCAAAACACTCACTACAGAAGCGCAAAAGCCTAGAAGAAGAAGACAGAGGATGGTCACTGAACCGGCCAAACCGGGAATTAACAGGAAATTTAACAATAATTGAAAACAAAAACCGGATAAATCCGGGAAATAACCGGGAGTTTGATTGGAACCATCGAATGTGTTCTGTTTTTTAGAAGTCCAATTTCTTTTTAGAATCTAGAATCATTTTCCAAGGTCGTTATTTTTACCTTTCCATAGTATACGATACCAAATACTAAGTCTGAAATCTAAAATAATCAGCACTGTCTCAGAGTCTGTCATTTTGAATATTTTTGTTAATTTTAGAAAAACTGTTTCTAAAAAATTTCTCTATTTTCTGGGATATTGAATGAATGCACGTCCAAAGAGGATTTTCTTTAATTTGAGATCTCACATTCACTGTTACACTTTCTGAAATTTCTAGCCCCATAATCTCGAACAGGCTTGATTGATAGTTCATTGAATTATTTCTTTGGAACTATCAGGAAATGTTTGCAAATTTCTCTAAATATATTTTGAATTTCTTTTACTCTATATGGGAAATAGAGATGGGTCATCAGCTCCCGAGCTGTTCTAATGACCCGATTCACTAAAGTGAGCTGATGACTCGAGGTTCATTTTTTAGGAACCGCAGCTCATCAGCTCACTGATATCACGAGGCTAAACCATTCCATCATACTTATAGCGGAAGTTTTCAGAAAATGACTCATTACTCCACTTACACATTGAACAGCCACCGCGTAAACCAAGATGCACGCGTAATACAACATGTGCCTGCTGATCGATAGCATCAACGGTAAAAGCAAACTTCCAAGCGGTTGTATGGGAGAGACATGTACATGTGCTACGCGATGTTAAATTTCTACTGGTATTATCCAATGTAGGATTTACGTACCCGGCTCTTATTGCTAATGTTACTTCTCCAGCATATGTGCTCTCACCTTTCCTCTCATAATTCTCTGGAAGAGCAAAAGATCCGCTCAACAGCAAATAACCGAAAAACGAAATGCAGCTCTCCACCTCACAGCTCAGCTCTGGATCCACTAATCCAGGCCTCCACCGTTCGGTAAATTTTGAACTACAGAACTGTTCGGTAAAAGTTTAAAAATCAGTGAAAAATCCAATTATTAGAAAATTTATTCTGAACTTGTACAGAATTTGTTCGGTTTACCCCATTTATTGATGACAAATAAAATTAATAAATTTTCTTGATTTCTCACGTGTAACGGTCATTTGAAAATTTTACCGACTTGTTCTGCTGTTCAAAAACCCGGTAAATTCCTACCGACATCGGTGATCTGAATAAAGTGTGTAGAGTAGTGCGGTCCGCTCCCGACTTGATTCACTAAAGTGAGCTGATAACCCACTGAAAGTTTAATTTTTAGGAACCGCAGCTCATCAGCTCACTGATATAACAAGTCTTAAACAACTCCACACTCCAGGGGGTGACCCCGGCGTAATGGTTAGCATCCATACCTCTCACGCCAAAGTCACGAGTTCAAATCTCACCCCCGGACAAGTCACGAATGACCCAAGAGCGTTAAAGTGACTATAATAATAAAAAAAAAACTCCACACTCCACTTACGCATTTCTCGCATACATTTTCTGTTTTTACTGATATGGCAATTTTGAGTGCATTTTAGTTTACGCGGTGGTTGTGCAGTTGAGCAGTAGAGCAATGTTGTAAGCTACGGATTTATTGGTTTAGATTACTTTTACTATTTTATGTAGTTTTAAGATAAAGTTCTATTGGTTTAGGGTCACCAAAACCATTTATTTCGTTTACGATTTTGAATTTGTGTCAAAATTTCTATAATTTCCGATGAAGAGCTGTTCAAAAGAATCAGCTCCCCTTATTGAGCTGGGCGGGTCTGATCCGCTCAGTCAGATGAGCTGTTTTGCCCACCTCTAATGGGAAAGGGACGTATTGTCGGCCTAAATGCCCCTAACTTGGGCACATATTCAAATTCAGCAATCGAATAAATTTTCAATAGCGACCAAAAATATCTATTAGTACCGTCCCAATGACGCGTTCATCTAGATAAAATTGATAAATAGCAGATTTCTAGTGATTTCATTCTCCCCAATTTCCTTTAGAATTATCCCTAGACTTCTTCTACAATTCATCTCAATTTATTTGGCAGTTCAAAAAATGTGAAAAACTAGCCTAGCCTCAAAATCTTGTAATATTTCTCATGTAATGTCAAACAAATTTTAGTCCGAAAATTCAAATCTTATTCCGTAGATCTCATATCTTTTTCAATAGAGTGGGAGAGTTTCTCCAGTTTTCTGCATTAATGGTAAAATTCCGGTCTTTTTACAGTAACATAAATTGCTAAAATCAATCATGCCTGGCGATCAAATCAAGCTAAAAATCACTTTAATTAAGAATAAACAATCATGGTGGTATTCGTTTTCTTGCCTTATTTAGCTGTTTATGTAAAAGAATAATATGTTGGGTAGCCGGGAAAAAAAACCGAGATTTTTATTTTTTAATTCAGTGGCCACCCTTTGAAGAGCTCCAGGTGGAGAATTCTTATTAGAATTTTAAGGCGTTTCTGAGGGAATTACATAACGATTGTGAGGAAGATTCCAGGTCTAAGTTCTGAGAAGAATTCTTTCTAAAGCGTTCTGGTGAGAGTTCAATGGAAATTCCGCGAAGATCTTCAAGGTTATTGAATTATGAGAATCGTTCCCAAATAATTCTGGGGCAAATTCCGAGAAATTCTTGAGGATTATTCCAAGTGAATAGTATTCCGAGAAGAATACCAAGAAAATCGAATTTTGATGATGCAATTCCCAAGAGATTCTGAGAATAGTTTAAAGGGAATTCTGAGGGTAATTCCTAGGACTATTCTTCTAAAATGTCTAGAGAATTACTAGTACATTTTCAGAAGAATTCAGAAAAGAACTCCAAGATAATGTTGAGCTAAATATTAAGACAATTCTGAGATAAATTCCATGGGAGTTCTAAGGAAAATTTGAGTGGACTTAATATATAATCATGAAAGGAAATTTTGACGAATTCCTGGGAGGACCATTGGAAGTTTTTAGATGAATTTCAAGATTCTTGTGACTTTTTATGTCACAATGGGGTTGTTTATAAACTACGTAAACAGTTTGGAGGGGGGGGAGGGGTTGGCAATTATCCACGGCCCATACAAATTTTAAAATTTTTGTATGGACAATTGTCTACGTAGGGGGAGGAGTGGAGTCAAGAATAAAAAAACAGTCTACGTAGTTTATGAACAGCCCCTTTCTGTAAAATTATCCTCCGAATTCCCTTAAGGGGAAGTCCATCACTCTAAAACATTAATTACGTTTTGATTTTTATAAAAATATTTGAAAAAGATATCAAAACCTGAACAAATCACTTTTTCTCTAATTCGCTTTCAAAAGCATTTTTTGTAAGTCATTATGGCATAAAGTTCGACTCAAAACACCACAAAAGATCAATCCTTCGGTTTTGTTGAAAATGAAAAAAAAAATTACCCTCAGCAAAACCGAAAGGTCGATGTGTTTTGGTTTTATGAGTCCAACTTTGTGCCATGACGACTTACAAAAAATGTTTTGAAACGTGAAAAAATTAGATTTTTTTGGAATTTTGATATCTTTTTCCAATATTTTTATAAAAATCAAAACGTACTTATTTTTACGGAGCCGTGAATTTCCCTTAACGTTAGCTTCCGAGCTTTCTTGAAATTTTTAGAATAATTATCAAGGAATTATCCTCAGGATTCTTCTGCTCTTGGAATTCGGCCAGGTTTCCCAATATATTATCCAAAAATTACCTTGACATTCACATCAGATTTGTATAGGAATTCTTTTGAAACTTTTCTTACAATTTTCTTAGAATTCTTCTTGGGACTTTCTTCCAAATCTCCCTGGAACTCTACTCAGAAATCGTTGGAAATATGATCAAAATTTCATTTGAATTCTCCTTGTTAGGTTCCTTCAAACCTCTTTGGAATCTCCTAGGAATTCCCTTGGAACTATGTGATCTTCAAACTAGTTATAAATTCAGCAAATATTTTTTTAACAGCTTTCGTCAGAATTATATTGCATTGCAACTCTTATTGATTGATTCACGGTCGATGAGAGTAACTTAAAATTGAGCGATTGAGTCTGTTCTCGCACATTCCAGCATTGTTGTCTGGCTTGGTGCCGTGAGCCCGTCATTTATTGGGATGATTAGCCTTAGCTCAGTCAGTGAAGTCGCAGCTACAAAGAAAGACCATGCTGGAGGCGGCTGGGTTCGATTCCCGGTCCAGTCTAGGAATTTTTCGGGTTGGAAAGTTTCTCGACTTCCCTGGACATAGAGTATTATTGTTCTTGTCACACAATTATACTAATGCAAAAATGGTACAGACATCGAACGCTCTCAATTAATAACTGTGGTAGATGCAGCACTTAATTGTGAGCTTAAAATGCAAAGAAGAAGAAGAAGAAGTTCGGATAGGCTGAGGAACGGCAACACTGGACAGTAGGGTGCGGCATATTTTTCAGAACCTAAAATTCGTTCGTTTTTCTGGTTCAAAATGGCTTGGAAAGAGATTTTCTCGAGCATGAAGCAAAGGTATTTCGATTTAACATCAAATCAAGAAGACTGGCAACTCTGCTAGAATCCAAGCGACAGATACAGTAGCACTGCACTCGAGCAAAGGTGGAAGTACTGCATAGTAAAATGAGCAAATACACAAACCTTTCTTCTGAGGTTGTAATCTTTTCTATCAAATTGTTCGAAACATTTACCTTTGAGCGGCAGATGACGCGATTGTGTCGGTCTCATAGCCGTCGTATGAGAAAATGGAAGAGTTGCCAGTCTTCTTGATATGTTGTCTTCGATAATAGTCACTCCACAAATACCTTAAAATTTACCTTTAGTTCTTGAAAAACTTCTTAGAATTACCTGGAACTTCTAGTGGAATTCTTCTCAGAATTCCGTTAGAATTATCCCTAGAATTCTTCTCAAAACTAATATGTCCTTTTCAAATTTCATCCTTCAGTCGATAGTCGTTACTGGAGACCAAGTTTACCTCATCATCTCCACAATTGCCACGAGAGAGGTAGTTGTACATAATTGTGCATCGGGTTATTTTTAGACTCAGTAAGCAAAAACGGTAACCATTAAGCTACCGAGCCTTGTCACATGGATCCCTTAAATCCACTTAGTGGATAATAATTATCTATTCCTATAAAAAAATTAACCTGTATTTACTTTATTTTGAGGGTATAACATTTTATTTTGAGGGTGGTCTAACATTTTGATTTGATAATGATAGAGTAAATCTGCACTTATCGATTTTGATAATGATGACCACAAACGTAATATAGTAAGAATCGGATTTTGGCTACACAAATGTTTTGACTTTTAAGTTACTATACATTTTAAGAATTGCACACTTGATTATCCGATCGCGTCCAAAGCTTAGCTATTATCCGAAAAATTTAAGACATACATTAAATTAGGTTTAAGATTTTAAAGAGTAGAGCACAAATAAATTAACGACATTGAAAACGGGTTGCCAAAATCGGGCCATATATTACACACGTACTTACTCATTTAACCCTTATGTGAGCGAGGATTCTTCGAGCACTTTTTTTTTAGTGAAAAGCTTGATTTAGATTTGATTCTTGAAGAGGTTAATTAAAAAAAAACGAAAAGTGCAAAATGATGCTTCTCATCTAGTGTAAATGGTGACAATAGCTTTACCTATTATCGTCAGAGGGCAATTGAAATACTTGCTCATATTTTTCGTGAGGATACATCCAGTTTAGCCGAAAAAAGAGCGCTCAAGATCTTCAAGAATCAAGATTGCATATGCTCTGACGATAATAGCGAAGACATCATATAAAGATGACTGGCAACTTACCAGAATCCAAGCGACAGATACAGTAGCTCTAACCTAAAGGGTGATACGGTCAAAATTTGGTCAATATCAACTTGACGTATTTCTTTCAATTTTGCATTTAAAAAACCTGAACACCCCTCATTTTGAAGGTGTGTGTGTGTAGAATGTTGCTCCTATTTTGATTTTGGAATTCACTCTTCAGTTGTCAAAATGCCGTCCAAGCAAGAAGAGCAGCGTATCAAAATTTTGCTCGCGCATCGCGAAAATCCGAGCTACTCGCACGCAAAGTTGGCAAAATCGCTAAAAGTTGCCAAATCAACCGTTACAAATGTAATTAAAGTGTTTGGGGAACGTTTGTCGACAGCCAGGAAGTCTGGATCGGGGGGAAATCGAAAACCGGAAGCCGCTGAGACGACAAAGAGAGTTGCCGGTAGTTTCAAGCGAAACCCTAACCTCTCTCTCCGAGATGCCGCAAATAAGCTGGGTGTATCGTCTACAACCGTGCATCGAGCCAAAAAAATGAGCCGGACTATCGACTTACAAGAAGGTAGTGACTCCAAATCGCGATGATAAACAAAATACGACGGCCAAAGCGCGATCCCGGAGGCTGTACACGACGATGCTGACGAAGTTTGACTGCGTGGTAATGGACGACGAAACCTACGTCAAAGCCGACTACAAGCAGCTTCCGGGACAGGAGTTTTATACGGCAAAAGGAAGGGGAAAGGTAGCAGATGTTTTCAAGCACATGAAACTGTCAAAGTTCGCAAAGAAATATCTGGTTTGGCAAGCCATCTGTACCTGTGGCTTGAAAAGCAGCATTTTCATAGCTTCCGGGACTGTCAACCAAGAAATTTACGTGAAAGAGTGTTTGAATAAACGTCTGCTGCCTTTCCTGAAGAAACATGGTTGTTCCGTACTGTTTTGGCCGGATTTGGCATCTTGCCATTACGGTAAAAAGGCCATGGAGTGGTACGCCGCCAACAACGTGCAGGTGGTTCCCAAGGACAAGAACCTTCCCAACACGCCAGAGCTCCGCCCAATTGAGAAATACTGGGCTATTGTCAAGCGGAACCTAAAGAAGACCAAAAAAAACTGCTAAGGGCGAGCAGCAGTTCAAGGCAAACTGGCTTTCTGCGGCGAAGAAGGTGGACAAGGTGGCTGTACAAAATCTGATGGCAGGGGTCAAGCGTTAGGCCCGGCAATTCGGATTTGGAAAAGCGGAAGCCTAACTGAATATTTTTCCTGAATTTTATACTAATTGAACTTGAAAAAGAAATTTAATTTGATTTTTTAAATAAACGATTTCACCGATTTACCCTTGACCAAATTTTGACCGTATCACCCTTTATTCAACCTTCAATTCACTATAAAATTTCTTCATATGTCAAGCCTATCATCATCCTGCCAGAATGACACTTCTCATATTTATATGGATAACCCCATCCTGCGTAAGAAAATGAAGAACCCAAATTGGGAAGCAACTAAACCCACATCACACTTGGGCGGTAGCACCTGTCTGGTTCGGGCCGTTTTATTTTGTCCGACTGTCTAAGTGTAAGCTTCCGTGTAATTGGAAACCGGAAGAACCTCACTCAAAGTTGAAGTATTAGTGTGGACTAGTCGGGCAGCGATTATGTGTCAGTAGGTTGTTAAATGTAATGTAGGAGTGCATAAAACGCCTCGCCAGGGTAAAATGTCCCCTTTGTATTTCTTCGAATCCAGGATTTATATAAATGCAAAACTGGTGAGCAATCCAAGTATTGGATGAGACCACTCTACTATGCAACTATGACAGCTATCAAGTGCCGCAATACAATAATAAATAGAAAATCCTGAAAAGCATCCTTTCGATATAATTGTGTATGCAATTTTGGGAGTCATCAAATATATTATATTAACAATATGATCCACTCTTTCGCTTAGCTGGCGAACCGAATTTCTAGCGATGAAAGCACCTCTGTGGCCAAAAAGGCTACCAATGTATTTGTTTATCGTCACGAGGGGTAAACCAAATGAAAATTTGTTTAATATTTCAAATGAATGTATTTCAGCATTTTACTTTATTTGATGACAACAGTGACATGTCAGATCAATTTAAAAGTAGTATACACAATGTAATTAATGAAAATAATTTGACTCTTACTTTTGTAATAAGTGCTGTATTCGCACCCCTCGATTGTAATTGAATGATTGTTGCTGACCTTTTTCAACGCTAGATGGTGCGTGAAGCAATATTTTGCGGGTCGCCATTGCAACATTTAGAAAAGGCATGAATGGATCATATTGTTAATATGATATATTTGGAGTCATGTTAAAATTGGTATTCAAGCATTGTGCAGCTTGAGCTATCTAATATTGGTGCACTAGGGCTTGTCACACCTTTATGGTGAGGCATACTATCCTTTTAGTATTGAGCGCATACTGTCACTTTTTTGCAGGGGCATGTTTCCTAACTTTTTGTTTTAACTGTCTCTGACGAAAAAATGATTATAGCTTATTTCTAACTCCCAAAGCAACGGATATACTGTGAACTCTCTGCAACTCGCTATTGAAGGGACCATTGAGTTATAGAACATCAATCCCATGCGAAATCATCATCGCAGTAGCCATGAAATTTATGAAAAAAGAGAAAAAGAGAAAACGGTAAAAATATAGACGCTTTTGCTTAAGGGGCGTATTAGGTTGAAGGTCATTTGGCCTAAAGTCGTTTGGCATAATTCTCCATTTACATAATGGTCGTTTGGCGTAATGCATAACATTCTGAATCTTTTGAGTTTTACTTGTCTCGATTTTGTGAGTCAATATATTTGCTAATATGTTAACTTATTAGCCAAACATGGCTCAATCGCCTTTTAAACCTGTTTACCCAGAGGGACATACAATTTCGAGGACATGATTTCAAGTTGAGTTATGTATCTAACATACACGAGTTATTAATACCGTGGCAAATAGATTGAATGGTGAGAATTCAACAGCTTAAATAAATGACGCTCTGACAATTGGTTTTCCACAGCTTTTTTTTCACCCGGTAGACCCAGACAGAGTTCTCTCGGGCGATGGATGCCAACGACGAAAAAGCTAAATGGATCGTAAAAGGGTCTGCGAACAGCTTCTTTTGCTCGGAACCGTCACAGAGCACGGCATCCACCACCCGGGGTGCTGATGACAAAATACAACATTACGTGGGACCAAACGAGTCCGGAAAGTTCAATCAACAACAAACAGCGAATTTCGGATGACAACGGAGTGAGCTAATGGCATTGCGAACTTTTGTCTTGTCTCCAGTGGAAACTCTTCCACGTGTGTGACCTTCGAATGAACGAGCTAAAATTATTCCAGGCATGTCGCTAAAATAGACTTGGATAATTTTGTTCATTTCGTTGAAAAATTGCCCAAAAACTTGGGATGCTTTCCGGATGAGATAGGCTGAAAGTGCGTCATATTTAAACATGTTCGACAGATTAAAGCATCGAATTCGATTCACTTGGGACGTGGGAAAGTCGTGCCAAAAATATGTCAGTCATAAATTTGTGTTTCCGTTTTCACGATCCGGTTGCACAAATATAGAGCGTACGCGTGTCGGAAATTGGTAGCAGATGGGAGTTCGAAACATGGCTTTCTCCGACACAGCTCGAACTTTCGACCTGTGACCAAATAACACACCCGACACTCTGCGACCAAACCCCTTTGCAGTGTTGTTCGGATCCAGAATCAGTGAATTTAGAATTTGCATAATATGAAAAGGGTGTAGGTAGAGAATGTGATGGTATCCTGCCTAGTAATTTTGAGACGCAACAAGAAGGACCAACCATCGCGCAATCCTTGTCGTTGGTGTTGGTAGCTACAAGTGATACGACGAGCAAGAACAACGAAAGCTCATGTCGTTACACAGGATGACATGTGACAGCTGCCACTACTTGTGCTTCAACCCCAGCCAGCTAGAATGTTGGTAAACCATTATTGGAGTACATAGTGGTTTGATAGCTTGGCGAACGGAAAGGGTTGTTGTTTGATTGTTGTTCACTACCAAGTTGAAAGACTTTGGCTTCTCACTCTTGCTCTTGAAATGTTAAATTTTATTAAAACCGCGTCTATCGGTCTACCGCATTGACGAAGGAGTTTTAGTGAAACCTCGCTAAATTAGTTGCTAAGCTCGATTTTGTTGTTGGCATTTAAACCGAAATGAAAATGGAAGCTTTCTAACGCAGTCTTTCCTCTAAGCACACAGCATAAAAGGACATCGCCCCTGTGAGGTTACGGTAAAAACATGCTAGTCGTAAAATTATTTTATATTTTAATCATGAAACATGCTTCCCGTATTCTCCTGGCGGCAGTGACCGGTGGTGGTGGTTGTGTACCTACCAATAGTGATCTCCACGACGAGCAGCGGACGGTCGAACCGAGCCGAGACATAGGAGATATCTACCACATCGGCTATTTACGGTGTGGTTTTATATTTTCCTGAATTTTCCCGCCTCGACGAAAACAAAAGATTTATAGGCCACTGCTCAGAACGGAGTTTAGTAACATATAGCTAGTGATGCCTAAAGTGTACTCGCGTGATGGTGCAAAGCTTTATTGGTACTGTAATTGAATGAGATTTTGTTTGTGTTTAAATTCGGGAGCGGAGTAGAATTTTTAGAAATTCCGGCTATGGTCCACTCTTCTATTATTCCAAAGACACCATTTTTATCGACACTAGCGCCACTAGTGACACGAAAGGTGACTAGTACACTGCACATTGAGCGCTTAGCAGTTGACAGCTTAATATCAACAATGCTATCGAAAACAACTCACCGTTGAGTAAATTTGTTCGCAGAATTGTGGAAAATTACCTGTTTTAAATTAAATCACAATTTTATTCCAACTGGAAGTTGTGGCAAAACAGAATATAATATGATATAGAAAAAAATAGTCTAAATCGAATAATATTTAATCTTAGATGTTTGTTTTAAGTTGAGAGCCGGCAAAATGCTCACTACAAAGCGTTTAAAGCCTAGAAAAAGTAAATCCTACTCAATATTGAGTTGTTTTCATGGACCTTGTACCGCCAACATCTGTCAATTCCTTTGTTTACTCATCATCTAAACTATTTGGACCGTTTTATTTAATGATTAAATTTATTGAAAAAAAAACCCTTATCCGTCGATCGTTTTGCGCAGTTTCTGGATGTTCCAGCTTTAAAAGAATGCATTAATTATGTCACGCTAAATCGAAGAATTTTTTTTTTGTTTAGACGTATGTTGCCGTTCTACGCATAAGAGTCCCACGGTGCATAAGGATTGCATAGAACATGGGACAGTTATGCGTATAACGGCAGTATGATGGAGGAAGATAGCAACTAGAGCAACATGCGAAAAGGACCTATGTGCCAAATGTAAATAATGACTTGAAACGTCGATTTCTCGTGCATATAGGCTCATTAGAGCATACCGACACCAGCATCTGAGAGAAAGTTTGCTCTATCAGATGATAGAGTTAGTTTGTGTGGGCATGTTATAATTCGTAAACAATCGGCTTTTAAATGTATTGTTGACGTTTGACTTGTATGCCTTTTTCACATGTTGCTCGAGAACGTTCTCTTGAACTCAAATCTGGGTAAATCAATTACCCAAATTTGGGTTAACGGTTGTTAGTGTCTTAACTTATTATTATTATTTAACTTTATTAGGGAGGCTTTCAGCCTTGGGCTGGTTCGCCTCCATGGTGTCTTAACTTAGCATTGACACCACTCATAAGGTTTTGGGCAATGCTGGCCGACTTCTTTTGATACTTTCACCCACTTCAAAGTCAGCTCCTTCTCCAACACCTAAGGTGTTTTACGACGTCTGGCATTCATAATGGCCCAAAACTTCTCAATCGGGCAAAGTTACGGTGAGTTGTTCAGTGAGTTGACGACTTTTGGTGCAAAAACAACATTGTAGTCTCTAACACCAGCGGCAGGATTCTAAATCCGGCCAAAAGAGCGTCTCGCCTCCGTAAGACCGCAGGAAGAGTAGGAGGTGCTTCTGGAGGCACTCGTCCCAGTTGATTTTCCCGTTTATGGTACCCGTCGTGATGTACGGCTGGCTTATCTTGCCGCACCCACAGATAGCCTGCCAAACCAAGAACTTTTTGGCGAATTTGTCCACCATCTTCTTTCTTACCTCCTCAGGAACGGCCAACGGTAATGTGGTGAAGTAAAACTCCTGCCCCGGCAACTGCTTTGTGTCCGCCTTGCAGGGCTGCTAGCAGGTCACTTTTTGGTGACTTTATCACTATTTTGAAGTCAGTTACTAAAAAATCACTTTTGACACCAAAAAGTCACTAAAGTCCCTATTTCCCTAAAAATAGTCACTAAAGTTACTTTTTCACAACTAAAACTAAAATAGAGTGAAATGGACAAATATTACCAACATTTTTGAATTGAGTACTTGGCACTAAGGAAGTTATAAAAGAATTCTGGGATGAATTCTGAGGATACTTTCAAGAGAACTCTTAAGAGCTCGAAATAAATTCCGAGAAGAATTCCAATGGAATTGGCTTTTGAGAGTTCAAGGGTATTCTGAAATGGATTTTTATTTTGAGAATTCTGAGAAAATGCCATGGGAATTCTGATGAGAATACGAATTGAATTTCCAATACCAAGTGGTGAAGTCCAAGATTATTCTAAGCATAAATTCATGATATTTCTGAGGTTAATTACATGGAAATTCTATGGAGAATTCAAGTAAATTTAAAATGGATTTATGGGAAGAACCTTCATGGAAATCCTGGAGCATTAATTAAAACATTTAATATAATCTACATTAACTAATTATGTTTTATTAATTCATGCGTGAAGTTATCGATTTTCATAGTTGAAGACTCTTAACGTCAAATATCAGACTTAAATTGAACATTTTATGCGATAGATGAGGATAGTTCCGTTGTAGTACGGTAGTGTGAAAATTGTATATAGAAAGTAAAAGTAGATAGCGAGCAAAGGGCCTTTTTTAGGAAGGTACGAATCAGGTAGAGCAATCAAGTAGATGCTTACGTCAGATGGCGATTTGAGTGTGAAACAATTGATAGAACTGTTTCCGCACATCGGAGGTACATGAGCAAATCGGCGATCATCCTTTTTGCCAGTGTGGCGGGGTGAAACACCCCTCACTATCCCTCATCAACGGATGAGTTTGGTAAAAGGGATCCTCTAGCCGATTTTTACCTTCCTCAAAATTGGTTTAAGCTCGCTTTTTACTTTCTATATACAATTTTCACACTGCCGTAGTACAACGGAACTATCAACTCTATACTTTATTGAAATGTCCACAGTCTGATATTTGACGTTCAGCATCTCCTCTTTAAGAGGAGCGCAATAATTCTAAAAAAAGTTCTTGAGATTATTCTGCAAAAATATATGAAATATTCTTAGCGAATTATCAAAGTTATATCAAAATTTTAAAGATTTCAAAAACAGAATCAAATTCAAGATCTTCATAAAAAATACTGTCGATGTAATGATCTATTTAACCCTATTTAAGCTTGTTTATTCTGGTTTATTGTTTTGTACATTAATTTTAACGTGTATAGCTCAACCAGTAACATTTTTTAAAAATCGTTGGGAATTACAGAAATTGCTATTTGCTGGCCATCATAAATAACTTAATCAAAAGGAAAGTATTCAAATCACTTCAAATGCTCTTAATAGGAGATTCCGTTGAGAGTTTCCATATATAATTAGAGGAATTCATGAAATGTGATTTTAAGTTCCATGACAAAAACAGTTTATTTCAATATTAAACCTTATCTGAGTTTCTGAGTCATCATACAAATGTAACTATATTTATTATTTAAAAGTCACTATTTGGTAACTATTTCCGTAATTTTAGTCATCAAAGTCACTACTATTATATCGCATGATGTAAGTCTCGTCGTCCATCACGACGCACCTCGGCTTCGTCAGCCACTCCCGGTACAGCTTCCTGGCGCGGGTTTGGGCCACCGTGTTTTGTTTGTCGTTCCAGTTCGGTGCCTTCCGGACCTTGTAGACGTCGTTGTCGGCACGTTTCATCGTTTTTTTTTATAAAACCAATGTATAAGGTAAAACTTACCTAGGAGATGAGTACTTAAGGGGGTTAGATTTTGATAAGTTCTTTAGTGGGAATGACACTGATGAAGACTGAACATTGTAGTCGAAATACGTATCTGTCATGGATACCAAAATTTATTAAGTGGAATTAAATGGAAGATAACCTTTTTTGCTGTTTTATTTAAGCATTCCGCTAACAACCCAATTTCATGCATAAGGAATAGTAGAGTAAATCATTTTAAAAAACAAAGTGTTCTCATATCCTCAGGGAATTTTATTTTTCCTGAAGAAACCTGGAATTTTCAGGGAATTTTATCATTACTCAGGGAATTTTCTAAATTCTCTTACTAAGGACTTCTTATGGGAAAAAATGCATTTAATTATCTTCGTGATTTTCTTTTACTCACTGAACTTAATAGATCTGGAGCTGAATTATCGTTAGTAACAAAATAAATTTAAAAAAATCAGGGCCCATAATTGTTTTCTATTTAAAGTTCTTGGATAAAGGTATTCTGCACAAATTTTAAACTTGATAATTTGTGTTTAGTTTGTATTTTGTATGTGTGAGTTTTTTGTTTGATTTGTGTTCATTTGTTTCTGTAGTAATTGCAGTGGCGTCCCGTAACCTCACTTTTTACCTGTGCACCAACTTTCAAAACCTGATGTAATGCCATATTCATACTCGAATCGGTTGAAAAATACACTTAATCTTCTAGTTTACTCGATAACAACAATATTTTGATAATTTTTTTATGTTTTGAGAGTTGGTGCACAGGTAGATTGAGGTTAAGGAAACGCCACTGAATAATTGTATAATCACAGAGCTAATATCACCGACAAACCGACATGAATGAACATACAAAGTATCATCAAATTTCTGATCAAGGCACAAAACTGACATCTGCCGCCGTGTTCGCTAAAAATATGTATGCCAGCCATGAACACACATACAAAATGTATAAATTGGTTCGTGTCTAATCTATTCCGGGCAAATTATTTTTATCTAGATAACAAATTTCTATGGTTTTGACAGATGGGATCGCTGCACATTTGAGTCCACCGTTATGGATTCTCGATCAAGAGTTAAGTTTAAGTTTCATGTCGGTTTTTTTTTCGGTGCTAATATGTATGTATGTATGTATATACAATCCAACTTCCACTGTCCGGCAGTGTTTTTATGGAAGAAAAATGTTTGCAATATAATCTATTATTATTATACTGACCTCATTGCAAACAATTTTAGCCCGGAAGTTGAAAGGCGATAGCTCTGTTGAGATTCAGTAACCCATTTCAGAATGCCTGGTCACTCACGTCCATTCCGAGGTTACTTTCACTTACAACAAGCCCCGCATACACGTAGTACCGATATAAAATGTATATTAGTACTGCGTGTACACTTCCATCATCAAAGCAATTCCTGCTTTGTAGATGGCACGTATTTAGTAGGATGCATTTCATATTTTTATATCTAGTTGTAATCAGTTAGATCTCACCGCTTATGTATTGTGTCCTCGACGTGGAAGGATCGTAGTCTAATCTGCAAAATCATCTTTCCCGGTTATTGTCCAGGGGGCAGAACGCCAATACCAAATACGTAAAAAGACACGGCAAACGTTGCTTCCGGGAGTGGAGGCGTAGCACCGAAACACACTAGCACAACGCTACAGCAACACAACTATTCAAAAAAAAAAAAAAATCTAACCCGGGAATTTTCACAATAATTTACAATATTAAAACACCGATAAATTAATCATGATGAATCTATATTCACATGATAATAATGAAAACGAATTACTTTTTTCCTTGGTACAAGCCAAACAGCACGCGGAAAACACGGAATTTTCGGTTTTTTTTTTTCGGTGCTAATATAACGTTGAATAGGATTAAGTGCATGTTTTAGAAAAAGAGAATTCCTTTAACTTTAGATTTAAGACATTGGTAATGTATAACGGAAATGACAGTTTGGCTCTGCAATCTTAATTCGATTGAGCCTGTACACTAAGTAACTAAAAATAAATAAGCTTTTTTTTTTTAATAATTACACTTGGAGAAATTTTAAAGAATCTGGATTGAAGATACATATTCAAAGTTGAACATTTTCCAAGATTACAAATTTGAAAAACAAATCATGATTAAGGACATTGCAAAATTTTAATGGCGCATGGAATATTATGGTAATTTCTAAAGAACTCATTCGAAGGTAGTTCTGAGGAACTCCAGATTCCATGTGAAACCTGAGGAGAATACCAAGGTAGCTCGTAGTAGAATTCCTAGTAAACCCTGAATAGTATTTAATGAAAATTTATCGGAATTGCTGAAGTGGATTCCTACGGAATTCTGAGGAATATTCCATGAAAATTCTGAGGGGAACTCCTCGGCAAGAAATACAGGAGAATTCTAAGGATAATTTTTTGATGTTTCTTGGATAATCCGGAGCATAATTCAATGAACATTTTCGGATAATACTTGGGGGATGTCAAAATGACGATAGCAATTAAAGCTGAGAATAATTCCTGAGAACTTGAGAAAAAATCGGAGAAGAATTTTAGGAGAGTTCTTACTTGCATGCCACACAAATTTTGAGAAGAAATCTAAAGAATTGGTGAGGATAAATGCGAGTGAATTCTTAGGAGACTTTCAAAGTGAGTAGGATTCAGGTGAAAGAAGTAAAACTAAACGGGAATTTTGAAATGAATTCAATTCATATTCTGTGAATAATTCTAGAGAAATTGTTATTGAGATGAATTTCAAGGAAATTCCGAGGAAAATTTAAAGGGAATTGAATTCCGATAACAGTTCCAACGATTTATTAAGGAACATTTCAAGGGAATTCCGAAGAGTGTTCCAATTATATTCCGCCTACAATTTTTAGTGAATTCAAAGGAGAGTTTAAAGGGAGGAGCATTTCAAAGAATTTATGGTAGTCCTGCCTGAGTGGAACTAAAAAGGAATTCCTAGAACAATTCCATGGCAATTCAGTAGAATACATAGTGAGTGCTGAGGAGAACTCAAAGGGAATTTTCTGGAGAAATCTCCGGAGAATCACTATTGCAAGAATTATTAATAATTTGATGAGCATTGTAAAGTGAATTCAAATAGTATTCTGCAAAAGATTTTCAAATGTATTACGAAGCAAATTATATGGGGATACCAGAGGAAGGCCTATGATGAACTCTGACAGAGTTATGTGTCAGCTACTGAGACCCACCAAGATGTATGGCTTATTGACAAATTTTAAGAAATTCTTTGTTTCAGCCTTAGAGCTTTCATGCATTTTTGTGCTGCAAAACAAGCAGATTTATCGAAGAGACCTTATAACTCAGCTGTTGCAATAAAGTAAATGGGATGATATGAAATCGGTCAAAAGTGTTCGCAAGCTTGTTTTGAACTTTGGAGTCCATTGACATTCATTACTTTGTCAGTTTAATTAAATCTATTTAGTGGGTATACTATGGTAATTACATTTTCTTGCGTTAATTCTACTGTTCCTAATTTAACCCCCAAGTAACATTGCAAATTTATTCGTGGTTTTAAAGCATTCTACAAGTCTAAATCATGGTCTATAGAACCCTCATTAAACCAAAAATTTTACTTGGGCCCGGGAGCATCAGAATCTTAACAGCACTTTAATATTTCTTCAGATTTGTTCTAAAGTACCACCGACATTGTCCACCTGCAGCCAACAGACAATCGTATTTTTCTTAGTTCTGAAATCCAAAGCTGCTAAGCATCGAAGAATAATAAGCCTCCACTTTAGGCACTCCACCAGCCAATTGCACTATCACAAAGAATAAGGACGACGGAAAATGTAATTTGTATCTTGTCTGAAAGCTTACGGCTGCATCCATTCCATCCATCGCGACCTGGCGACTGCGACCGAGCCAACACAGCGAGGCTCGCAAAAATATCCTCGCACACGTTGGTTGTTTAAGATGCTCCACACAGAAACACTTTGCCACTGCTGATGCTGTCAAATAATGTTTATGGTCGGATTTTGCCTGCCGTCTCCGGCTGTTAAATTTTCGCTTAGCTCACCTGGATCCCAACCGAAAATTAAATTCGATTTACTACCACTGTTGCCCTCCGACGAAGACGATGACGACGGCGGAACGATTCACCAGGGAATGGCAACAAACCGACCAAAGGCATGTCCGAATAACGCACAAAATTATATTTCAACTCTTGGGATGGGTGAGTTGTTTGTTGTTTTGTCCGAACCTTCAGTTTACCGTAATAGGTTAACAGCTTTTTATCGGATCAAGGGCAAATTACATTTTGTGCAAAATTATTAAGACACGAATGTCCTGGAAAATTTCCGGCTGACGACCCATCTTGTCTGTTTTTAGGAGCGAGTGAAATTTGGACCAATTTTCAAGTAATTATTTCCGTTCGCTCGCTGGTCCAATGAATTTTTGAATGCGCATATCATTTGGGGTGTCGCATGGGGTGGGGTACCCGGAACATGCCCGTGTTTGACCAATGTTGTCCTGGGTACACAGTGGCCACTGAACCTGGAATCGATTATAATCGGGAAAAATGGGAAATAACCGGGAATTTGGTTGAAACTTCAACATATAGAGGAAATGGATGTAATGTCGGCCTAAATGCTCCTAATTTGGGCCCATACATAAATTCAGCAATCGACTAAATTTTCAATAGCGACAAAAAATATCCATTAATACCGTCCCAATGACGCATTCATCTGAATAAAATTGATAAATAGCAGATTTTTAGCGATGGGCCCAATCTTAGATCCATAGGCTGACATTAGAGCCATTTCCCCTACATACTTTCTGTTAAAGCCCGATTTCTCGAATATTTCTCTTAGAATATTGAATGTATCCCCATGATCTTGACATTAGTTCTCTACTGAAGTCTCAGAATTTTGACAGTTTTTGTTAATCCTAGATCTCTTAAATTGGTGTGTATGGAAGGAATCTAAAATATTACTAAATTATTTATTGAAACTTAGGGTAGAGCGCTATTTTGTCGTAATCGCCCATTTCCGTTCTATCGATCAGAAATGATCAATAATATCAATGATTTCACCGTGCACAATTCAATAATAGGATTGTTCCGATGCGTTAGTTCATTAGCTAAAACAAATCCTTTTAGAGCGCATTGTATGAATATTTACGCTCATTGTTCTCAAAACAAAAGAAGCGCTCCTAGCGAATCCCCTTTTTCTACGTTTATCCGTTGGACGAAGAAAATCTAATGGCGTTTCAATGCGTTAGGACGGAGTTGAAACTCGTAGGACGAATTTAGAATCAAGAAGCAGTATTAGATTTTAAACAATATCTCAACAAATTGTTGCTTTTTAACCAAATCCAACGGTACGTATAGAAAAGTGAATAAATTCAGAAGTCATATTTAACAGAAATATTCAATTTTTTGTTCAAACCCGTTCTAAAAAGAGAGGTAAAACGCCGGTTGTGCTTAGTATGATGGAAATTAGATCAAAAGCCCTATCTTAGAGATGCGCATTTCTCAAGACTTTCAAAATGTCTTACTTAAAATTACTTTTACTTTCAGGATTCCTTTCAATGCACTTATGATTCTGTCCAGCAATCCACAGAAAGTTTTTCCATAACAGTCCATTTTTGTGCAGAACACTTCAGAAATGTCCTCGAGAAAACTCTTACAATTTACTGTATATTTTTGTTTTGTATTCTTAAAAAATCTCACGAGAAATTTCTTTAATTTATCTCAATTGACTTTATGACTTACATTGACTTACATGACTTTACAATTTGCGAGGAATATTCTTGAAAATCTCGTGGAATGTCATTTAGAATCTAGTAAATTATTATCGTTGGATTTCAAGTCAGAATATCATAGAAATTTTTCTCAGAATTTCATTGAAATGCTTCTCAAAATGTTCTTCAGGAGGATCTCTTTGATTTCTCTTGAGACTCTCATTAGAATTCTCTTGGAAACATCTTCAGAATGTCCTGGAACACTACTCAGCTTCAGTGTTCACTCGGCTGTCGACAAAAGCAGGCCACTCTCGATGTGTGCCACACGATCGTCAGTTTTCTCGGCAGCAACCATTGTGTGGTCCTCCTCATTGTTCTGCATCAGCAGTTCTTTCGGTCGATGCGTCGTCGACTTTGGAAAGCAACCGTTTCGTGATGAGTGTTGACCACGTTTTGCGTCCATTGCTACAATGGAAGCGCTTTGCCCCACGATGGCGTAACTGCCATACAATGAAACCACTGGAAGCGACTCCAGTTCTGATGGAGGAGGCTTTTTGGATAGCGGAAGATAACCTTTTTACTGTAGTTTTAAGATGTATTGTAAAGTGACCAAGAATCCTCGGCTCTGTAAAGTTAATTCGTTTGAGCCTTATCAAATAAAATAATAAACAACAACTACTCAGTTTCTTTGAAAATATGCCCAACATTTCCAGCCAAATCCTCCGAAACTTTTTGAAATTTCTTTAAAATTCTTATACATTCTTTTAGGAATTCTCTTTAAACTATCTTCGAACTGACTATAAATTCTGCATGGAATTATTTTCAATATTTCGTTACAGCTCTCTTCAGAATTTTTATTTGATTAATTGAGCGATCAACAGGGTTGTTACGACAACGCGGATTTCGCGATTTTCGCAGGTTTCGCGATTTTCGCGAATTTGGCGCGGATTTGCTTATAAGTTTGTTCTGGCGTGGATTTGCTTGTTATGGCGCGGATTTGTTCAATGAAGTTTGAATTTTGTATTATATTTTTTTATTTATAAGTCTCCATTTGATTAACATACTAATATACCAACAATTAGTTGAACATAAAACATATGCAAAGAATGAGTAAACTACCATGAGCCTGTTTATTTTCAGTGTCAGAGTAATTTATTCTCAGCGCCAGAGCGGTTAAATAGTTCCACCACCAAAAGCGACAAACAGCATACTGTTTAAGCTCTGACTGATGTTGAGTTGGAAACTTACTACATCAAGTTGATCTTACTGCTACCGGATATCAAAGAGCAGGTTCTTTTTGTGATAGGATCAGCAGAAGAGACGGAAAAGTTGCTGAAGTTTCTTGAGACGAATAAGTTTATTCTTTTCGACATATATGATAGAATTCATAAATTTTTGTCACTATGATGTCAAGAGTTTACATTCCAGGAAAAATAACAGAAGCTAAAAAAAACTAAAAGAAGAAAATTTTCATATGGATTCAGAAGTTATTGTTTTCAAATCCATACTTGATGCTGCTGGACATCAATTCAAATCATCTCAATTCAATAAGAATGTCAAAGAACACACGAAATCTTTTGTGTCGTATTTGTTTGCCCTAGATGTTCCCAATGAATTTGTTCGATTTGTAAGTAACTTCAAGGTTCGCAGGATCATTAATAAGGACTCTATCAAGGAAATCGTCCGTTTAGTCGAAATAATTGATTTCAAATTAGACAAATCTAAGATACACGAAGAACTCGTACTTGCAAGTGTGAAATTGGCAAGTAAAACGTTTCGATTGTGATTTGAAAATTCTGAATCCTCTATTTCGAGATGGAAGTTTCTCAGAACTATAACTAGCATATTCCAATGCAGAAGTAGAAAGGAAGTTTTCACCATCCAAGCATTTGATGCCAGAGAACCGAACTATGCTTAGTGAACAGCATTTCAATAACCGTAAAAATACTTTGAGTGGCATGCATTTTTTTTTTGATAATGATGTGTCCAAATTTGTTGTTTCGAAGGACTTAATTTTGAATGCCAAGTTCGTGAGGAAATCTTACGAAACTAAGCAGGAACAAAAAGAAGAAGGTGAATTAATGGAAGCTCAGAAAAAGAAGGAAGAAGAAAGGAAGTTAGTCAGACACCACATTAAAAGGCAAGAAGAAGTTATCGGAAAGAAAAGAAAGGCAAAAGAAGATATTTTTATTTTGATGGAAAAAGAAATTAGAACAATGACATCCAATAATCCAGAAACATCATTCCTAAAACTTCTTTTGAAGCAAAAAGATAACATTGAGCAGGAGGACAAATCAGAAAAGGAAAAATTAACTAAATTGAATGCTAATGGAGATTATTAGTGTTTTTGATGCATAAATTCAATAAAATAAGTTGTTGTTAATCCTTTAAATTTGTCGAACCTCTTAACGGAATCCCTTTATGAAGAACTTTGAGTGGGGTGGTTTATTTCCTTTAAATTCCGTTATAATTGCTTATCTTTTGACAGATACGCGTATTTCGTCTACTACTTGCAGACTTCATCAGTGCCAAGTGGTGTTGAGTACTTGGCACTGATGAAGTCTGCAAGTAGTAGACGAAATACGCGTATCTGTCAAAAGATAAGCAATTATAACGGAATTTAAAGGAAATAAACCACCCCACTCAAAGCTCTTCAAGTTGTTGTTGTTGTTTTTCTTTATTATTGAGATTTTTAGCCATCTCTTAAAATTAAAAAAATGGAGAAAAAAAAATGGGTTCTCAGAAGGAGATTCCCAACCTTGGCTGTGGTACATTTATCTTGCTATAATGAAAAGGTGTAGAAAACTGCCAAAAGGGCCAACAAAACGGAAATACAAACAAGGAACACTCAGATATTGTGGTAAAGTTTCGCTTCCTTTAGGAAGCCGCCCTGCCGGGGACTCGTCGCCCAACAGGTTCCGAATGCTGATTGACTCCAAGCCGAAGGCAGCCCGAAGGTCTTCCAACTCCGCGCAGTTCACGAGGATGTGCTCCACGGTGGCTGCCACTCCGCAGGTTTCGCAGGTCCTCTGGAACAGTGTTCCTGCGAAGTTGTGGGAGACTCTACTGTGCCCGGTGCGCAGCCTTGACACCACTCGCTGTTCTCGTAGGTTTGGTCGATCCTTCCAGGTGTGCTTGTTATATCATTGACAAAATATTAACGTCTATCGCTGCCAGAAGTCTTACTTACTTACTTAAGGGTCCTGTGCACCACCAGCGGTGCAAAGGGCCAACGTGAAAGACTTCCATCCTGGGCGGCTGCTCGCTTTTGCCTTGACCTGGGCCCAGGTCAGATTTCTATCGACTTGCTTAATTTCCTTATTGAGGCTCCGCCGCCATGAGCCCCTGGGTCTGCCTCTGCTGCGATGTCCTGCTGGATTCCAATCCAGCGCTTGCTTGCAGATTTTGTTTCCGCCCCGTCGAAGTGTGTGGCCGACCCACCTCCACTTTCGCTCTCGAATTTCTGTTGCTATCGGCTTCTGATGACATCGATTGGATCTCCATACGTTTCGTAAACTCGCAAAGGCAGCCCTAGCCTTCTTGATTCGTGCACCTATGTCGCTCTTGGTCCCGCCGTCCGACGCTATTTGGCTGCCAAGATATTGGAAACTTTCGACCTTCTCCACTGCTTGCCCCGCTACCGTAAAGTTGGAAGGGTTGCCCGTGTTGATATCCAACGATTTGGTCTTGTTGACGTTGATGGTGAGACCCGCCGCAGAGGAGCGTTCGGCTAGGTCATTGAGCTTACTCTGCATATCAGAGCGCCGTTGTGCTAGTAGAGCAACATCATCAGCCAAATCGAAGTCGTTGAGATGCTCCATGGTGATAGGCTGCCGGTACACGGTCAATTGCACCTACCATGATCTCGTCGATTACGATGAGAAACAGTAGCGGTGATAGTATACATCCTTGTCTCACACCAGCGACTACCCGGATAGGGTCGGACAAGGCTCCGTTATGCAGAACTCTGCACGTGAAAGCCTCATACTGCGCTTCGATGAGGTGGACGATTTTATCCGGGACTCCCTTGCGTCTCAGGGCGCCCCACAGATTCTCGTGATTGAGACGGTCGAAAGCTTTTTCGTTGTCAATGAATACCAAATAAAGGGACTCTTGGAATTCATTGACCTGCTCCAGGATAATGCGGAGCGTGACAATATGGTCCACACAAGATCTTCCGGCACGGAATCCTGCCTGCTGCCGTCGGAGAGTCGCGTCGATCTTCTCCTGTATCCGATTCAGGATAACTTTGCACAGAACTTTGAGAACAATACACAGTAACATGATGCCTCGCCAATTGTCGCACATAGTCAGATACCCCTTCTTTGGGACCTTCACTAAGATGCCCTGCATCCAGTCGGCCGGAAAAGTCGCGGTGTCCCAGATATTACAGAATAGTTGATGCAACATTTGTGCGGATAGCATGGGGTCAGCTTTGAGCATCTCTGCTGATATGCGATCGACCCCTGGAGCCTTGTTGGATTTCATGCTTCGGATAGCTGCTTCAATCTCCTGCAGTGATGGGGCCTCGGAATTGACGCGAGTGATGCGCCGCACCCTAGGCGGATCATGCCGAGATGTTGATGGCTGGTTGGCCGTCGAAACTTGAAGAAGTTGTTCGAAGTGCTCAAACCAGCGTTTCAGCTGGTCAGTGGGGTCGGTAAGCAATTGTCCAGTCGTGTCCTTGACTGGCATCCTCGGGTTCATCCTTGCTCCACTCAGGCGTCGTGAAATATCGTAGAGGAGCCGTATATCGCCAGTGTTTGCGGCTTTCTCCCCTTCGTCGGCCAGGAAGTTCACCCACGCTCGCTTGTCCCGTCTGCAAGAGCGCTTGACTTCCTTCTCTAGAGCCGAGTACCGTTGACGGGCTTCGTTCTTGGCTCCTCTGGTTCTCGCCCGCTCTATCGCGGCTTTTGCTTCTCTACGCTCCTCAATTTTCCGCCAGGTTTCATCTGTGATCCACTCTTTCCTCTGGGTGCGCAGCTCACCCAAGTTGTTCTTGCTTGTTTCTATAAAGGCATTCTTGATGGCCGTCCATTGTTCTTCTACGCTGCCACCTTCTGGAACGTCCGCAGCTCGAGTCTCAAGTTCATGAACAAAAGACCTTTTTACCGCTGGATCTTCAAGTCGGCGTGTGTTGAACCGCCGCCCGAGTCTCTCCTCCCGTCACTGGATCCGCGCCATGCGTAGGCGGATTTCACCGATTAGAAGGTGATGGTCAGACGCGATGTCGGCGCTGCGTTTATTCCGGACATCAAGAAGGCTCCGTCTCCATTTTCGGCTGATGCAGATGTGGTCGATCTGATTCTCGGTATGTCCATCACGGGAAACCCACGTGACTTTGTGCACTGGCCGATGGGGGAAGAGCGAGCCCCCGATCACCATGTCGTTATTGCCACAAAATTCTGCAAACAGCTCACCGTTCTCGCTCATTTCGCCGAGACCATGGCGTCCCATGACTCGCTCATAGTCCGTGTTGTCGAAGCCGATCTTCGCATTGAAGTATGCTACGCCAACCTGCTGTGTCCATGTTTCAGCTGGCAGTCTTTTGTGATCATATGACTCGTGGAGGCGTGAGGTAGGAACTTGTGAGGACCGGAGCTAGGTATATCGCTCCTTCCAGATTGTCACTCACCATTTTGTAGCCCTGCCAGAAGTCTCCTTTACTTTATTTGTTGTCCTCCTGAAATCCTATATCTTAGGTTATTTCTTGTTTTCGTCTGAACCTGGGCGCAAGTCAAATTTCGGTCGACTTACGCGATTGGATCAAAATTTATTATATTTTTAGGCTTAGGTAAATAAAATACGCCATATTTGCAGTCAGAATTCTCGAAGAGTTCAAGAATGTGAAAATGTGGCAGAGCCTCAAACTATTTAAAAAAAAAATACATTTTATCTTTATACAAATTCTTAGTCCGACGATTCAAATTGTATGCCGTGAATCTTATTGTTTAAAAAAAAAATATGTTCAATAAGATCAACCTTACAACGCCCTGTTCCCACTGCTCTTTCAATGCGTATTAAGGTCCCCAACAACTGTGTTTTTTATCTTTATTATAGAGAGTATTCGTAGGCTAGTTCATCTCTTCCAACAACTGTGTAAAATTTGAACAGATTTGGTTATAATCTCGATTTGCTGGAGATTTTTAATTTTTGCATGGGAAAATGTATGGAAAATGGAACGGTCCTATTCATTTGCTTACCAAAAATCCATATATTGTTCAAAGTTCACTAAATATCGGACTTAGATTGAGATAACTATAAAAACAACTTTGTCGAAGACTGCAAATAGATTTGATCTTTGAACAAAAATCTTTCAGTTAAGATCAAGTGTTCCTCGCGTACCTGTAATCTCATATATACGCCTGTTGGTATGCGCGGAGCAATAGGTCTAAATTAATATAGGATAAATGATGACTTCGGCACCCATTGACTGTTTTTGGCAACCAAAATTTCGCTGCATTTTCTCAACAAAACACTTCGCTGAATGTATTTAAACAATTCGACAGTGAGCATGCATAAGTGCAAGGGAAGGGATGGGAAAATATAACTCACTTTTGAGTCAATCCACTTTTGACAGAATTGAGTCGACTCGTCTAAATTTTGAGTCAGTCTGATCGATCGTGTAGGAAATGGTCACCTTTTCAAAACTTGCCAAGGATGCACTACCAAATTCCTAGCAAATCTACATGTATTAACATAAGCAACAGAATGTAATCGATTAGTTGAATTTAAATACCTCTAAGATTTCCACCGTCTAATTATCAATAATATCAAAGTAAAGATTTTCACACCTCGGTCACGGATTTATCATGACGTTTGCACAAAAATCTACTTCAGCGTCAACTTGTACGATGACAGCAACATATTCCCTCCATATAAATCACGTGGAATTTTTCATTGAAAATTACCTTTCCCAGCCCTGTTCTGACCAGCAAGACATGGCCGGAAAATTGCTTTATGATCTTCTAATTGCTTGTGGTGTTTTAAGAGGCAAATTTTCAACGCAAACGAAGGAACCTAGTAGACAGTAACAGTAGCATCACCTTTCGGACTTGTGGATAGCAAAACGATGAACGAGCTACATGTGACAGTGGTTATTGCCATGAACTGCGATAAACGTTCTCGAGGGAGCAATATTGGTTGCTTCTGCACTAATTTATAGAAGCTATCAACCAAACTATCGAGAATTATATACATACCTAGTCACTTTAGTTATAATTGCATTATTTTGACTTGTTTTTCTAACTACAATGCCCTAGTAACATTGTAAGTTTTAGTGTGGTTTCGAAGCAAATGACTTTTCAAACATTGAAAAACCATTCAAAGACATAAAGTGGGGCCTAGTCTGTATTGATTGATATTATCGATTGTTTAACCGTTCCATAAGTTTTACCTTACCCATAGTTCTACTAAATTCTCTTGGCTTCCAACTCCCAAAGCGCGTGCCATGGTTCCCTACGTTGTTGTTTACCTTGCACCATCACGATTTGACGACCAAAAGCTAATTTATTTTCATGTGAATAAATAATGAGGGCAAATACAAAAATACGCCAAATCAATAGGCCACGATCCATGTTATCCTTTTTCCCACCCTTGAATGTGAATTTGCTTTTAGGAAAAACAAATAAACCCCAACCCGCTAATTCAAGGTCAGACCGGTGCTAACACGTTACCCTCTTCTTTTCCAATTCAATTTTAGCAACCGAAATCCGATGCCAAGAAAAATCGAAGGGTGGCCTGTGCTACGAGGTGATTCTCGCCGAGCCCGCCGTCAACGTGACGCTACCGAAGCTTCCAGTGACGCCCGGTAAGGCTGCGTCTGCCGAAGAGATCGAGGAAAAATTGAAAGCCGCCGAGGAGCGACGTCTGTCGCTGGAGGCCAAGAAAATGGCCGACTGGACCGCGAAGATGGCCAAGATTGAGGAAGCCACCCGCAAGAAGGATGAATTGGACAAGGAATTCAAGACGCACGCGAAGGAAGTGCTGGATTCCAAGATGGAACAGTACGAAGGAAAACGGGAACAGCAAATTCTGGAAATTAAGGAGAAGTTGAAGGTGAGTGTGGTTGGGGTGTGTACCATTTGAAGACGCATGGTATTTAAGTTCTGTTTTCTTCCGAATCTCAGATGCATGCAGCCGAAATCGAGAAGACGCGACACAGCTTGGAACACACGAAATCGGAAGAGCTGAAGGTTCAGCTGGAGGACAAACTGCGAACTGCGGCCTCGTTGCGTGACGATAAGATCAAGAAAATTCTGGACCGGCTAAAGGAACACGTAAGTTAGCTTAGTTTTGGACTCTTCTCAATTGCCTTCACCAACCGCGCCGCGCACTGATTGTTGTCACGAAAAGGCAATTCCGTCGACATTTTATTCCGTTGTTATGGCTATGGGTGCTTTTATCCTGCTGCTACTGAAAGCCATTGGAACTGCGTCTTTATGTTCGTCCAGTATTTATTTGCTCATTTCGTTTGCTTCTTTCGTGATGACGGCGATGCTACTAGAATAAAAATAAAATACCTATTACTATCACGGCGCGCTCCTTTGCTGTATCAGATTGTATGCGAGTTTATTATCATTTTATTATTAGATTGATTTTATGTAAAAAGACACCCTGTTGATAATTTTTCTCTTCGTTTTTCCTTTCCGTTTGTGTTTCTTTCTTTCCATGTATATTTCATCACGTAAAAATCACGACTGTTGTCTACCGTTACACCGAAACAACGAAATACATGACACGTGCATTTATTCTGAACCACCACAACATCAATCATCACGACCAACATGACCAACATCATCCATTCCATCGGGGATTTCGATCCATTGCCGCATACAATGTGCTGGTGCAATCGTGTGTCATTTTCTGTGGTGATGCTTGCGCCAAAAATCATCATCATCTCATCTTCGCTACCCTAATTGGCACACCATCGCCATCGTTCGATCTGCTGAACTTGCGACTGTAACATCCTTCATTGCTACCCGGCCGGCTTGGGCATCGATTTTTTCGGTTGCCGTACCATAAACACCGACCACAATCATCATCATCATCATCATCACCCTAACCGCAATCATCAATCACTGAATTGCTCACCAAACACCAACCAACCAACCACCAGAACACTGACAAGCTGAACGAAGTGCGAGCCACCGTGGATCTGCTCGAGTCACAGAAATCGGAGGAGAAGACCCGCATTATCGAGAACAAATTGTCCACCGCCGAGCAGAACCGCGAGAAGGAACTCCAGAAGAAGCTGGAAACCATTCGCAAACACGTAGGTTTATTGCATTCTTTTTTCCGTTATGATATTTTGCTTGCGTCCTGATTTCCCCGCAATGGATTTTGAATCTCCCTGAGTTTTATGTGTGCTATGCTACCTGGTTGGATGTATTGATTTCTTTTACCGGACACGTGGTCATTGTCACAAAAGCGGGGTTAGAGATTTAGGCTGAAAAGTCTGAAAGGGTTAAGGCCTGTCATACTTCTGGACAAGGTTCACGGAATTCCTCCGGTTCGCGTTTTCACTGGCACTAATCTCGGCGTCCACAAATCATGCAGATCTGAACATTAAACGCGATGCTTGTTTCTCTGTAGCAAACATTTTGAACTTTGTACGTAAAGTAGATCGTCAAATGTGGGCCCGTGAAAATGCGAAGTGGTAAAGCAAATATTGTATGGAAAAAGGATTCCGTCAATCGTGTCCTTGAGAGGGAGGAGGAGGGGATGTTTGGCGAGTGTTTAAAAATGTGTAAATGTACCATACCGTGTTTTGTGCTCGTTCACTGTGCTTTTTTCCTAAATTTTCTGAAAGTTTGCGAAATGAATTCTAAAAAAAATTAAACCGATTAATTTACTCATTTAAGATGCCTCAATTCTGTTTTACGCGATTTTTGTTTTCCCTTCATGCACAACCATATTTTTCTTTGATTTTGTTTGTGATTGTTTGAAACAAGTTGCATTAAACTTGGTTGCAATTTTAAACCACACGGTAAGAAATAGAGCTGAAGTGTACACTCAAGTCTTTTTTAAACGATTTTTTACTTCGCAATTTACACGGTACGTTTTGGGACGATTTCTCGAAAACGATACAACTTATCGAACTAATTCCAATCACATTACCTCTTTTGAGTCATGGCATACTTAAACGAACCACAAAAGGTCGAACATATTCTAAGGTACCACAAAAGACCAAAAATCGAGAAGTCCAAAAACCAAAAAGGTCGTAAATTTATCAAAAACTGAATTTGTTGAAAACCGCATCCAAGCAATATGTTAATGTTAATGTACGCAACATTCTGATTGGGTGGCGAGTTGCGCAGGCAGTTGAATGTGTGTAACTAGAACGTTTAGCAAAACGGACCAACAGCAATATCGCTGCTAATTCGGTCTTTCGTAGTGCTCCCAAAAAATCAGGCCCGTCCCCGTCTTAATATTTGTCACTATGCCTATGCCTAAATCGCCATCTATGAGGAATTGCACCACTTGTTCTGATCAACTGCAATATCCACGGTCTTTCTAAAAAAACGTGAAAGAACCGCATAATATCCAACTCCAGTGTACATACAATCAATTCTTCACCATTTCTCGTTATTCTGTACTTCAACATTTTTCCTATCTCGATGATTTGGTTGATTCCCATATACCGTAATCCGGGGGCAAATTGGTCACCCGGGTGAAATTGATCATTATGCGTTGCATTTTTAATTGTCACGTATAACACTGCCTTTTTTTACTAAACTAAGCATCAATGAATCCGAATTATAGTAATAAATTACGGTAGAATGTTTCAAATATTAAGAAATGCAGGGTTTTTCGTAAATTACCAGTGATTTTTAATGAAATTGCATACATTTAGGCGCAACTGAGCATTTAAGACATCTTTTTTCTGCGATTCTGCTAAAAAATCTTCTCACACAAGGGTTTTAGCATCTGAAAATGATTCAGGGAATCAACATTTAATAAGAACAATTCAAGACCAACAATTGAAATGGCCTTAACTCCATTTTGTAAACAAACCTTGTAAGGCCATTTTCTCGCGAACCGAAGTCCGCAAAGGTAAACCAACATAATGAACAGGTAGGGGAAATTCTCCTCTACCCGATTGTGGTTTAGGTTTACAAATGAAGGTTTCGGTTCGCGAGAAAATGGCCTTACAACGTTTGTTTACAAAATGGAGTTGAGGCGATTTCAATTGTTGGTCTTGAATTACTAGAAATGCACTGGGAAGCCAAATTTTAAATTTTAAAAAAATCATAAAAATTCACAAAACATCCAATATTATAAAAATTATACAGGACGATAGAGCCCTCATAGCTACTGATTTAAATACCATTATTATTATTTTTTCAATTTAGTTTATTGAAGTGAAAATTGTTGTCGTTTTCGTCGGTGTTGGGTTTGAATGGCTACAATCTACAACAACTCGATCCATGAGTGTTGTGACGTAATGAGGGGCTCGGTGGTTTGAGAGCGACCATTTTTACTTACTGAGCAGACCATCATGAGTATCTCATGCCACATTCAGGATTCACACTTTATTTTTTTTAACTCGGGTGTTTTGAGGTTCGAAATCTTTAATCGCGTTTATCTCCTTAATTATGGCCTAACTCGCGATTTGAGGGGTGTTTTGAGTTTCGAAATCTTTAATCTTCTTTATATCCATAATTAAGGCCTTAAGGGGAAGTTTGCCGCTCCAAAAAAAAATAATTACGTTTTGATTTTTGTAACAATATGTATTGGAAAAAGATATCAAAAATCTAAAAAAAAATATATTTTTATTTCCTAATTTTCTAAAGAAAATTCACGTGCAAAAACGTTGTTTGTAAGTTATTTTGCCATAAATTGGACTCAAAAAACCACAAAACATCGACCTTTTAGTTTTGCTAATAGTCCATTTTTTGTCATGATGAGATAGAAAAAAATATGTTTACATGTAAATTTTCTCAAGAATCTAAGGAAGAAACTGATTTTCGTAAATTTTTCATATTTTTTCCAATATTTTAAGAGAAATGCAAACGCAACGAAATTGTTTTTTTTTTTATTCTCGGGGCGATAAACTTCCCCTTAATCACGGTTTGAGGGGTGTTTTAAGGCTCAAAATCTTGTTCGCCTTTATCTCCTTAACACTCCGAAAAACGTGAATTTTGAAAATAGGGACGTCTACTTTTTTCAAAAGCGAAAAGAGTCGTTACACGTTCTTTTAAGGTGTGTTTATGGGTTTTGCAAGTGGCTTAAGATCCATAATTTAGATTAATGGGCACAAATGTTCATAATTAGTCAGAATACAGTCATGGTTCCTATATATGGAACCTGGAGATAACGGAACGGTCCTCGAAAGATCCAGAACATACGTAAAAGTGGTATATCCATAAACCTATGATCCTAGAACTCCGCGATTTTTTTTTTTTTTCGAAAACATTAGGAACTATGATGTAAGAAAGAATTTGGGTTCATGACATAAACATGAACCCGGATGGCCTTCGGACCGTCCTCCGGAAGATCCGGAACATCCATAAAAGTGTTCAATATATGAAATTGATCTTGGATCTCCACGGTTTTTTTTTCGAAAACGCTTGGAATTAATTAGAGGTCATGACATAAACATGTACCTAGAAGGTCATGGGACCGTCCTCCGGAAGATCTGGAACATCCGTAAAAATTGTCAATCCATGAAACTGATCCTAAAACTCAGCTTTTTTTTCGAAAACATTAGGAACTGTGATGTAAGAATGAAATTGGGGTCATGACATAAACATGGACCTGTATGGCCATAAGAGCGTCAAATTCATTCTTATAACGCAGTTCCTAATATTTTTTAAAATAAACTGTGGAGCCCTAGGATCAGTTTTATGGATTTACCACTTTCAAGGATGTTCCCAGTGTTCACTCGGCTGTCGTCAAAAGCAGGCCACTCTCGATGTGTGCTACGCGATCGTCTGTTTTCTCGGCAGCAACCATTGTGTGGTCCTTCTCATTGTTCTTCATCAGCAGTTCTTTCGGTCGATGCGTCGTCGACTTTGGAAAGCAACCGTTTTGTGATGAGTGTGTGAGTGCTGACCACGTTTTGCGTCCATTGCTGCAATGGACGCGCTTTGACCCTCGTTGGCGTACAACAATTTGCCATACAATGAAACTACTGGAAGCGGCTCCAGTTCTGATGGAGGAGGCTTTTTGGATAGCGGAAGATAAAGTGTCTATTGTGTTGTACCTTTTGACTATAGTTTTAAAATGTATTGTATAGTGACCAAGAATCCTCGGCTCTGTAAAGTTAATTCGGTTGAGCCTTATCAAATAAATTAATAAACAAAAAAAAAAGATGTTCCAGATCTTCCAGAGGACGGTCTCATGCCCATCCAGGTCCATATTTACGCCCCGACTTATTTTTTTTTCTTATATCACAGTTCCAAATGATTAAAAAAAACTGCTGAGCTCTAGAATCAGTTTCATGGATAAACCAATTTTACCGATGCTCCGAATCGTCCGGAGGACGGTTCCATAGCCATCCGGGACCCAGTTTAAGTCACGACCCCAAAAAAAAACTGCGGAGCTCTAGGATCAGTTTCATGCATGGACCACTTTTATGGATGTTTCGGATTTTCTGGAGGATAGTCCTATGGCCATCCAAGTCCAGGTTTATGCCATGATCCCAAACACTATCTTATATCACAGTTCCTAATATTTTTGAAAAAAATCGCGGAGCTCTAGGATCAGTTTCATGGATGAATCACTTTTAAGGATCTTTCGGATCTTCCGGAGGACGGTCTCATGGTCATCAAACCAAGTTTATTTCACGACCCTAAATTATTTCTTATATAAAAGTTACTAGTGTTTTCGAAAAAAACCGCGGAACTCTAGAATCAGTTTCTTGGATGAATCACTCTTACGAATGTGTCAGATCTTTCGGAGGATGATTCCCATGGTCATCCGGCTCCATTTTTATTTCACGACCCAAAATTCTTTCTTATATCGCAGTTCCACGTGTTTTCGAAAAAAAAAAATCACGGAGCTCTAGGATCAGTTTCATGAATGGACCACTTTTACGGATGTTTTAAATTTTCCGGAGGACGGCCCCATAGCCACCTGGGACCATGTTTATGTCACGACTCCAAATTCTTTCTTATATCAAGTGTTTTCGAAAAAACCGCGGAGCTCTAGGATCAGTTTCATAGATTGACCACTTTTACAGATGTTCCGGATCTTCCTGAGCATGCTCCCATGGCCATCCGGGTCCGTGTTTATGTCATGAACCCAAATTCTTTCTTATATCACAGTTCCTAATGTTTTCGAAAAAACCGCGGAGCTCTAGGATCAGTTTCGTGGATTGACCTATTTTATGGATGTTCCGAATCTTCCGGAGGACCGTTCCGTGGTCTCCAGGATCCATATATAGGAACGACTGTATTCTGGCTAATTATAAACATTTGTGCCCATTAATCTAATTTATGGATCTTAAGCCACTTGCAAAACCCATACACTCCTTTAAAAAAAAGTGTAACGACTCTTTTCGCTTTTGAATAAAGTAGACGACCCTATTTTCAATATTTCTGCAATTAAAATAATCTACAGACCCTAGGAATTCTAAAAGTAACACAAACATGCCGTTACACGTTTTTCGGAAGCATCGTATTCGGAATGTTAATTAAGGCCTGAATAACGATTTGCGTTGAATTTTAGGATTCGAAATCTTTAATCGCCTTTATATAGGTATATAAAGGGTGATACGGTCAAAATTTGGTCAATATCAACTTGACGTATTTCTTTCAATTTTGCACTTAAAAAACCTGAACACCCCTCATTTTGAAGGTGTGTGTGTGTAGAATGTTGCTCCTATTTTGATTTTGGAATTCACTCTTCAGTTGTTAAAATGCCGTCCAAGCAAGAAGAGCAGCGTATCAAAATTTTGCTCGCGCATCGCGAAAATCCGAGCTACTCGCACGCAAAGTTGGCAAAATCGCTAAAAGTTGCCAAATCAACCGTTACAAATGTAATTAAAGTGTTTGGGGAACGTTTGGTCGACAGCCAGGAAGTCTGGATCGGGGGGAAATCGAAAACCGGAAGCCGCTGAGACGACAAAGAGAGTTGCCGGTAGTTTCAAGCGAAACCCTAACC
Source organism: Ochlerotatus camptorhynchus (assembly GCF_037179485.1). Taxonomy (NCBI): domain Eukaryota; kingdom Metazoa; phylum Arthropoda; class Insecta; order Diptera; family Culicidae; genus Ochlerotatus; species Ochlerotatus camptorhynchus. The sequence goes on along the minus strand of NW_027040694.1, from coordinate 765,529 downwards.
TCTCTCTCCGAGATGCCGCAAATAAGCTGGGTGTATCGTCTACAACCGTGCATCGAGCCAAAAAACGAGCCGGACTATCGACTTACAAGAAGGTAGTGACTCCAAATCGCGATGATAAACAAAATACGACGGCCAAAGCGCGATCCCGGAGGCTGTACACGACGATGCTGACGAAGTTTGACTGCGTGGTAATGGACGACGGAACCTACGTCAAAGCCGACTACAAGCAGCTTCCGGGACAGGAGTTTTATACGGCAAAAGGAAGGGGAAAGGTAGCAGATGTTTTTAAGCACATGAAACTGTCAAAGTTCGCAAAGAAATATTTGGTTTGGCAAGCCATCTGTACCTGTGGCTTGAAAAGCAGCATTTTCATAGCTTCCGGGACTGTCAACCAAGAAATTTACGTGAAAGAGTGTTTGAATAAACGTCTGCTGCCTTTCCTGAAGAAACACGGTTGTTCCGTACTGTTTTGGCCGGATTTGGCATCTTGCCATTACGGTAAAAAGGCCATGGAGTGGTACGCCGCCAACAACGTGCAGGTTGTTCCCAAGGACAAGAACCCTCCCAACACGCCAGAGCTCCGCCCAATTGAGAAATACTGGGCTATTGTCAAGCGGAACCTAAAGAAGACCAAAAAAACTGCTAAGGGCGAGCAGCAGTTCAAGGCAAACTGGCTTTCTGCGGCGAAGAAGGTGGACAAGGTGGCTGTACACGCGTTTTCCCTTGACCAAATTTTGACCGTATCACCCTTTAATTAAAGCCTAAATCGCGATATGTGGGGTCTGTTGTGGATTGGAAATCTCTAATCGCATTTATCTCCTTAATTAAGGCATAAATCACAATTTGAGGGGTGTTTTGGGGCTCAAAATATTTAATCGTCTTTATCTCCTCAATTAAGGCCTAAATCGCGATTTGAGTGGTGTTTTATGGTTCGATTATACCCTGAATTAAGGCCTAAATTGTGATTTGAAGGGTGTTCTGAGGTTCGAAATCTTGAATCGTCTCTATCTCCTTAATTAAGATCTACATCGCGATTTGAGGGGTGTTTTGGGGTCAGGGGTCTAAACGGTTGACGTTTTTTCTTTACTCCACTCGCTTCGTTATCGTGCGCGAGTCTGTTTGAATTTGTACTCTGATGCTCTGCCGTCGTCTCTCTTACACAACACAAACACAAAAGAAAATTATTAAATAACTATCATACACTGAGGCAAATAATCTTAAGAATTTCATAAGGCTCGACTTATGAATGACACATTTGAATTTCATAATCGTAACTTATGAATGATTTTCGTCTAACGCATTTAACCATTACATTAACCCTAGCGTTGAAAGACGAGTGAGCAACCTACAGGCCCCGGTATCTCAGCGTTCATGGTTCTGTTTCAGTCTGCTCCGTTTTATTATTTGTTTGTCAACATAATGTTTCATAAGGCAAATCAATTAAATTCATATCGATTTCTTGTGGCTAAAATTCATAAGTCGTTCTTATGGAATTCTTACGTTATTCTGCCTCAGTGTATGACATCTGTGATTTCGTTCTAATTCCTCAATTTGGTGTAAATTAAACCATTTCTGATCAGAAATGTTATTACTAGGATATCGTTGTTTCGAAAAACTAAAATACAGACATTCGTGACAACCTTCGGCGACAGTGTCGTATGACAGAGCCTGTCATATGACATTTTAGTTTGGTGCTGTACTTTGGCAGCTTATTTTGCAAGTGTCGGAAGCAAAGGCAGTCGATTATCACAGAAAATGGGTCGTCTACGGTTACCGCTTGTTTGGGGTTCGAAATATTAAATTGCGGTTATCTCCTTAATTGATGCCTAAATCGCGATTTGAGGGGTGTTTTGGAGTTCGAAATCTTTAATCGCATTCATCTCCTTAATTGAGGCCTAAATCATGATTTTTTGGGGTTCGAAATCTTTAATCGCCTTTGTCTCCTTGATTAAGACCAAAATCGCGATTTGAGGGGTGTTTTTGGGTTCGAAATCTTTAATCGGCTTTATATCCATAATTGAGGCCTTTGATTGTGGCCGTGATTTGAGGGGTGCTTTGGGGTTCGAAATATTAAATAGCTTTTATCTCCTTAATTGAGGCGTAAATCACAATTTAAGGGGTTTTTTAGGGTTTGAAATCTTTAATAGCATTTATATCCATAATTAAGGCCTACATAGCGAGTTGAGGGGTCTGTATGGGTTCGACATTACCTTTATCTCCTTAATTAATCCATAAACCGTGATTTGAGGGATGTTTCGGTGATCGAAATTCTAAATCGCGTTTATCGCCTTAATTAAGGCCTAAATCGCGATTTGAGGGGTCTTTTGGGGTTAGAAATTTTTAATCATCTTTATGTCCCTAATAAAGGCCTAAATCGCGATTTGAGGAGTGTTTTGTGTTTCGAAATCAAATCTTAGATCGCGATTATATCGATTAAATCGCTATTTGAGTGCTGCTTTAAAGTTAAAAATTTTTATGGACAAACATTTACATTCATTTCGTGCATTCATTTTATCAACAGAATTCCGTAAAATATGTTGGGGAAATGGCTTTAATGTTGGCCTATGGATCAAGGATTGGGCCCATCGCTAAAAATCTGCTATTTATCAATTTTATCTAGATAAACGCGTCATTAGGATGGCACTGATGGATATTTTTGGTCGCTATTGAAAATTTAGGATTGCTGAATTTATGTATGGGCCCAAATTAAGGACATTTAGGCCGACATTACATCCATTTCCCCTACTAAGCTTTTGTAGGTTTTATAATTAGCTACAATAGTTGTGAATAATTCAAATCTGTATCTCTTATGCCTGATGGACCAGAACGAACAGAACCAAAACGAATTGAGTTTCTTCCTTTCGAATTCTATATGTTGCTCTGAAAATAATTAGGAACTCTATGAGCCTAATTTGACGCAAACATCATATCTAATGCAACTTTGCAAAAGTATGACAAAATTGCATAAATAGTACCGGAACATCGTTATTATAAAAATTGATTTTCAACACGAAAACCGAAAAGAACTGACCAGCCAGCTTCTTTGTTAAGACAGACGAATTTTGATGCGTTTGACAGATGCATTTTTCATGTGGTTTACTGCCTATAATCGCATATCAGTCCCATATGGATTTTCGTCAACATCGTTATCCACTATCAGTTGGCATCTACTTTCATATTACTTGATAAAACTACGGACTTTGATCATGAAAAATGGGAAAACAACATCAAGTCAGTTGATGTGAAATATCAAACAAAATAATTGCATATCAGGCACATCCTGAAATTCAACCGTCCGTAGTTCAAGTTAAAGATCTGCTTTTCGAAATGTCATATTTTTCGCTGATATAACAAAACATGCATGCTTCATTGCAACTGATTCTAACTTGCAGGGTGGCCAGCGAACCGGGAAATTTCCAGGAATTTTAAAAGCAACTGGGACAAACGGGAACAACCCGGGAATTTTACGAGAGAACCGGGAAAAATAAATTAATCACACCATTGGAACAAATTTTAACACCAGAATTTTAGATTAAACCATTAAAACAGAGTGATTCTTTCCAAATGCATAATTTTCTTCAGTTTCCAGTTTTATTGAGTTTTTAGAATTCAATCACTCAGCAATATTTCAAATTGATTTTTGTCTTTTCAATTTCAGATGTAAAGTGAATGGGCCTTCAAATAAAATATTGAAGTTGCTGGAGTTTGGAAACAAATATTTATAAAAAATCTAATCTGAACTAGGGGAAATGACGGCTTCGGCATGACAGACTATTTTCGGCAACCCAAATTGAAACACTATTTTCACTGGATTTTCTTACGCAAACACTTCGCTGAATGCATGCAAACGATTCTTTATGCTTTCAGCTTCAATTTGACTATATTTTTACCACTGAGAAAAAGCAATCTAGCAGGGTTTTCTTGAAATGAAACACACGCACTACAAATTGTAGCTGATTTCGAGTTGCCGATAATAGAACAGCAGATATACATGCAGTTCAAATGGAACGGCTGCCGAAGAAAAACTGGTTGCCGACAATACTCGCTCTCACTAGAGAAGATTGGAGCTTTGTAAAAGCGTTTCAAAACAGTTTTTGACAATTCTTTCGACTGAAATTGTAAGAGCAGCTGGCAGCAAAAGATTGTAAACAAACCAATATTGCATATGTGTGCGTTCCATAGAGAAAAAGGCTATAGAAAGAAGGTCGCTGCTTAGGTTGCCGAGAATACGTAAATTCCCCTATAATGTTCCGGGGTTTTAATTTTTCGTTTTCAATTCGAATTCAAAATTCTGTATTCCAGAATTAACTAGGAATTTTGCTCTGAATTATCTTGGAATTCTTCTGAAATTAATAAGAAAACGCTCCGCGTAATAATTACCGTTGAATTCTTTTTGGAATTTCCTTGAAACCCCTTCTGTGATGAATCTTTCGCACTAGGGTTGTAATTATCGCCAGAACACTCTTAGAACTCTGTTTCTTGTTGAATTCTCATAACAATTCTCTTGGAATTCTTCTTAAAACTCAACTGTCATTTTCTTCACTGTCCTCAGAAAAAGGTAGGAAATTTTCGAAAAGTTTTTTTTTCACAACTCCTTTTGAAATCTTCTAATACCTCCACAAAAATCCCTCCACATGCACCCCACAATTTCTAAGGACTACACGTCAGAATAATTCTGGAATTCTTCTCAGATTCTCCTTCGAAAGTTATGTGGGAATCCTCCTCAATAATTATTTGAAATCAACACTTTGAATACTTTTAAATTTTACTAAAAAATCCAGGGTAGGATTCTATACCGTATGCGTGATAATGTTTGCACCATTGAACAACGCCAAAATTAAAAAAAATCTCAAAAATTTCGTTTTCGAGTTTTTTATTTATTCAAAGGGGGGATGTTTCTTAGAGTCTTAAACTATGTTAATCATCGATCGAGTTTCCACTTGCTGCAATTAGGGCCTCCACACGCTTCCAGAATGAACGGCAGGATCTAATAATACAGTCTGGATCCATTTCTCTCCAGGTACGGGTCAATGTTTGTCTGAGGCTTGCTGTACTCGGGTGGCGTTTAGAACAGGCCTTGGCCTTCATGACGCGCCATATTGAGTAATCCAGCGGATTAAGATCGGGCTGGATGGCCTCCACATATCCTTCGCCCAGAACGGAAGATGTTCCTGCAACCACTTCTGAGGTCGGTTCGAGGTGTGACACGGAGCCCCATCTTGTTGAAATACAACATTTAGCTTCGAACCGTACTGTTATTTGATCCACGGAAGAACATACTTACTTAAAATCACGATGTAGAGCTCCGTGTTGACCTTGTCGCCTTCTGGAATGAACACCGGGTCCATTTTTTGCCATCGGAAGCCACCACTCTAACAACATAACGCTAGCAGGATGCTTGGTCAGATACACGTTCTTGTGCTTGTCGGTCACGTCTTTTACCGGAAGAGAACTAATATATCGGTTCTAGAATTTGATACGGGATCGACGGTAAACATGCTCAGAGTTGCGACCTATCACAATCACCATCATCAAACAGCTGATGGTAGTAACGCTTTGTACATTCCTATCAATGTGCTCGTCGAAGCTCTCTCCATAATTATCCATCAAGTTGACGAAAGAAGTAAAAAGCAACTGGTGAATGTCGTCTTCTATTGTGATCCATCACCGATCTGGTCATTCCTGACAATCACGACACTCATCTGTGCTCGTTTTGAAGCAGTTGCTGCTTTGCTTGCTTATGTGAGTGTGTTGGAGAGTGACCCCAACAGCTTCCGTTTCATGTTGCCTGCTTTGTTTGTAACTCACACACTCGTGCCTGCCGAGACGAACTTGGAATGCGTAGGCATTGTTTTCATTTTCTTCTGTCGTTTCGCTTTATCTCATGATCGTACTGCAGAAGTCTTCACTGCTTTCGTTGTGCTTTTCATTATCAGCAGCGAGTGTAACGTTTTGCTTGTGAGCAGCGACCATTACTGGTGATTGTTGTTTGCCATGGCTCTAACTCTCACTGCGTGACAAAACGATCTGTCAACGATAGTCGGTTGATGTGAAGACGAGTGTCACGTGAGTGTCATGATATTTTGCATCACTGATCTCTATACGTTAAGTGACTTAAGTGACGTTTTTTTTTTATACTTTCACTAAAAAAAATACTTTCTGTAATTTTCTTTTTATTTTTCCCACAAATAACCTCCGAAAATTTACAGTTGGCCGCGTTTTAAAAATGTGTACAATTTCGTTTTTTGTTAAATATTAACAACCGGGAAATTTTTTAAGATTCGATCCAGGAAAACCGGGAAAAAACCGCGAATTTCAAAATGAAAATTCACTGGCCACCCTGAACCCTGAAAAAAATTATCAATAAATTTACTATGATTTTTCAAGTAGGTATGTAGGTACATGGGAAGTGCACTTCGTAACTTCGATGGCTATTTTCGCAATGCCTACTTTTTCCATATGGGACTGATATGTAGTTATAGGCAGTTGGAAGTAGGTGATCATTTGGAGCTATTTCGTGAAATACTTATCTGAGTACGGGAATAGTACAAAAGTACGTCAAATTCGGCCTTGCGTCAATTACGGTAATATAATTTAAAGCCGTATAATAGTCTTATATTGCAAAAAGAGCCTTATCGGACTATTAACAGGCTTGGTGGTTACTTGGGAAGTGTCAGTATTTTTGGAACGTAATCAGGGTTTTGTTACGTTATTGGCAAATATTTGGTTACACATTTTTTAAGTGAGCAGCTTGGGATTCAACGCACGATTGTCTGCTAATCATTTGAACGTAACTTTCCCGCCCCCTTCCAACTTAACGTACTTAATGGATCGCCCCTATGTATTGCAAGTTTGGGGCATAATTGCATGCAAGACCAAATGTACCACAACGATTTACTACAACAGACGTCCTAACGCATATCTCCCTTCCTTTCCAGGAGCGACGCGCGGAAATCGTGCGCCAGAACAAGGCCGCCCTATCCACCCAGAAGAACGACGACACCAGCGTTACTGCATCGTCCGGTTAAGGATCCACTAGCGCCATCGTACGAGCTTCCTTCTTTATCCTCTCTCTCTTTGACATACCATTATTGAAGAAAAAAAACACCGCTCCTCCTCCTCCCTAAATCGGCAAACACTGATTCTGAGCAGGAAAACATCCTCCGGAATACGAAATGGCTCACGGAAAATGGAACGTGCAAAACACAAAGTAGAACAACTAAGAGTTCAATCACACCGAGTTAAATAAATAAAAAGAACGTTACATGCAAATAATAACGAAAAAAAAAGTATTAATTGCCAGAAGCAAAAAAAAAAGAGAATTGATATCAGTAGTAGCGTGCAAGAGCAAGCCAGCAAACAGCAAAGAAAACGCAAAGCAAAGCCGAACGCGTTAACATCAAAACTGTTTATTGATTGATGATCTAGCCATTTGAAGTACCGTGTGCAACCAAAAGAAGATAGATAGATACAAACAAACATACAACAACAAATAAAACTTCTTGAAAAGAAGATTATAATCGCTAATTGAATTTAAAGAAAATATATAAAAACTGCTACTTTTTTGTATTAAAAAGAAGGACCGCTAATTAGGCCACTGTTACAAGCGAACAAACAAAGAGGAAAAGTAGGTCACACAAACACAAACAAACAATAACATTCACACTTACACGCTACAGATAATAAATAACAGTGAACGAGAACCACATTTTTCTTAACACTACTATCACAGAAAAGGCAACAATAGAAGAAGAAGAAGAAATTGAATAAGATGCAACTTTAGTTCTCTTGAAAATCCGATAATAAAGAAAAATGCATTGAACGATCAATAGGATTTGCGTAAATGAAAGAAAAACTAAACTTAAATAAGTGTAAAACCCATGTATCTCCATATAACCTGGCAATTCTCTTACATAATGAATAACGAAAAACAAAAAAAAAAAACAAAATTGAAACTAAGATCAAATTCTCTCGTTAAATTGTGTAACCGTGTTTCTAACGAAGTGTTTTAGTACCGGAACTCTTGTTTTTTTTTTCCTCCAGATGGTGTTGATTTTTTTAGTTCGAAAGCGACAATAGGATTTTTGTAAGCGGCGAACACACACAAAGCCTATCGCGCAACAGACAGATAGTAGATAGATAGCTCTCAGAACCAAGAAGTAAAAACTTAAGCAAACAAAAAACAACAAAAACCGACAAAGTGATCGTCTCAGTCCAAACAAAAACGTATAAATTCAAAACAAAGTAGCAGAGTGTGTGGAAATTCAAAACTGCCCAATCACGAAGAAAACAAACAAAAAATCTAACCAATCAGAAATGGGAAGAGATAAAACAATTGATTTTTTTTTCAATAACACAGGCTTTTTGAGATAGAATTTTAGAAGAGAGTGGAAGCAGAAGATTTGCATTTAGACAGTAGGCAGACAGGCAACATCGCGGGAGCAGAACGGAGCTCGATCGGACTTGGAATGGAAAAGCAGATGTTGATAAGTGCCGAATTGGTTCTGTTTAAATTTTTCGTTGCATCGACGACGCAGGAAAGAGATTTATCAATTGCACGCGCACCTTGCTGTAAAGTGGCTAGTGAAACAGGTGAGCAAACGGTTTGAAAGGGGAATCGTTTTCGTTGAAAAGGTGTTGGTTTTATGGGAGATCTTGGGACGTGTTCTCAGGGAGGATTCAGTGAGTTTCTCAAGAATGGTGCGATCGAATCAGTCGAGATCTCTAAATTGCATTGAGGTCGTGAAAACGTTCCAAGTGATGGCAGGGGGTACTCTATCCTGTGCGGCATAACAGTCCCACTAGCATTTTTAGCGAAAATGAGTTAAACATTGGAATCGATTGTCAAGCACCATCACTTTACAATGTACACGAAAAGTTTCCTGCTTTGTTCAGAAAATGTTGCCTAAAATACAAAACTATGAGCCCATGAAGAAAAAAATCTTCAACATCGTTTTTCTCAGCTTTCTGTTTTAACGAATTCTTGAAAAAAGCAGTTACTGATCTATAAAATTGCTGTTCAGATGGCTCCCTAATGTTCCAGAAGGGTTTCGAAAAAGGTATTTGAAGAAATCTAGTTACAGGAAATCCAAGTAAAAGGATTATGCAATACATTCCATCTCTAAAGATGTTTCGGCAGCCATCTAATAATGAACTTAGAGAAACTTTCCATAAAGATCTTTAAAAAAATTAAAAAACTTACTAGCCCTGTTACGTACAGTACGAATTCTCCGGAAAGTCTGAACAGAAGCTTGAGATTGTTAATGTCTATTAATTTGTGACAATTCGTGAATTTCTAAAGACAACTTGAAAGGACCTAAACAAGGAAAGGATGCCATTGCGGAAGAGACGACGTTAACAGGTGTTTTTTTTTAACTTAAACAAAAATCTTTCGAAAACATAATAAAATTGACGAACAAAACACACGTAAATGATTTCAAACAAGAAAAACCCATGAGCTTACACTTCTGAGGGACTCGAGAGTTTGAGAACATCATTATCCCCATACGTTGGACAATGATATCAACCTCTGTGTCATAGCTCTTTTCATTGTTATTTTCTACCTAGAACTAGGATGTCGTTCCCATGTCCAAGACTCCGTCCTTCAGCATTCCTAGGCGATTTTCTGCTACCTGGATCTTCAGATCTACGAACATAGCAGTGGAACCCCCATGGAAACGATCGCCACCAGGCCAGTGATGCAAAATATCATGACACTCACTCGACACTCGTCAACGCATCAACTGACTATCGCTGACAGAACGCTTTGTCACGCAGTAAGCGGTAGAGCCATGGCAAACAACCATCACCAGTAATGGTCGCTGCTCACAGGCAAAACGTAAAGCACAACGAAAACAGTGAAGACTTCTGCAGTACGATGATGAGAAAAGCGAAACGACAGAAGAAAATGTAAACAATGCCTACACATTCGTCTAGGCACGCGCGACTGTGTGAGTTACTCAGGGTTATTCTGCGTGGCGTATGAGGTGAGACGACAATTGTCACCTCGCAGTCACATGACTCTTCTCACTCTATTCCGACAGTCGACTCGGGTGAGGTGAGAGGTTCATTCTTAGGTGAGTTGCAAAGCGACTCGGTGTTCATTCACCGAAATGTCAGTTTGCTTTGTTTTCCGAAGAAGGCCCATGCAGTTTTTGTAGGTTCATTTGTCAGTTTAATCGCAGTTTCTTATTTTTTACTATGAACATGCGTTCGAGTCGTATTTCATGTCAAACAAGATAGATTAAATATTTTATTATTTTCTTAAACATAATCCGCGTTCACATGTTCGAAATCATGCATAAAAACATCATTTAAATGGATTGAAAATGGTCGGCTTTCAGTTTTGGCTGTTTGTTGTTTTCGGTTGCGGACGAAGATTTTTTTTTTCCAATCGTGGTTTTTTTATAATTAGGGTCCAGGTTCCAGTGTATTCCTCCATTTACGAACCACACCGGCGGTTCGTAAATCGAAATAGACGCAAAAAACATTATTTGCGATTTATTTCCTAAAAAGTTTTTGGAAAATTTTGTCGAATACCGCACAAAATGGGTATTTTTTGGTATCTGGGTGACGTACGTGGACCGGAAATCAACGCCTGACGTTATTTTTATTTCAATATGGCGGCTTCCGGTTAGAGAAAAGCTGGGAAGTACTGCAAAATAACCAACAACATGGGTATTTTTGGAATCTTGGTGACGTGTAGGGACTGAAAATCGATGTCTGAAGCCTTTTTGAAATTCAATATGGCTGCTTCCGGTGCGAGAAAAACTTGTACATTCTGTCAAATACTCCACAATATGGGTATTTTTGGAGTCAGAGTGACGTTTGAGGACCGGAAATCGATGTCTGACGGCATTTTGACATTCAAGATGGCGGCTTCTGGTTAAAGAAAAACTTGGAAATTCGGTCAAGTACCCCTCAATATGGATATTTTTGGAATCCGGGTGACGTGTAGAGACCGGAAAACCATGTCTGACGTCCTTCTGAAACTCAATATGACGGCTTCCGGTTATTGAAAAACTGGGAAATAATGCCAAATTACCCACAATATTGGTATTTTTGTAGACGGGGTGCTGTGTAAGGACCCTTAATCGATGTCTGACGCCATTTTGAATTCAAGATGGCTGCTTCCGGTGGGAGAAAAACTGGGAATTATTGCCAAATTACCCACAGTAGGAGTATTTTTGGAATCTTGGTGACGTGTAGGGTTCGGAAATCGATGTCTGAGGCCATTTTGAATTCAAGATGGCGGCTTCCGGTTGGAGAAAAACTTGAAAATTATGTCTAATACCCCTCAATATGGGTATTTTTAGAATTGGGGTGACGTATAGGGTCCGGAAATAGATGTCTGACGCCATTTGGAATTCAAGATGGCGGCTTCCGGTGTTAGAAAAACTGGGAATTATTGCCAAATTACCCACAGTAGGAGTATTTTTGGAATCTTGGTGACGTGTAGGGTTCGGAAATCGATGTCTGAGGCCATTTTGAATTCAAGATGGCGGCTTCCGGTTGGAGAAAAGCTTGAAAATTATGTCTAATACCCCTCAATATGGGTATTTTTAGAATTGGGGTGACGTATAGGGTCCGGAAATAGATGTCTGACGCCATTTTGAATTCAAGATGGCGGCTTCCGGTTGGAGAAAAACTTGAAAATTATGTCTAATACCCCTCAATATGGGTATTTTTAGAATTGGGGTGACGTATAGGGTCCGGAAATAGATGTCTGACGCCATTTTGAATTCAAGATGGCGGCTTCCGGTGGGAGAAAAACTGAGAATTATTGCCAAATTACCCACAGTAGGAGTATTTTTGGAATCTTGGTGACGTGTAGGGTTCGGAAATCGATGTCTGAGGCCATTTTGAATTCAAGATGGCGGCTTCCGGTTGGAGAAAAACTTGAAAATTATGTCTAATACCCCTCAATATGGGTATTTTTAGAATTGGGGTGACGTATAGGGTCCGGAAATAGATGTCTGACGCCATTTTGAATTCAAGATGGCGGCTTCCGGTGGGAGAAAAACTGGGAATTATTGCCAAATTACCCACAGTAGGAGTATTTTTGGAATCTTGGTGACGTGTAGGGTTCGGAAATCGATGTCTGAGGCCATTTTGAATTCAAGATGGCGGCTTCCGGTTGGAGAAAAACTTGAAAGTTATGTCTAATACCCCTCAATATGGGTATTTTTAGAATTGGGGTGACGTATAGGGTCCGGAAATAGATGTCTGACGCCATTTTGAATTCAAGATGGTGGCTTCCGGTGGGAGAAAAACTGGGAATTATTGCCAAATTACCCACAGTAGGAGTATTTTTGGAATCTTGGTGACGTGTAGGGTTCGGAAATCGATGTCTGAGGCCATTTTGAATTCAAGATGGCGGTTTCCGGTTGGAGAAAAACTTGAAAATTATGTCTAATACCCCTCAATATGGGTATTTTTAGAATTGGGGTGACGTATAGGGTCCGGAAATAGATGTCTGACGCCATTTTGAATTCAAGATGGCGGCTTCCGGTGGGAGAAAAACTTGAAAATTATGTCTAATACCCCTCAATATGGGTATTTTTAGAATTGGGGTGACGTATAGGGTCCGGAAATAGATGTCTGACGCCATTTTGAATTCAAGATGGCGGCTTCCGGTGGGAGAAAAACTGAGAATTATTGCCAAATTACCCACAGTAGGAGTATTTTTGGAATCTTGGTGACGTGTAGGGTTCGGAAATCGATGTCTGAGGCCATTTTGAATTCAAGATGGCGGCTTCCGGTTGGAGAAAAACTTGAAAATTATGTCTAATACCCCTCAATATGGGTATTTTTAGAATTGGGGTGACGTATAGGGTCCGGAAATAGATGTCTGACGCCATTTTGAATTCAAGATGGCGGCTTCCGGTGGGAGAAAAACTGGGAATTATTGCCAAATTACCCACAGTAGGAGTATTTTTGGAATCTTGGTGACGTGTAGGGTTCGGAAATCGATGTCTGAGGCCATTTTGAATTCAAGATGGCGGCTTCCGGTTGGAGAAAAACTTGAAATTTATGTCTAATACCCCTCAATATGGGTATTTTTAGAATTGGGGTGACGTATAGGGTCCGGAAATAGATGTCTGACGCCATTTTGAATTCAAGATGGTGGCTTCCGGTGGGAGAAAAACTGGGAATTATTGCCAAATTACCCACAGTAGGAGTATTTTTGGAATCTTGGTGACGTGTAGGGTTCGGAAATCGATGTCTGAGGCCATTTTGAATTCAAGATGGCGGTTTCCGGTTGGAGAAAAACTTGAAAATTATGTCTAATACCCCTCAATATGGGTATTTTTAGAATTGGGGTGACGTATAGGGTCCGGAAATAGATGTCTGACGCCATTTTGAATTCAAGATGGCGGCTTCCGGTGGGAGAAAAACTGGGAATTATTGCCAAATTACCCACAGTAGGAGTATTTTTGGAATCTTGGTGACGTGTAGGGTTCGGAAATCGATGTCTGAGGCCATTTTGAATTCAAGATGGCGGCTTCCGGTTGGAGAAAAACTTGAAAATTATGTCTAATACCCCTCAATATGGGTATTTTTAGAATTGGGGTGACGTATAGAGTCCGGAAATAGATGTCTGAGGCCATTTTGAATTCAAGATGGCGGCTTCCGGTGGGAGAAAAACTGAGAATTATTGCCAAATTACCCACAGTAGGAGTATTTTTGGAATCTTGGTGACGTTTAGGGTTCGGAAATCGATGTCTGAGGCCATTTTGAATTCAAAATGGCGGCTTCCGGTGGGAGAAAAACTGGGAATTATTGCCAAATTACCCACAGTAGGAGTATTTTTGGAATCTTGGTACGTGTAGGGTTCGAAAATCGATGTCTGACGCCATTTTGAATTCAAGATGGCGGCTTCCGGTGGGAGAAAAACTGGGAATTATTGCCAAATTACCCACAGTATGAGTATTTTTGGAATCTTGGTGACGTGTAGGGTTCGGAAATCGATGTCTGAGGCCATTTTGAATTCAAGATGGCGGCTTCCGGTTGGAGAAAAACTTGAAAATTATGTCTAATACCCCTCAATATGGGTATTTTTAGAATTGGGGTGACGTATAGGGTCCGGAAATAGATGTCTGACGCCATTTTGAATTCAAGATGGCGGCTTCTGGTGGGAGAAAAACTGGGAATTATTGCCAAATTACCCACAGTAGGAGTATTTTTGGAATCGGGGTGACGTGTAGGGACCGGAAATCGATGTCTAACACTTTTTTGAAATCCAATATGGCGGCTTCCGGTTAGAGAAAAACTGGGCAATACTGCGAAATTACCCACAATATGGGTATTTTTGGAATCGGGGTGACGGTTAGGAACTGGAAATTGATGTCTAACGCTTTTTTGAAAACCAATATGGTGGCTTCCGGTTAGAGAAAAACTGGGCAATACTGCAAAATTACCCACAATATGGGTATTTTTGAAATCTTGGTGATGTGTAGGGACCGAAAAACCATGTCTGACGCCTTTTTGAAATTAAAGATGGCGGCTTCCGGTTAGAGAAAAACTTAGAAATACTACCAAATTACCCACAATATGGGTATTTTTGGAATCGGAATGACGTGTAGGGACCGGAAATCGATGTCTAAAGCCATTTTGAATTTAAGATGGTGGCTTCCGGTTAGAGAAAAACTTAGAAATTTTCTCAAATATTGCACCATATGGGTATTTTTGGAGTTGGGGTTACGTGTAAGGGCCGGAAATCGATGTCTGCGGCCATTGTGAAATTAAACATGGCGGATTCCGGTTGGAGAAAAACTTGAAAATTAAGTTAAATTCCTTTCAATGTGTGTATTTTTGGAATCTTAGTGAAGTGTAAGGACTGGAAACCCATGTCTGATACCATTTTGAATTCCATATGCCAGCTTTCGGTTAGAGAAAAGCTGGGAACTACTGCCAAATTATCCACATTATGGGTATTTTTGGAGTCTTGATGACGTGTAGGGACCGAACATCGATGTCTGGCGTTTTGAAATTCAAGATGGCTGCTTACGGCAAGAGAAAAACTTGTAAATTCTCTCAAAAACTACACAATATTTGTATTTTTAGAGTCGGATTGACGTGTAAGGACCTAAAATCGATGTCTGCGGCCATTTTAAAATTAAAGATGGCGGCTTCCAGTTAGATAAAAAATTGGAAATTTTGTCAAATACCCCTTATCTAGGGGTATTTTTGGAATCGGGGTGACGACCAGAAATCCATGCCTGGCGCCATTTTGATATCCAAGATAACGGCTTCCGTTTAAATAAAACTGGGATATTGTCAAATACACCACATTATGAGTATTTTAGGAATCTTGGTGACGTGTAGGAACCGTAAACTAATGCCTTTTTACCCTTCTTACAAAGAAGGGTATAGATATCACTTGAAAAACCGACTATCGATCCGAGGCCCGGAGGGCCGAGTGTCATATACCATTCGACTCAGCTCGACGAGATCGGAACATGTCTGTGTGTGTGTGTATGTGTGTATGTGTGTGTGTGTATGTAACGAAATGAATGCGCTCACGTTTCTAAGCAACCGCTCAACCAATTTGGACAAACTCGGCGCCAAATGATAGGTCTTGGGGTCCCATTGAACGCTATTGAACGGTTTTGGAATCGGTGAACCGGTTCCGGAGATATGGCCGGAATAATATCCGGTGAATATGGGCCTTCACGCTGGATTTAACGGAAAACGTATCAAAACCATCATGCGACACATCAAATTACTACAGAATTCAAAAATAAGATCAATGCAAGTCGTGTTAAGTGTTCCAGACCACATTGGACACACTTGGACATGTTCCGGGTACCCCGGGGGAGTTGCTTGAATATGAATTGAATTAAAACCCATTAAATCACATTAAAATACGATGATAAGGTGATTGGTAGCCTCACCAAATAGACTACACCCGGATATATTCCGGGTACCCCCAGGCAGTGGCGTAGCGTCACTGGATGACACGGGGTGGGGGGCTTGGTCACTGATAATGACAATAAAATAAATAAACTTGAATAAGTAAGAAGGGTCTGATCACACCATAGGTGGATAAATTCGGGTTTTTATATTCAAGATGGTGGCTTCCAGTTACAGGAAAATTGAAAAATACTATGAAATACCCCTCAATATGGGTATTTTTGCAATCGTGGTGATGTGTAGAGGCCGTAAATGCATGGCTGACGACATTTTGAATTCAATATGGTGGCTTTCCGTTAGCAAAAAACTTGGAAATTATGTCCAATATGGGTATTTTTTGGAATTGGAGTGACGTGTATGGACGGAAAACCCACCTGTATTTTTCTATTTTTCTGTAACCGGAAGCCACCATATTGAATTTCAAAATAGCATCAGACATGGATTTCTGGACCCTACATGTCACCCGATTCCAAAAATATTCATATTGTGGTGTATTTGACAGTGTTTCCAAGTTTGTCTTCTATCGGAAGCCACCAGATTGAATTCAAAATGGCCTCAGACATCGATTTACGGTCGATACACATCACCCCAATTCTTAAAATACCCATATTGAGGGGTATTTGACAGAATTTTCAAGTTTTTCTCCAACTGGAAACCACCATCTTGAATTTCAAAATGGCCCCAGCCATCTTTTTCCGAACCCTACAAGTCACCAAGATTCCAAAAATACTATACTGTGTGAATTAAAGATAGCCTCAGACATCGATTTCTGGTCCCTACATGTCACCTCAATTCTAAAAATACCCATATTGAGGGGTATTTGACAAAATTTCCAAGTTTTTTCTCTAACCGGAAGCCGCCATATTGAATTTGAAAATGGCCTCAGACATCGATTTCCTGTCCCTACACGTCATCCCGACTGCAAAAATACCAGTTTTGTGGGGTATTGGCAGAATTTCCCATTCAAAGTGTTTTTTATGTTACTTCATACGCGAAGTTAACGATTTTCAGAGTTGGTTGGAAATGCTAACATGAAGCTTTAGTGTGATGATTTATTAGCTAGAGAATGATCTTTAGAAGAGGGTAGGTGGATAGTTCCGTTAGAGTACGGCAGTATGAAAATTGAATAGAAGTTGAAAATGAGCGAAGGGCCATTAAAGCTTCATGTTAGCATTTCCAACCAACTCTGAAAATCGTTAGCTTCGCGTATGAAGTAACATAAAAAACACTTTGAATGTAACAACTCAATGCGGGAGTAGCCGTCAACAATGCTGATGATGGTACAGCACGCAACAACCACCCTACTGCTTTCTCTCTGAGATGATCACGTTGGTCATGACGAGAGGAGCAACACAATAGTTGGGTAAAGAAGAACTGCATTATAACACACCATCGACTGGAAATGCTCTCGCCACGTGGGGCTTTAGGTAGTGATGAAAACGTCGCTAGAACTATTCCACAGCCGCAGTCAGTTTATGAGCAACAAGAGGGACGCACATTTTTGCCTGTGGACTTGGAGACATACTTCAAGTCCCCGCGTACATCGTACGGGTTAGGCAAAAATGTTCGTCTATCTTGAAAAACTGTCGCTTTAATGGCCCTTCGCTCATTTTCAACTTCTATTCAATTTTCATACTGCCGTACTCTAACGGAACTATCCACCTACCCTCTTCTAAAGATCATTCTCTAGCTAATAAATCATCACACTAAAGCTTCATGTTAGCATTTCCAACCAACTCAGAATTTCCCAGTTTTTCTCCAACCGGAAGCCGCCATATTGAATTTCAAAATATCTACAGACATCGATTTCCGGACCCTACACGTCACCAAGATTCCAAAAATACTCATACTTTGGGTAATTTGGTAGTAATTCCCAGTTTTTCTCGCAACGGAAGCCGCCATATTGAATTCAAAATGGCGTCAGACATCGATTTCAGGTCCCTACACGTCACCCCAATTTTGAAAGTACCCATATTGAGATATTTGACAGAATTTCCAAGTTTTTTTCGAACCGGAAGCCACCAGCTTGAATTTCGAAATGGCCTCAGACATCGATTCTGGACCCTACACGTCACCAAGATTCCAAAAATACTCACACTTTGGGTAATTTGGCAGTAATTCCCAGTTTTTCTCGCACCGGAAGCCGCCATATTGAATTCAAAATGGCGTCAGACATCGATTTCCGGTCCCTACACGTCACCCCAATTCCAAAAATACCCATATTAAGGGATATTTGACAGAATTTTCAAGTTTTTCTCCAACCGGAAGCCACCATCTTGAATTTCAAAACGGCCTCAGGCATCGATTTCTGGACCCTACACGTCACCAAGACTCCAAAAATACTCATACTGTGCGTAATTTGGCAGTAATTCCCAATTTTACTACAACCGGAAGCAGCCATATTGAAGTCAAAATAGCGTCAGACATCGATTTCCAGTCCCTACACGTCACCCCAATTCTAAAAATATTCATATTGAGAGGTATTTGACAGAATTTTCAAGTTTTTCTCCAACCGGAAGCCATCATCTTGAATTTCAAATTGACCTCAGACATCAATTTCCGGTCCCTACACGTCACCAAGACTCCAAAAATACTCATACTGTGGGTAATTTGGCAATAATTCCCAGTTTTTCTCCGACCGGAAGCCGCCATCTTGAATTAAAAATGGCGTCAGACATCTATTCCCGGACCCTATACGTCACCCCAATTCTAAAAATACCCATATTGAGGGGTATTTGACAGAATTTTCAAGTTTTTCTCCAACCGGAAGCCACCATCTTGAATTTCAGATTGACCTCAGACATCGATTTCCGGTCCCTACACGTCATCCCGACTCCAAAAATACTCATACTGTGGGTAATTTGGCAATAATTCCCAGTTTTTCTCCCACCGGAAGCCGCCATCTTGAATTCAAAATGGCCTCAGACATCGATTTCCGAACCCTATACGTCACCAAGATTCCAAAAATACTCCTACTGTGGGTAATTTGGCAATAATTCCCAGTTTTTCTCCCACCGGAAGCCGCCATCTTGAATTCAAAATTGCGTCAGACATCTATTTCCGGACCCTATACGTTACCCCAATTCTAAAAATACCCATATTGAGGGGTATTAGACATAATTTTCAAGTTTTTCTCCAACCGGAAGCCGCCATCTTGAATTCAAAATGGCCTCAGACATCGATTTCCGAACCCTACACGTCACCAAGATTCCAAAAATACTCCTACTGTGGGTAATTTGGCAATAATTCCCAGTTTTTCTCCCACCGGAAGCCGCCATCTTGAATTTAAAAATGGCCTCAGACATCGATTTCCGAACCCTAAACGTCACCAAGATTCCAAAAATACTCCTACTGTGGGTAATTTGGCAATAATTCCCAGTTTTTCTCCGACCGGAAGCCGCCATCTTGAATTCAAAATGGCGTCAGACATCTATTTCCGGACCCTATACGTCACCCCAATTCTAAAAATACCCATATTGAGGGGTATTGACAGAATTTTCAAGTTTTTCTCCAACCGGAAGCCACCATCTTGAATTTCAGATTGACCTCAGACATCGATTTCCGGTCCCTACACGTCATCCCGACTCCAAAAATACTCATACTGTGGGTAATTTGGCAATAATTCCCAGTTTTTCTCCCACCGGAAGCCGCCATCTTGAATTCAAAATGGCCTCAGACATCGATTTCCGAACCCTATACGTCACCAAGATTCCAAAAATACTCCTACTGTGGGTAATTTGGCAATAATTCCCAGTTTTTCTCCCACCGGAAGCCGCCATCTTGAATTCAAAATTGCGTCAGACATCTATTTCCGGACCCTATACGTTACCCCAATTCTAAAAATACCCATATTGAGGGGTATTAGACATAATTTTCAAGTTTTTCTCCAACCGGAAGCCGCCATCTTGAATTCAAAATGGCCTCAGACATCGATTTCCGAACCCTACACGTCACCAAGATTCCAAAAATACTCCTACTGTGGGTAATTTGGCAATAATTCCCAGTTTTTCTCCCACCGGAAGCCGCCATCTTGAATTTAAAAATGGCCTCAGACATCGATTTCCGAACCCTAAACGTCACCAAGATTCCAAAAATACTCCTACTGTGGGTAATTTGGCAATAATTCCCAGTTTTTCTCCGACCGGAAGCCGCCATCTTGAATTCAAAATGGCGTCAGACATCTATTTCCGGACCCTATACGTCACCCCAATTCTAAAAATACCCATATTGAGGGGTATTGACAGAATTTTCAAGTTTTTCTCCAACCGGAAGCCACCATCTTGAATTTCAGATTGACCTCAGACATCGATTTCCGGTCCCTACACGTCATCCCGACTCCAAAAATACTCATACTGTGGGTAATTTGGCAATAATTCCCAGTTTTTATCCCACCGGAAGCCGCCATCTTGAATTTAAAAATGGCCTCAGACATCGATTTCCGAACCCTACACGTCACCAAGATTCCAAAAATACTCCTACTGTGGGTAATTTGGCAATAATTCCCAGTTTTTCTCCGACCGGAAGCCGCCATCTTGAATTCAAAATGGCGTCAGACATCTATTTCCGGACCCTATACGTCACCCCAATTCTAAAAATACCCATATTGAGGGGTATTAGACATAATTTTCAAGTTTTTCTCCAACCGGAAGCCACCATCTTGAATTTCAAAACGGCCTCAGACATCGACTTCTGGACCCTACACGTTACCAAGACTCCAAAAATACTCATACTGTGGGTAATTTGGCAATAATTCCCAGTTTTTCTCCCACCGGAAGCCGCCATCTTGAATTTAAAAATGGCCTCAGACATCGATTTCCGAACCCTACACGTCACCAAGATTCCAAAAATACTCCTACTGTGGGTAATTTGGCAATAATTCCCAGTTTTTCTCCCACCGGAAGCCGCCATCTTGAATTCAAAATGGCGTCAGACATCTATTTCCGGACCCTATACGTCACCCCAATTCTAAAAATACCTATATTGAGGGGTATTTGACAGAATTTTTAAGTTTTTCTCCAACCGGAAGCCACCATCTTGAATTTCAGATTGACCTCAGACATCGATTTCCGGTCCCTACACGTCATCCCGACTCCAAAAATACCAGTTTTGTGGGGTATTTGGCAGAATTTCCAAATTTTTCTCAAACCGGAAGCCGCCATATTGAATTTTAAAATGGCCTCAGACATGGGTTTCCGATTCCTACACGTCACTCCTATTCCAAAAATACCCATATTGAGGAAGCCGAAGAAACAAAAAAAAAATTGATTGAAACAAATTTAGAAGTAATAAATTAGCGAAAACCGCAACCATCGCTTATAGAACTCTAAGGTTTTCCTTCCAGTCGACTGCAGCGGAGGTTACGACTCTTGTCACCTAAAATCGTCACTTCAGTACGACTTTTGTCACCCAAATACGACTGTGAGAATAAGGTGAGAGTTCATCGGGTTCATCCCAAGTGACTCTTCTCACCTCACTCGCCAGCTGGAATCGGGTGACACGAGTGACTCGAGTCGTCTCACCTCATTCGCCACGCAGAATAACCCTGACTAACAAAGCTGGTAAAATGAAACGGAAGCTGTTGAGCTCACTCACCAACACACTCACATAAGCAAGCAAAGCAGCAACTGCTTCAAAACGAGTACAGATGAGTGTTGTGATTGTCGGGAATAACCAGATGGGTGATGGATCACCACCGAAGCCGACTTTCACCAGTTGCTATTTACTTATTTCGTCAACTTGATGGATGGTCATGGAGAGAGCTTCCACAAGCACATTGCTAGGAATGCACCAAGCGTTACTACCATCAGCTGTTTAACGATCGTGATTGTGATAGATCGTAACTCTGCCACCAGCACCTCGCTTTCCCAGTGCCTTAATTATGGTCGAGTTTTCTTCCATTCTCCGATTGCCACGTCCAGACTTGCGATATGCAGGAATAGTGCTGTTGCCATCTTGCTTACGTAGACAGTTTTCCAGAGAGCAACCGCCGCTTCTTTCCCCTTAGTCTTCACTTTGCGGAAAGCATCACCAATCTCCTTACGCGGAAGTGCATCCTTCGCAAACATGTGTCTGATGGTGGCAAAATCCTCATAATACAGTCCTGTTATAGCAAAGGTCACTAATTGGAAATTCACTTCCGCATTGAAGCCTTCCAATGCTATGTTGCTGAATTCTCAATTCTGCAACTCGTGGAAGTAATTCCAAAAACCCTTTTCTGAGTAGATCTTGTAGGTGAGCTTCACACCTATACCGAACCAAAAAAGCTTTTGAGGTGTCAGCAACAGCTTCTACCTATACCAACTTCCCTGCCCATGCACGGAAAGCATCAAATTTCTCCAAGGGCGTTTTCAACATAGCCCAACTTGCACAACATAGGGCATGATGTCTTAGCAACACCCACTGCACAAACGTCGAGGATCTTCTCTAACGTCCCTGCATTTCGCACCACCTCCTGCCAGTGATGCAAAATATCATGACACTCACGTGACACTCGTCTTCGCATCAACCGACTAACGCTGACAGATCATTTTGTCACGCAGTGAGAGTTAGAGCCATGGCAAACAACAATCACCAGTAATGTTCGCTGCTCACAAGCAAAACGTTACACTCGCTGCTGATAATGAAAAGCACAACGAAAACAGTGAAGACTTCTGCAGTACGATCATGAGATAAAGCGAAACGACAGAAGAAAATGAAAACAATGTCTACGCATTCCAAGTTCGTCTCGGCAAGCGCGAGTGTGTGAGTTACAAACAAAGCACGCAACATTAAACGGAAGCTGTTGGGCTCACTCTCCAACACACTCACATAAGCAAGCAAAGCAGCAACTGCTTCAAAACGAGCACAGATGAGTGTCGTGATTGTCAGGAATGACCAGATCGGTGATGGATCACAATAGAAGACGACATTCACCAGTTGCTTTTTACTTCTTTCGTCAACTTGATGGATGGTCATGGAGAGAGCTTCGACGAGCACATTGATAGGAATGTGCAAAGCGTTACTACCATCAGCTGTTTGATGATAGTGGTTGTGATAGGTCGCAACTCTGCCTCCAGCAATTGTTTCGGCGATATCTTGCACTCCAACAATCCCTCCCATTTGCCCTACCAAAGCTCTTATCATGCTTTCTTGATACTTCTTGTCTGTTTACCTCAAGAGACCAACAAGAAGAGTAGTTGCAAGATTTTTTTTTTTTTTTTTTTCTTTATTTTAGAGATTTTTAGCCTGAGGCTAGTTTATCTCTTAAAAAGTAGTTGCAAGAGTGCTGTCTGCACACTTGGTGTGCAGTTGGCCCCATAACTGTCTCATCAGAACAGCTTTCTCTGCTCCATCTTGCTCGCTTATTTTGTACTTCTTGTTCATGTACATCGCCTCGCTCAGAGTACAAGTTTGCTACATTTGTGAACAACTCACACAATGCTTTTGAAGTGTACTCTTTTGCACCAATCTTCACAGCTGAGTCATCATCGACCTTATCCTTGACACTACCTTGTCCGTTAGCTCTCTCTGATATTGGAGGTGACAAACTGCATTGTATCAATACTCTTCATTTGATCTGCTGTTGGCTCAATTACCTTAGCGAAGGCTTCATGGAGATGAGCTTGCAGCATCCGGGACTTCAAGTTGTGCGCTTTGTCCAGCTCTGGTTTCTGAAGACCTCCAACCACAATCGGGTTTCCTTAATCGTTAACCAAATAGATCTTGCGTCTCTTTACACCTCGAGCATCTACTTCCGGCAGCTATTCGGCATGCTTGTGCTTGATTTTACTGGCAAGTTTTGTTCGAAGCAGATTTCTTTAGAATGAATGGAGGGTTATTACAAAAGGTAACTGACCACAAGTGTTTTATATACTTCAACAAATTTGCAAAAAAGTTATGTAAATGACGTGCAAAAAAACCCTTAAGGAGTTATGAAAACACCTGATAAAAATCTGCACAGGTCACCAATAAAATCCCCTAATAACTTACAAAATTGTTCTCAAAAGCTCTCAGGGTAATCTTGAAAAAGGTGTCCGAACATACTTTTTTCTACGAGATATTGTAGGATCTCGTCAGAATGCATAAACTCACAGAAGAACCCACACAAAAATGGGTTACAGAATAACTTCAAAGATGACGACAAAATACTAAAAGATAGATATAAGAGGTCTATAGGGTTTCAAAAGGTTTCAGTGAATTTTGGAAAAAAATATACAAGCGTCCTTTGAAACCTGACCTGTGTCCAGGTCAAGGCAAAACCGAGCAGTCACCCAAGATGGAAATCTTTTACGTTGGCGCTATGCACCACTAGGGGTAGGCAGGCCATAAGTAATTAAGTATGTCATTTGAAGGAGGTCCATCGAATGCCTGAGCTCATGAAACACCGTTGGCAAAAACACGTTTAAGGTCAGAATACCTTCAAAAAAGGCATACACATTTATCAAACGATCTCAGACGCAATTTGCATTGAGACCAGTAATGGAAATAAGGTACACAAACGGATTACGATTCGAAGAATGACTTACTTAGCTTACCTTTCAGGCTAAAATGCCTGGGCGTCTCAGCCTGAAGTCGTCTCTATTCCACTCGATCCACAATCTGTAGTATTTACAACGGGTCTTCTTGTGGGACTGTTTTACCAAAGGACCATCGTGCACAGGACGAGGACGATGATCAGCCGCCCCTAACAAAGAGAGAAGACGCTGTTTTAACTTTTGAGTCGCCCCTAACATGGAAAACAGACGCTCGGATATGCTGCGCCCTCCGAAGAAGTGTCAACAATTGAAAAGGCCTCAGCTCCATTTAGTAAACAAACCTTGTAAGGCCATTTTGTCGCGAACTGAAGTCCGCCAACGCAAACCAACAAAATGAACAGGTGGGGGAAATTCTCCTCTACCCGATTGTGTCTTAGCTTTGCTAATGTAGGTTTCGGTTCGCGAGAAAATGGCCTTACAAGGTTTGTTTACAAAATGGAGTTGAGGCCTTTTCAATTGTTGGTCTTGTATGTTCTCTCGGGGGTGGATTATCTGATCTTTTCTATCGTTAATCGTACCCTAGCCGGCACCGGGGGAAAGTAGGGATAGGAAGGAGTAACTGGACAAGCTAAAGACCACTTACTGGGGTATTTCTCGTACCTGTAGGTACGCTTATAAGTCCTATAGTCCAGCCGTTTATTAGCCGAAACGAAAAGCTCCGGTGAAAATCTCATTCTAGACCAGCATCTGTCTCCAATGGAAACCTTAGGAAGGTCTATAGAAGAAACCCCATAAGCTTTCCAAAAATCGAGTCAAACACGACATGAGTTAATATTTTTAAAGTCTATCGAAAATCTCCAAATAAGGCCTGTAAAATACCTGCAGAGGTCCTTAAATTGTGTTCCAGGGTCTCTGAAGCAGGCGAATCTCTAGAGTTCTCAGACTTATACCCATGAGAACTCCTGCCTATAGATATGTTTTCACTATTGCTTCGGATGGCTTCTACTTGATCAAACATTCGCCACAGGCTCGGGGTTGGACGGTCAAATTGACTTGCTCCAAGATTGTGCTGTAATATATTCTACCCTGTAAGGTGTCCACGATGAGCAGATCCCTTGAAGTGCCTTTTTATGGTGGTTAGCTCCAACCGATATTATCCTCCGATTAAATCCCTATCAAGTATGTCCGGCTGCCTAGATGTCGACATCAGAGTTCATCAACACCGCCCTAAGCAAACACTTAGCAGAATATGCAAACAGGGACGGTATTAAAAGTTAATCCGGGTTGGAGCTTACCGCCATTAGTGTTTGAAAAGGCTCCAGATCGATCAACTGTCAACGAGTTTCATAGCTGGGCAGGTGAAACGGGTCTCTCCAAAGCAGCTTCCTCAGAGCGAATCGAGTAAAACGGCGCTGAACGGACTGAACTCTTTCAGCTCAATTGCTGTTCCTAGTTCGGATTCCAGACCGAAGAACAGTATTTCAAAATGGAGCGCACCAGGAAACAGTACACTGATTTGAGACAGTAGATGTTGGATGAACTCCTAGCTATCCTGAAGCTTGAAGCCCAATATCCTTGACGCTTTGTCGACAACTTACGTACGAGATGTGTTGCTTGTATGTTAGATGCGAATCCATAATCACTCCCACATCTTTTACGAGGTTCACACGTTCGATTGTTGTGCCCAGGAGTCAATTACTAACGGTTCTTTGTTCCGAGTAAAAGTGATTACTGAAAAATTCGCAGGGTTGAACATCATTCGGTTCAAATTACACCAGGCTTCGAACTGACGTTGGAAGAAAGTGACAGTCATCAATCGAGCGTATCCAAAAGTAATTTAGGCCTATTCTGCGCGGCGTGTGAGGTGAGGTGACACGCTGTCACTTCTGCAGTGACAATTGTCACCTCGCACAGAACAACAGGACAACATTTTAAGATCATCTGCACACGATAGTAGGAAGCCTTTGATGATGAAATTCACCTTATTGAAGTAAAGTAAAAAATCAACGGTCCCGGGTGACTTCCTGGGGGTATTCCTGGCTTGGCTGCATAAACATCCTATGGCAACCATCAGCTCTCAATCAGTGAGATATGAGCGAAACCTTCGCAAGTGTATTAGGCCTATTCTGCGCGGCGTGTGAGGTGAGGTGACAGGGAAGTGACAATTGTCACCTCGGGTGAGGTGACTCTCCATGCAAATCAAACGGAGAGTCAACTGCAACTTGACAATCGCGATGGCATGGACAACCAAAGAAGGATGATGATGATGAGAAACTTGCTTTACTAATGGCGATAAGATGCCGTGTCCTGAGCGCTTACGAGACAGAGATCCAAGCTACGGTAGCGTTGCTGCCCTATTCTCATCGAAAAGGCTTACTGATCCGGTATAAAGTTCTGAGCGTACAGGGTCTGGATGGAGAAATCCGTACAAGTTCATAAGATATTCCCCCTTATTCTGCGCCGCGAGTGAGGTGAGGTGACTCGCTGTCACTAGTGAGGTGATACAAGTCACCGCGAGTGAGGTGACTCTCCATTTGATTTGTACGGAGAGTCACCTCACTCGCGATGACTTGTGTCACCTCACTAGTGACTCGCGGCGCAGAATAAAGGGGATTCAGTGAATTTCGTAGAAGTTTAGGAAATTTTTTATAAGCTATGAGAAAATTATAGAAGTTCAGGGAATTTGTTAGAAGTTTGTGGAATCCCCCGCAAATACAGGGAACTTCATAGAGGCACTTGAAACTTCTTAGGTCTATTCTACGCGGCGTGTGAGGTGAGATGACTCGCTGTCACTAGTGAAGTGACAATTGTCACCTCCGGTGAGGTGACTCTCCATTTGATTTGCATGGAGACTCACCTCACCCGAGGTGACAATTGTCACTTCACCATCACTTCACTGTCACCTCACCTCACACGCGCCGCGTAGAATAGTCCTATCTGATAAGCTCAATGAATCGGAATGAAGTTCATGGATCTTTGTTTGAGTTTACGGAGCTCAATTTAAGCTCAACAAATTTTGTGTTGTCATCCCTTAGATATTCATTCAACACGGCAGGTTGATCAGGGAGAACTGAAAAGATCTCCAGATAATCAACGATTTCAGTTAAGTCCTCTGTACAGGGTTGCATCCACTCACTTAGTTATTAACATTTTTTTATTGTTGGCTCATTGGATGCTATATTGATGTGTTGTTCCTGTTAGTTACATGAACCAGGTTGAAAAGTATGTGATTGACACATAAAACCTGTAAATTTGACTCTCAGAGAGTCACATTTTATAATTTTGTTCCGTGCGGTTCTGCTCTTCTTATGATTCTTGACAGTTACCTATAAACGTGAGACAGGCTTTTTTGTGAGAAACCCATTTAATGATGATGGCAGAGAAGTAAGACTCGATCTGAAGTTCGTCCTGCTTTGTCTTCCTCAGGCTAAATGTAGTGAATCGCGAGCTAACTTCAATGTGACTCGAATAATTCAACGACCTCAACGAACTACCAGGGAGCTCCTGACTGCTTTTTATTCATGTTCTAGCAGCATAAAATCGCACGATTTGCAACGGGAGAAAACTGGCCCTGATTGTAAACTGAAATAAAAACGCAATCTGTCTTTGCGAACAATTTCCAAAATCTCCTATCAGATACTTTTAGGCCTATTCTGCGCGGCGTGTGAGGTAAGGTGACTCGCTGTCACTAGTAAATTGACAATTGTCACCTCGGGTGAGGTGACTCTCCGTGCAAATCAAATGGAGAGTCACCTCACCCGAGGGGACAACTGTCACTTAACCATCACTTCACTGTCACCTCACCCCACACGCCGCGCAGAATAGGCCTGTTTGACTACATTTCACGATACTTTCCAACGATTCCCCTAAGCTGAAAAAAAAAGTTGTAGATAGTTTTGAAAACCATCCTAGGATTGAACCCGAAAAGGAATAAACACACACCAGCGAGCGGTAGAACGAGGGAGGGCAAGGTCAAAATGGAAGCTAGTTTATGTTAAAATTTAATTCTATGAAAAAAAAAATGGAAATCCCCCTAATTGTAAGCTAAGCTCTATTGATTATTATTATTATCATTACATTATTGATACTGATAACAGAAAAAAAAACACATATTAACAAAGAATCAAGACAAGAAACAAAACTCACACAAAAAATACTATATACTTACATTCATATTACATCGCCTCTGTGCCGCCTTTTTACATTTTGATTCTCTAATACCAATTGATTGACGAAAAAAAAAGCGAAAACGAAATGATAATTATATATTTATACCTTAATCGCGGCCTGTGGATGGCGAGGAAAAGGGAAGCATTTTAGGTCCCTCCATCTCCGCCTTCGGAATGGAACAGGACAACCTTATAGGTTTACGTCGGAAGCGTCTGTTTTAAGTTGTGCTTATTGGCATTGGTGTAAGGAAAATGTGGCAGTGCTGCCAGATAATTGATAGAATTGAAGGAACGAACGTGGAACTGCTCGGATCGAAAACCGAAGAAGCGTTCGATACTTTTAAGTGCTTGTATTTTTTGTTTTAACGTGACAAACCCGCCTTGTGTAACATAACGAAGCTTGCTTATTCAGTATTGAGTCGAAACTCCTGTTCCGAGAGCTTATTTCATTCCTAATTTCTAAATTTGCTCTTAAGTCTTAGAGAATCCGCTTGGCAGAACTAACATTAAATAACAGAAGAAAAATCGTACCGTAGCTGTCTACCTATTAAGAAGGAAAACAACCGTACCAAGTAGCGAAAATAAAACAGACACGATAAGTCCCAGTTCGGACAATAAGATGCTTTATTTGAAATCACACATCACAAAAAAGCAAACAAACAAAACAAAACACACTATGAATGAAACGTGAATTGTGCGTTGTGCTTGATATGGACAGTAAAACAAACTCTCCCAAATAGCGGAAACTGTGTTTATACTAGCTCAAACTAACGGTGTTAAGAATCGATGTTCGCAAAAACAAAACAAAAAAGGAATGTGACAAAGACACAGACGGAACAGAGACTGGTTTACTAAAGAAAAAAAATGGTGGTAAAATGTAGTAAAAAACAACTTGAATAAAAAATAAACTAGTAAAGTGCTTAAAGGACATTATTTTGGTAACTGCTTTTTTCCCTTCCGTTGCTTATGGAAAGAAAATACCAAATTTATCAACAATGCGTTGTAAAAATTAACACACAAAAATTAAAAAAAAAACTATATATTAAGTGACGATGAAAACCTTTCTTCGTTCCTCAAATGATCCCTTTCACCAGAAGAAGGCACATTAGAAGCGGAAATCCTTCTTCCACTTGATAGGCAAAATATATGACAAAAAAAAAATACAATTGGAATCGGTTAACTAAATCTCTTCGAACAAAGTAAAAACAACAACAACAACAAAAGTGTATCAAATCTAATCTTAACTAAAATCGCATTATACAATTATCATGATTAATATATTATTAAATCTATATATAGCACAAGCAAGCTTCTGTGATGGGTTTCATTCATATTATTAAAAAAGAAAAACAATCAAGCAGCAAAATCAAGTAAGATCAAAACAAACCAACCTGCTAAATGATGCTTAAGGTGCAGCAGAACATCAAAAGACGGCGACGAAAACAATGCATACTAATGATTGAGGAAACAAACAAACAAAAAATGAAGAAACATCTAGCTGAAACCACACAAAACATACCGAGTAAAATACAACAAAGGAAAGAGGAGATCGAGCGAAGGGAAGAACAAACCAAAAGCGAGCAAGATCAGTTTAGTGTAAAATACAAAACAGATTAGCAAGTGGAATATCAGAAATAAAAATTGATTTCAAATAAAGACAAAAAGAAACAAAGGGAGAAGCTTTTTAACACTGATTTGAGAAATTCCATTCCCCGTAGATGCCCGCCAACGAAGACCAAAACTTTTGTATGGAAAATCAAATTTGATCGAAAACGGAAACTGAGGAAATAATTCGATCGATTTCATACGAAACGTTTATGGAATTTAACCAAAAGAATTTATTTTGAATTTCATACGATAGAAATATGAACGCGCACCTCTGTGCCGTGTCGAATGAACTTAATTCTCCTCTACCAGGGGAACAGTTTAAAGAGACGTTAATAAATTTAAGCGCACCTCTGTTATCATTTATGTTTTTTTGCAATAGACATATAAGGATTTAATAAATGTGTCATATGAAAATGATACGTTATGAGTATGAAATTTACGTTTCATTCGTATATGAATAAGAAACCAGAGGAATACGAAAAGCAATCGAATCAACTATGAAATTCATTGTAGCTATTTGTTTTTTTTTTTTTTTCTTGCAACTTAATTATATACATTTAATTATAAATTCATATTTATTTTATAAACAACGAAAAATTAAACGTTGAAGTGTTGTATTTGAGTTTTTGTATTATAATCAACATCACTCAAAAATTAAGTTTAAAATTTTAAGCGC
Organism: Ochlerotatus camptorhynchus; assembly: GCF_037179485.1. Classification (NCBI taxonomy): domain Eukaryota; kingdom Metazoa; phylum Arthropoda; class Insecta; order Diptera; family Culicidae; genus Ochlerotatus; species Ochlerotatus camptorhynchus. The sequence continues at coordinate 734,708 of NW_027040694.1, read as the reverse complement.
CGGGACTACAATCTGCCTGGCTATTGACGCCACTGGTTCCAACTTTAACTCAGTTACGTTCGTTATCGCAACAGGATTACAGTAACCGCAGTATTTTGATATTAGACAGATTCTGTGGAGAAATTGATAGTAAATATTTGAAATAATCTTTATATTACCTTCTTACGTTTTTTTTTTCTAGCCATTCTGCAATTCACATCCAAATCAAATCGCTCTTCTGGATCTGGCAGTACGATATAATGGTCGTCATTAAAGCCATGCACTCTATAATTTTAAATATGCAGGTAGAATCCGGAATATTATTTAGAATTCAGCCTCTCAATACAGCCCAAGTTTCCGCCGGAACTTTAACGTACGCTAGTATTTTAGGCTCGTACGCCAAATTGTTTTGTTTTGAACAAATCATACGAGCGTTTCATACGAACGACGTATGATTTTTTTTTTCACACAAGATCAACTCATAAAGTTCATGAGTTATGAATTTTAGGGCCTTATTACGGGTGTCACCACACGGTGATAAGGAAGTGATACTTGTAGAGTTCAGTAATATTATACGTTATACAGAGGTACGCCTCTGTATGGTTGGGCTAGAATACATCCCTGTATTCGTCTAGTAGTATTGGCGAACTATAGGAACGAGAGGATGATCACAAGCGATATCGAGTTAGTTGCGATACGAATATCACTGGAGGTGGACGACAGTAGCTGGTTGAAACAGAACAAACCAAGAGGCATCGGGTGATTCTACAATTTGGCGCAGCCGGTACGATTTTTTTATAGAGATCGGTGACTGGAGAGATGGAGGATAATTTTACTTGGATACGGTACGTAGATGTAATTTCATGAATTGTGTTTAAAGATGCACCTGTGGAAACAAATTATGATGAAGCAAGTCCAGCTAAGAAGCTGCAGTGCTACGCGAGTCCGGTTTTCAACCGAAGCGCTAGAGGAAAAAGCGAGTCCAGTGAAACACTGAAGCGCACTATCACATTGCTAGGCCAGTTGATGAGCTGTAGAGCACAAGCGAGTCCGGTTATCAACCGAAGCGCTAGAGAAAAAAAAAGCGAGTCCAGTGAAATACTGAAGCGCATTAGGAACAACATTGCTAGGCCAGCTGATGAGCTGCAGAGCACAAGCGAGTCCGGTTGTAAACCGAAGCGCTACAGGAAAAAGCGAGTCCAGTGTAACACTGAAGCGCACTACTACTACTACATTGCTACGCCAGCCTATAGGCTGAAGAGCAAGAGCGAGACAGGTGATCTACCTTAGCGCTGTTTGATAAGTGAGTGAGTGAGACCAGTTGTTTCAGACTGTAGCACATGACTAATCTAGAAGGAATTGACCAGCAAATGTGGCTGAAGAGTATAGTGATGTCCGATTTTCTCAATTAAATGATTATTTATTAATCGAGAAGTAATAGGACATCACTACTGAAGAATCAGAGAGATAGCGTGGGAGTGTGAGTCGCATGAATATTGTTAGCTCAGTCGTAGATTGAAAAACGAGGGGGAGTGTGAGACCATAACTTCGTAGCACACATGGAAGTCATATTTGATACTACACTCAAGGCTAGACCACTGAACGGTCGATTGGAAAGCTGAAAGTACAGATGACCGCAAGGCGAGTCGAAGGGTTGAAGTGCGAGAGCGAGCGCAATGAAATAAATCGCTTGATAAAAATAAGGCACAGTAAAATGCTGAAGTGCATTATTGTTGATTCGTAGTGAAATTAGTGAATAAGCCAGATCAGTTGTTGCAGATCATAGTGCAAATTATTGGGGACTATCTGATAGACCAGAAAGCAACTGATTTTAGGAAATTGGATTTTAATAGACAAAAAAAGAAAACAAACGAAGTTAGAGGAAATAGTATGATCAATTGATTGATTGATCGATTTCCTTTATTTAAGAGATTTTCAGCCGTAAGATGGTTCATCTCCGGATAGAAAGATTATGATTTGTGAGACCAGGATTTAGAAGAATTCAGTAGCTTTTAAGCTTTAGAGCTAGAATATGTGAGTGAAGCGACGTTTAACAAAATTTCGATGCATGCTATAAACACAGATAATTCTGGTCCAGAGAAATATGAAGCATAGAACAGGAAACCAGGGGACTAGCATCCCTATATCAATCCTATACGATTGATCGTAGGAAACATCGCGGGCCTTATTTAAATTCTGCCCGCATGATGGTGGAAAAGGATGGAAAATCATGTTTGAAGCAAAAGGACAGGGCAGATGATAGCATAAAAAAACATGGCTGCAAGTCAGTTTTCTGAAGAAAACTATTCAACACGTGTGTTTGTAGATTTTTATTTGAGATCAAGTACTGATTTAAAACACCGAGTGCAACCAACAATCAATACGAAACTAACGATTTTAAATTGGCTCACCACTTTAGTAGCCTATTGGTCCCAAGCAAACGATTAACGTACCCTATTCTAGTTGAAATTCTATTACTACACTATGTTTGTTTTGATTCGCTATGAAAGTTTGACAGATAACATCAGGGGTGTGTGGATTCATGCAGAACATGCAGGGGTGAGTGAAATAGCTTGGGACTGCTTGGGACCGTTGTTCTGGTACTGAGTGAGCCAAAAATAATAATGATTTTCTTCGGGACCCAGTAGTCTTAGAGTTACCTCTATGGTACAACTGCAGACCTACGGACAGTGATGTCAATATTCCAGTTTAAACTGGATTCTTCCAGTTTTTTTTACAACATCCAGTCAAACAGTTAAATCTTAAAATCTTCCAGTTTTTTCAATTATTGTCCAGTTTTATCCAGTTTTTACATAGCCCCGTGTATAGAACTGGTTGTTTTACCCATTGATTGATGTATTTCCTTTTAGAATGCAAAAGCATGATTCCTATCCCCTCTAAGCCTCCTTAACTTCCCTTCGCTTATATTTATCTTGATAATGACAGTGAGTGGTGAAGATGGTGGCTGTATGGCTATCTCTTTTTGTCATGTGACCCGCGTTTTGCATAGAAAGAGATGCAGTTTTTCTCGAGGTTTTTCTTTGTTCGGTGGCTTATGCTGTGCTATAGACCTTTTTGACGTTAAATCGTCTTTCTCTATCTAGCACGCATGGATGAATCGGCGGTTTGTTTTCCCACTAATCTGTTTCCCTCTTGCTCGCACTCGTTCGATTTAAATGGTGCAGTAGTGTGCGCCGATTAAACGTCAAAAAGCTCTATGCAAGGTGCCATTCTCTATTTGCATTTGATGTGTCGATTTTCTGATATTTATTAAGCGATTCGACAGCTATTCCAAAGCATTTTGAAGTGATTTATCTAAGGTTTATCAATATGTTTCTTCTGAATCCGTGCTTGTTTAAGTGGTTTTGCATTCCCATGAATCGTAATTTCTGGAGTGTTGGAATGTTTCCGGCATTTGCCGAAGTAAATCCGAACATAACTGAAGTAATGTATCATTTTCCAATTTTTGAGTCAAATAACTTATGAATTTATGCAATGGTGTTGTGCAATACGAGTTTATAAAAATATTTGATTCAAACTAATCCCGCTTTAACGATCCGATTCATGTCTGGCCTTTTTTTAAGCCAACCCATGTTTTGAATATTTCCCTCCTTTGTCACCATTGTTGTTGATTTAGGCTACAAAAAATGTCCATTATATCATTAATCTCTTTTTATAATCATTTCAGTACTGAATGTGAATTCCACGAATTTCATTTTCAAGGACGTCTACATTGGCTTTTTGTGAACCTATCCTGTTTGTCAAATTTGGCGGTATTTTGTGAAAAATGCCGAAACGAAAAGCAGTTCCGAATGCAGGAAATTTACTTAAATACTTCAAAATCTTCGGTATGTTATCAGCTTTCCCTAATGCATAATTGAGTAGTAATATGATGATAGGCAATTTGCTCTTTGCAAACAATAATTGCAACTGCAATTATTATGAATTAGAACATCAGCTGGTAAAAGAGCTCTTAGTCTATCTTGTGCTCTGCCTGGCTTAGTTCTCATTAACTCCGCATTTGTAGTCATTCTTCAAAAAAGAAAATGCCTGTTCAAAAAGCATCGATTTCTAATCATTTTTGCGTGTTTATTATATTTTTAGGAGCCGAGTCTCAGGACAACCATACAAGCTCTCGTGAACGTGATGATGATGTGAAAAAAGCTGAAGAAGCTAATAATGAGTCTCGTAATAATGACATAACATCTCGACAACATGATGACGATGAAAAACACTCTGGATTTTCTCGAAGGGTTCCAACCACTGGTAATCAACACCCAAGCAATTTTCTACCAGAGAAACAATCAACTGACCAGCCTTCACAGTTCACAGAAGAGGGTTGTGCATGGAAATTCGACGAACTAAATAACGGTACCAGCAGAAATGGTATACTTAACATTTTTTGGTCAAATAATTCAACAGCTAATGTTTGCGCACTTTTTAATAGGGGATGAAAATGGTTCTCAGGATGCATTCAGGTCTCGTGATGACTTTAAAAATATAGCTGGTTGCTCTCGATCGCTAACTAGAACTGAGGCGTTACTGACGAATCAATCAGTTAACAAAATTTCGATAGATATCACAAAGGATTTTCAGCACGATCAAAAGGAGACGGTCGATTATATTAGCGCTGATGATAGCGACTGCAACGATGAGTCAGAACTGGTAAAATAATCCTGCAATTTTTACTTTATTTTATAACAAGCCATTTATTTAATTATCGTAGGTGACTGTCGTGAAATCGTCGAAAAATCCAAAGAAAGCTGGTCAAAAATACTCCAAGGAATGGGAATTTAAACTTCCATGGCTGATTGCATCATCCTCGGACAATCATGCTGGTCATTGCACTATCTGCGACGTTGATATTAAGTGCTGGGCAGGAATAATTGATTTTCATAAGCATAGCGAGCGCAAAAAGCATCTACAGAAAGCAAAGGAAGTAAAAATTGTATCCAAAAGCATGAAGCATTACACGGGCGGTGAGTTAAATAGCAAAGCTCGCAACTCAGAGCTACAACTATGCGCTTGGGCTGCAGCAAACAATAAATCTGCGTCGGATATTAAGGCATTTGCTGCATGCTTGCCTATAATTTGTCCAGATTCCGAAATCGCTAGAACTATACGATTAGGCCGCACAAAAGCAACATCTATAATTACAAATGTGCTGGGAGAGGGTCAACTAGAAGATCTGAGCGAGCACTTGAAACATCATCCATTTAGCCTTATTGCGGACGAGTCTACCGACGTGTCGACAAAAAAATCATTGGTTCTAGTTGCACGGACTTTCTTTTGGAAACAAGACGCCCTACAAGTTCGAGATTGCTTTTACGATGTGATCGAAGTGACAGAGACTGACTCGCGAACCCTGTACGAGGAAGTTGTTTCCTCTTTTGAAAGAGCAGGGATACCATATCGCCAGAACTTGTTAGGTTACGCTGCGGACGGTGCGTTAAACATGACCGGACCAGTGAAGTCTCTTGGAGCACTGCTTAATAAAGACTGTCCTTCTTTATTTATCCTTAAATGTGTTTGTCATAGTATGGCACTGTGCGCTGCTTATTCATGCAAACACATCCCTGACGAAGTTGAACAACTCTGTAAGGATATTTATTCGTACCTAAGTTGCAGTCCACTACGAAACAGTAAATTTAAAGACATACAGACGCTGCTGGAGTTAAAGCCCCTTAAGATGCTCCACCCGTCCGCAACTCGTTGGCTTTCCCTTGAAAGCGTGGTGAAACGGGTGTTGGAGCGCTACGAAGCATTAAGGATTTACTTCGGGTTTGTACAGAATGTGGATCAAGTAGAAAAAAACCGTGTTAAGACCATTTTTGATGGACTAAACAATCCTTGCACGAATCTTTATCTTACTTTCTTAACGTATGCTTTGAATCTAGTGAACAAAATTAACAAACTGTTTCAAAGTGAAACGTCCGAATTGCATGTTTTACATTCGACTATTACGCGGCTTTTTAAAACGGTTTTGGATAATTACTTTCGATCAGATTATATGAAATCGCTTCAAAATTTGAATGATGTGGAGTTCGATCAAAAAAACTATGTTGATTTAAATCAGGTTTATGTAGGAGCTGCAGCAGCATTTTTGATTGAAGAATATGTAAAAGAGAACAAAATCAATAGCAATGATTTGAATGAGTTCAGAACAAATATTATACGGTTCTATATTACCTTGTCTCATCAGATTTTAAAAAGATTTGATTTCAATCATCCGTTGATCAGCAATATGTCAATTCTTGATCCAAAAAATGTGCTGGATGGAAAACATTCCACCATTTTGCCCTTGATTCGCAGCATTCCAAATATTGTACATCCTTCCAAATATCAAGATACGGATGATGAGTTCCGGGAACTGAGGAACATAGATTTTGAAGATTTAGGTCAGGAGAAGGATGCTATATTATTCTGGGGCAAGATTTTGTCTTTAAAAACATATGATGATTCATATGCATTCCCAAATTTACGAGAATTAATCCCCAGATTATTGATATTGCCCCATTCATCAGCCACGGTTGAAAGAGTTTTTTCAACTTACAATATAAATAAAACCAAAATTCGGAACAGGCTGGGTACAAGCACAATGAAAGGTATTTTGGCTACAAAAAACTACGTTAGTTTCAATAGTGACAAATCGGGGTCTGTTAATATTAAACAGAATGTGAGGGCCAAATACAATTATAATATGTATGAAGCAACCAGAAAGGACGGCAGGGAGAAAGAAAACAAAGAGAATTAATGACTTTTAACTGTTAAGTTTTGTTTAATTGTTACAAATAAATATTTTTGTTTACAAAAGAAGTTTTCATTTTACATACGTATGATTCGCCAACGAAAGAAGTAAAACTTTCTGCTACTTTAGTATACTAAACACTCATTTTTCCATTTTGTTGGCTATCAAGTCAAAACTGCCTCAATTTTTATCTTTTCTGAGTACATCAACATTTGCTCATTTACAGTATTCAGTATTCGTCATATGGCCCCAATTTCCATCGTATGCGTTAAAACAATAAAAACAGAACACTTCAGCGAATTTACACGATCAGATTGTCTGTTTAATTGAAGACAAAACGCGTCAAAACCGTCCCAGCAATTAAACGATTTCTGTGACGTTTTCGGCGCGATTTGTTTCCAATGAATCAGAAAATAACGTTTTTGCTGACGAATTAAATTACATTTAGTGTCAATAAATTAGCATTATTCCATGAAATCTAGATGAAAATTTCAATTGGTCCTATCTGAATTGATTGATTCTCTTTATCGAGTTTCTCTTTTGATAACCACGGCTATGCAAGCACATTTAGTGTTATTTTCGCCACATACTTTGTGTTTGCATGAGGTTATTTCAAAGCGCCCAAAACGACAAACACAGCTGGGAATATTCTTGCAACTGAATTATTATCAATAGAGCAAGTCGATCAAATCAGATAGGACCTATTGAAATGTTCATCAAGAAATGATAAATTTTACGGGGGTATGAGGAAGAGACATCATTTACTCAAATTAATACATCTAATTTCAGATTTATTACAAAAGGATAAGATTCATACTGCTGTTTTTTAGTTATTTTTATAGCGAATTCGTTTATTATCGGGGTTGGAACCAGTTCCAACCCAGTGCGAAACCGAACTTTTTGTCAGTGCGAACCTCAACCTGAGCTAGGTTTTAAAAACAAACGATCGAACTGACGTTAGTCAGAAAACAAGCAGGCCCAATCTTGATACCCGATCCAGGTTGGAACTGAATAATAAACGAATTCGCTATTAGAATCCAGTTTTTTCCAGTTTTTTTTTAGCATTCTTCCAGTTTTTAAAAAAAAAATATTGGCAACGCTGCACGGATAATATTTCCAAGCACGCACACAGATGCCGTTGTTGTTGGATGGACTGATAATCGAACACTAATCTAAATGATGAACCATAACACAATGAGAAACTTTCTGAGACAGTATGAAAACGGCGTCCGTGGTGTAGTGATAAACGTGACTGCTTCTTATCCCAGTGTGAATGCTTTCAATGTCTTTCGAAATCTTTGGGTTTTTGTGTGATGTGTCTGATAACGTCTTCCTTTGACAGAGAAGTAAAGTCGTTGGTCCTGGTCCATATAGTGACGGGTGCGATATCTACCCAGGTGTGAAACAGCCCCATGGAATTCAATGGTCGTCAAGGGAATTCAATCGATGCCCGTCGGCGGCACTTGATTGCGGAGCTGAGGCCAACGTCAATAAAAAAAAAATGGAATCGAAATCCAAAATTTCATCACTTTTGGTACACTGGAACTATTTTAAATAAGTACGATTACATTAGCAAAAATCACCATCTTAGCGCCCCTTGGTGGAACTTTGTATAGGAGCGAGCTGTCAACGAATAGATTTAGTGTCAACGATCAAAAAAATTTAAATATTGATTTAAAAATCGAGATGAATGTCTACGGGATCGATAAAAATATCGTTGTCTCAGAAAACAAAGCTCTATCAGATGATGTATAAAAATCGATATATTTTTCGAAGTTAAACAACCCAATTACAAGACCTGATTCTTAATCTTTTTGGTATGACATAGGAATAAGGCTCTATGGTCTAACTCTTAGCAATAAGTTCAATTTAGGATGTGATCTTGCACATTTTATAAATGTCTGGATGACATTAGTGTTGCTGATCTTTGGTTGGCATAAATAGCTAAGGAAGGGCTCCATAGAACACGTACTTGATTGCAGGAGTAAACTTGTGTGAGAGCGTGAAAGCCAGGGAGAGCAGAAAGAAGTATCCCGAGCAGCACACTTGTCGCTGAACAGTTGCGGTTACTTATATGAAACTTGTTACGGTGCACGTGTGCTCCTTGGGGTGCTCTTCGTATTGGAAAAGTGACTTAATTTTTCCAACGTAAGAAATAATGCGGTAAAAGTCGATTAACAGTCTTAATAGGGAAGAGCACAACTACGGTATCAGTGCCCATTTCCATCATATCGAATAGAAACCGTCCATTATTTTAATGTGTTCAATCTATTAACAAAAATTATTTATGAGGTTGTTAATCCCATCAATAATACAACACTCCTGAATGATGAGAAGCTCATACAAAATAAAACATAAGTAGGTTTTATCTTCTCCTAAAAAAACAAAATCACCTGGTAGAATTGATCTAGAATGTTATGGTCTTGATTGTTGGAGTATTTCGGAGCTTGCTTTGTTTGGTTGGAGTGGAGAAGGGATGTATAGCTATCTATACTAGCTATCAATCAGGCTAAGGCCTTGTTGTCCTCTGCTGTCCGAAGAAGTCGTCTCCACTCTACTCGATCCATGGCCACAGTTCGCCAGCCTCGTAGTCTGCGAAGGGTCCGCAGGTCACCTTCTACTTGGTCGATCCACCTTGCCCGCTGCGCGCCTCTTCTTCTTGTTCCTGTTGGGTCGCTTTCTAGAACCATTTTCACTGGGTCGTCATGCGGCATTCTTACGACGTGCCCAGCCCACCGTAGTCGCCCAATTTTTGCAATGTGGACGATGGATGGTTCTCCCAGCAGCTGGTGCAATTCGTGGTTCATTCGCCTCCTCCACGTTCCGTCATCCATCTGCACTCCACCGTAGATGGTACGCAACACCTTCCGTTCGAAAACACCAAGGGCGCGTTGGTCCTCCACGAGCATAGTCCAGGTCTCGTGGCCGTAAAGGACCACCGGTCTAATCAGCGTCTTGTAGACAGTCAACTTCGTGCGGCGGCGAATTTTATTCGACCGAAGCGTCCTCCGGAGTCCAAAGTAGGCACGATTCCCTGCCATAATGCGTCTTTGAATTTCTCTGCTGGTATCATTTTCGGCGGTCACCAGTGAGCCCAAATACACGAACTCATCGACCACCTCGATTTCGTCACCGTCAATCTGAACTCGGGGTGGGAGGCTAACATTGTCTTCCCTAGAACCTCTTGCTTTCATATATTTTGTCTTTGATGCGTTGATGGCAAGTCCAATCCGTCTAGCTTCAGCCTTCAGTCTGATGTACGTTTCCGCCATCATCTCAAGGTTCCGTGCCATAATGTCAATGTCATCGGCGAAACCAAGGAGCTGGATGGACTTCCTGAATATCGTGCCACTCGTGTCTATCCCAGCTCTTCTGATCACACCTTCTAACGCGATGTTGAACAGCAGACACGAAAGTCCATCACCCTGCCGTAACCCCCTTCGAGATTCAAAGGGACTCGAGAGTGTCCCCGATACTCGAACAACGCACGTCACTCGATCCATCGTCGCCTTGACCAATCGCGTCAGTTTATCCGGAAATCCGTACTCGTGCATAATCTGCCATAGCTGATCTCGATCGATTGTGTCGTATGCGGATTTGAAATCGATGAACAAATGATGTGTGGGCACGTTGTATTCGCGGCATTTCTGCAGAACCTGCCGAATCGCGAAAATTTGGTCCGTGGTAGCGCGGGCACCCATGAATCCCGCCTGGTATTGCCCCACGAACTCTCTTGCATATGGTGACAGACGGCGGCATAGAATTTGGGAGAGTACCTTGTAGGCGGCGCTCAGCAGTGTGATCGCGCGGTAGTTGCAGCAATCCAACTTGTCGCCCTTTTTGTAGATTGGGCATACGACACCTTCCATCCACTCCTCCGGTAATATCTCCTCCTCCCAAATCTTGGCAATTACCCAGTGCAGCGCTCTAGCCAGTGCTTCACCACCGTATTTCAATAGCTCACTTGGTAGTTGATCTACACCAGTTGCTTTGTTGTTCTTCAGCCGACCGATCTCCTCCTCAACTTCTTGAAGATCAGGGGCCGGTAGCCTGTCGTCTTCTGCGCGTGCTCCAAGGTCTGTTGCCGTGCCACCTTCGTTTTCTGCTGCTTCACCGTTGAGGTGCTCGTCATAGTACTGCTTCCACCTCTCAATCACCTCACACTCGTTCGTGAGAAGGTTACCGTCCAAGTCCTTGCACATATCGGCTTGCGGCACGTAGCCTTTGCGCGAACTATTTAGCTTCTCGTAGAACTTCCGTGTGTCGTTTACGCGGTACAGATTTTCCATCGCCTCGCGATCTCGATCTTCCTGCTGACGCTTCTTCCTTCGGAAAACCGAGTTTTGTCTGTTCCGCGCTTGTCTGTATCGCTCCACATTCAATCTCGTGCGGTGTTGCAGCATGCTCGCCCGTGCTGCATTCTTCTCCTCTACTAACAGTTTGCATTCGCCGTCAAACCAGTCATTTCTTCGGTCCGGGATTGCAGTACCTAGTGCCGCTACAGCAGTACTACCTATGGCTGAACGGATGTCCCTCCAGCCATCTTCAAGAGAAGCTGCGCCAAGCTGCTCTTCCGTGGGTAGTGCAACTTCCAGCTGCTGCGCGTAGTCCTGGGCAACTCCGGTGTCCCGTAGTTGCTCAATGTTGGGTCGTGGCGTTCGACTTCGACGAGTGTTATGCACCGTCGAGAGTTTTGAGCGCATGCATACTGCAACTAGGTAGTGGTCCGAATCTATGTTCGCACTGCGGTACGTGCGGACGTTGATAATGTCGGAGAAGAATTTCCCGTCGATTAGAACGTGATCGATTTGGTTTTCTGTGTGTTGGTCAGGTGATCTCCAGGTGGCTTTGTGGATATCCTTGCGGGGAAAAAAGGTACTTCGAACTACCATACCCCGGGAGGCTGCAAAGTTCACGCATCGTTGGCCGTTGTCGTTCGATACGGCATGCAGGCTGTTTGGCCCGATTGCCGGTCTATACATTGCCTCCCGTCCTACCTGAGCGTTCATGTCACCGATGACGATTTTGACGTCCCGTTGCGAACAGCCGTCGTACACCTGCTCCAGCTGCGCATAGAACGCTTCTTTCTCGTCATCGGGTCTCCCTTCGTGTGGGCAGTGCACGTTGATTATGCTGTAGTTGAAGAAACGGCCCTTAATCCTCAACTTGCACACCCTCGCGTTGATCGGCTGCCAACCAATCACGCGTTGGCGCATCTTACCCAGCACTACAAAGCCGGTTCCCAGCTCGTTGGTGGTGCCACAGCTCTGGTAGAAAGTAGCCGCTCGATGCCCGCTTTTCCACACCTTTTGTCCCGTCCAGCAAAGTTCCTGCAGTGCTACGACTTCGAAGTTGCGTGGTTGAAGTTCATCATAGATTAACCTATCGCAACCCGGGAAGCCGAGCGATTTGCAGTTCCATGTTCCGAGTTTCCAATCGTAGTCCTTATTTCGTCGCGTAGGTCTGTGCCGATTGTTCCGATCCGTATTTCTTTCTTCGGTATTTGTAACTTTGTTTTTTTTCCAGGGCGGCTTGTTGGGCCTGCCCCAACCCTCTGTCTCGCCGGGGGACCATCGTGCACAGCTCTGTTTAGAGTCCCACGCTGGCACTAGGACGGTGATCAGCCGCTCCTAACATGGAGAACAGACGCCGTTTTGAGCCGCACCTCCATGGTGAGCAGACGCTCAGGTTTGGTGAAGCATTTCCTCTATCACCGTACTATGATTACCGCGCCAGTGTTCGCGTCGCACCTCTTCACTTTGCTATTGCCGGACTGGCAACATTGCCCAGGCTACGCCAACCAGCTGTGTCCATGTTTCAGCTGGTAGTCTTTTGTTATCATATGACTCGAGGAGGCGTGAAGTAGGAACTTGTGAGGACCAGGGCTAGGTATTCCGCTCCTTCCAGGTTGTCAACTCACCATTTTGTAGCCCAAGAGAAGGGATGTAGAGTTCAGTAATATTATACGTTATGCAGAGGTACGCCTCTGTATGGTTGGGCTAGAATACATCCCTGTATTCGTCTAGTAGTATTGGCGAACTATAGGAACGAGAGGATGATCACAAGCGATATCGAGTTAGTTGCGATACGAATATCACTGGAGGTGGACGACAGTAGCTGGTTGAAACAGAACAAACCAAGAGGCATCGGGTGATTCTACAATACTCATAAAAAGAGCCGTGATTTCCGTACAAATCAAATGGGAATCACTTCACCGTGACGACAAGTGACAAGTTTTCACCGTGAAGTGACATCCGTAATAAGCCCCTTAGACTCATTTCGTATGGGTGCTAAATAAAGCTAAATAATAATAATAATCATTTCGTATGGGAATCATTTTTGAGTCATGTAATTTTCATAACCATGCTATGAATACCATGCGTGTCGTATGAAACTATTTCCAGAGCTCAAAATGCTTGTTCATTCGAAAAATATTATGAAAATTCTAGTTTCCTCAGTGTACGTATAGTAGGGTATACTAGGGTGTCCCAAAATTGCACTATGTCTGGAAATCTGGGGGCTCACCCTTCAAATGATAGCTAAGGGTGCTACAAACAAAATTTTGTATGGCGGCAACTCTGGGAAATGTTGTTTAGAGGTCGCCCGACGAGATTTTTGAAAAAAGTCCATTTTTTCATAGCTATTATCCATTAAATATTTGTAGTTCTTTAAATTTCAGTGAAATCTCACCCTTTTATATTTTTCGCAGATTTCCAAGGTTCAAAACTATAAGAGAAAAAATTGCTACGGCATGTCCTGTGTCCAATTTGTTAATAACAATTTTTCAAATTCTCTAAAATTATGTTTTTTGTTGTACATCACTGCATTCAATCATCAAAAGTGGGTATCAAACATAGCGCTATTATCAATCAATTGCAGCAATTGCGTAGGTTAAAAATGAAAACAAAATACCACTAAATTTCGGTAGAACGAATATTGTATTTGAAATGAATACAACTGTTGCTGATGTTACCATGCTGCGTCAAAAACGTTGGCGTAGTACGGTGAACCATTCTACTAGTATAAACAAAAACAAAAGTGATTGCATCAACTACAACGTAAATTATTGTTGTAGTAAACGAAATTTCAGTTAATTCTACTACTATTGAGAATAGTATTGTTAACCATATTTATGTAGTAATTTCTACTGCGAAAATAAAATTGCATTGCTTTGTGACTTTCGACCTCTTTGTAGATTCCAATCAAATATAAAATTTCATCATTTATGAAAAGAAAAAAGTTGTTCTGAGAAGCAATTTAGAATATAGTCATAATTTATTTATTTTGAAATACTCTGCACAACACACACACACACACACTGAATGGTCTTGGTTGAGCAATGGTGGTGGATTGATCCCGAGACCCCGGCAGAAATTTAGCAGGATTGCAGGAAGGCGGTGTCGGTCAGATCACGAAACTTTTATCATAGTGCATGTTTGTGTCCGTTAGTCCATATGGTTCAAAGCCTGTCAAAAATATAATGTTAAAAATTGTATATTTAATAATTGTTACTGATTACCAATTGGCATAAACATATGGATCTACACAGCAAAAAAAATGTAATATCGATCAATGTAATTCAAGCTGATGTATGAAATAATGATGTAATAGCAAAAAGCAGATACAATATTACATCAATGGATGTAATTTTGTTCGCAAAATCGATGTACATCGTACAACGTTATATTACACAACCGATGGATTGACCTGGTTGCAGCAGTTTGGATGTAATATTCAACAACTTTTTTTTCTGTGTAGCTCCTGATCGTGAAAATTCTGCTGTTCCGGTATTTCGTCTGCTTCCACACAAATAAACCTTAATTAAATTAAAATTGTTTACCGTTAATGAGTTTTACCTCTCCAACAGCAATGATTCCAGGAATGTTTCAATAGTTCAACTTTAGCCGCCACTTTTATCTGCAACATAAAAAATACCCGCTGGATGCGCACTTGTCGAATGAGTTTTTACAAAATCATGCAATCATGCAATAATCTGTGATCACCACGGTTAGCAGTGAAATAGTAATCATTTTGTTTTCCAACCAAACATCATTTCTGTTGCTGCTGCCATATTCTCAAGGTAACATGGTAAATTTGAAGTATTGTTTAACCAAGAATGTTATTAATAATACTACATCAAATTCTATGGGGAGCATAGTAAATAAGTTAAAAACATAATAGAATGGAAAGAAATATCGGTTGATTTTACTATGAGCTGTCATAGTATTATTAAACACATTTCAATGGTACGCGATACCATACTATTTTTATCAGTGTATGGGCGAGGAGATCGCGGGGGGAAAAGTGCGGTTTTACAGCAAATTGTAAGCAAACTCGGTCGCTGTCCCATACAAAAATCCAACATGGTTGAATCATGAATTTGACACATTATAACACCTATATGACACAGTCACCTTGCATAACATAACGCTGAAAATGACAATTCCCCTGAACATTCAAATAAGATTTTTTTTTTCTTATTCTTACTAGAATAAATTTGAGAGTATTGCAATCGAACAGAAATCCAATCACCTTTATGTTTTGTGTGCTTCTCAAATTCAACTAGTTTTTGGAATCAAACACAATATTCTAACTCTATTGATTAATTGATCTTCGCCGGTTAACGAATGGCACCAAGAAATGTGCAAAATATTGCGATGCAATCAATTATTATTTTGCACCTATAAATCGAATAAAAAATACAACTCCTTTGAAATTTTCGCTTCTAGCAAGGGTTGCAAGATAATTTAGAAACAAATCCCTGCTGCCGAATTCCCAACTAACAATTTTCACAATGTAAACGCTTTGCTCATTTCATTTATACAGCCTCAAGCTGTATTCAAACGTTATACGATATGAGGAAACCTTTACTCAACCTCTATACAAGCAAATCTGGCGAACTTAGTCAGCTACTTATGGCTGTTGGAACGGTCGGGAGAAGCTCTTATTGCATATCCATTAACGCTTCTATACAGCTTTTATCCTGCTGTTTAGTTGTGTGTGAACTTGAAAGGCGCTTATTCAACCTTTTCCCGGTTATCCAATAATCACTACACAGCTTTCTCTTGAAGCCGGGTTAAATACTGTTTACGCTTTTTTATGAAGGAATTTATTGAGTTTATTTGGCTGTGAATCAAATTAATCGAAATTAGTTACAAATCATCGCCTAATTATTTACCCAGCACCGGAGAACTTGGAATCGAACTCGAGACGACCTCATTGGCAAACCTTGACACTACCAACTGTGCTACGCCAGCACTTTGAACTTATGTAAACAAATCAACATTCCCTTCTACAACAACATCGCTGAGTAGAGGCTTTATAATAGTGCACATGAATCACTTTTCTCGACTAGTTATAAAAGAGCAGAGTAAAAGCTGTAAAACCACAAACGAAGTGACAGATGGAGCGGCTCGAAAACTTTGGTGACTAACCTGCTATTTCAATTTTTCAGTGTACTACATGGCAACACTACTACTGGATTGTACTAGCAATTTCACCAAATGTATTAGAATATTTTGGTTCTATCTCTTTCACTCTACTCAAAACTGAAATGCATAAAAAAAATGACAAAATGATACACTCTTTGCACACTGTCAAAGAATCATTATACACTAAATCAACTTTGTTCAAATCAAAACAAAAAAACTAACCCATCTGGTGGATGATGGCACAAGCTTCCAAGAAAATTCTATTACAGTGAACCACATTATTTTAATGGATTTCTTCGCCAGTTAGTCGTCTGTCACTTCGTTTGTGATTCTAACTCTATTGATTAATTGATCTTCGCCGGTTAACGAATGGCACCAAGAAATGTGCAAAATATTGCGATGCAATCAATTATTATTTTGCACCTATAAATCGAATAAAAAATACAAGTCATTTGAAATTTTAGCTTCTACACGAAACGAAAATCAATTATTTAATTCATGTGTTTCACTTATACATTTTTGCCAAAGCATCAGCCTTATACATTCCATAAGACAAACCACATAGGTCCTATTAGAATGCATAAAAGCTATGTGTAACCGCTTATACATTTCATTTGACACATGATTTTTATTAACTTTTGCAAGGCGTCTGCCTATTAATCGACTTATACAATTTATGAATAATCAGTAATGGAAATTTGCCAAAAGGTATAAGGAGATTTCTATCCGTGTAGCAAGGGTTGCAAGATAATTTAGGAACAAATCCCTGCTGCCGAATTGTAATTTGTTTTCTCCGCCTATCTCTCCCTCTGAGTATTTCTAGTTTTGACAGATGGGATCGCAGCTTCCACACCTTCGTACACACTTAGATTTGTTTGCCGAGATTGGCACCACCGAGCAGGCTCGTCATTTATTTTTACTGAGATCTCAGCCAAATTTATGTTTGTTAGCCGAGAATTCCCGTTTGTTAACTGAATCTCGGCAAATTGTTCACTGAGATCCAGCAAAATAGATTGCCGAGCTACTCGGTGGTGCCCATCTCGGCAATAAAATCTAAGTGTGTAGGATATCGCACCCATTCAACACACATGGGCCGGGACCAACGGCTTTACTTCCATTCCGAAGGAAGACGTGACCAGAGATTTGTATGCCACAGAAAAATCCCACCGACCTCGGCTGGGATTTAACCCAGACTCATTGGGGTGAGAAAGCAGTCACGCTTACCACTACAACACCGGTGCCATCCAAAACGGCGTTCAAAGATTTCACAAGTTTTCTCATTTTACACTTATTTTGGAGGGATAATTTTGAAAATAAACATGCAATGTCATCGAATGCATCTATCATGATGAGTAACCAGAACCATGTTGGCCATCCCGGACATTTTCCGCAACATGTGGAGCCGTTCTAAGGGTTGTTTGGGCATGTGGGCCAAACAAACCCTAGAACGGCTCCCATACACTCTTCCATCTCGCTCTCCATGCTGAATCGTATGAGTCAATCCTTTTCCCATATCATTGCATGCACCTTATGCCCTATGCCTTAATTAATTAGTTGCAATGATAGTATGGACAGTAATGGCAGTATAATATACTAATTGAATAAAATCAATCTTTACCTGTTAATAATGATCGAGATTGGTGAAATGTAAGGGAAGTTGTTAGTTGATTTTACCATCAAAGAGTTTAACAATAGGTATATTATTATGATGCTGATTAGACGAATCCTGGGAAAGCATCATCCTCGTCGTTAGAGAAACCTCTGAAATCTGGGATATTCTTCGGGGTCTTCGTATTCTGATTCCACCATTTCAGTGAACAATCTTGTCGTGGCTGTTTTACACTCGCTTAGTCGCTTCAGTTATTAGCCACCTCTTGCCAATAATCCGCCGATCGACCGCTTCCATCGTGCCATCGTGCCTGCGCTGGTCTTCCAATTTTCCTTTTCTCCGGGATCCCATACTAAAAGACTTTCCAGATCATCAGGAAAGTTCTTTTGGGATCCCGGAGAAGAAGAAAATTAATGATGGTTCTGTTTTTATGAAAATAAAATGATGTTCTATCCCTCTATCATGGCTTTATGTTGATCTAGCGTGCTGTAACTCTACTGTCTGTATCCCGGTAAAAATGCTCAGTAGCAAGAAACCTCTCGAGCTGTGTCTCATGGTCGGCTTACTACTGGGTAATCTGGAGGGGCTTCGCGATCCTCATACGCAGTACTGTCACCTGACTAAAAGTTATGAAAATTTTAAGTGACACAGTAATCAAAGGGTGAAGGGTGTATACTAATTATTTATTAATAAAAGCTATAGCAGGTGTGGATTGGATTTCTAATAGTAGTTCTATTGAATTTTATGGGTGTACAGTGGGTTTGTACTATGGGGTTTGACGTACCGTTACTGAACTGCTGCCGTTGATTCTGCTCCGCCGAAGACTACTCTGCCGATGTGCGAGCGCTCGCCGATGATACTAACAATCAATACGAAATTAACGATTTTAAATTGGCTCACTACTTGACTAGCCTATTTCTCCCAAGCAAATCGACTAACGTACCCCATTATAGTAAAAATTCCAGTACTACACTATATTTGATTTGATTCGCTATGAAAGTTTGGCAGATAAAATGAGGGGTTAGTGGATTTTCCTATGTTTCGAGGGGTGAATCGATTAGCTTGGGACCGAAGATAGTACCAGAGCTGAGCCAACAAGTTGAGCTCGTTTCTTCGGGACCTTCTGGTCTTAGAGTTACCTCTATGATGATACTAGGTACGACGAGCTTGACGTCAGGCGAATCAAGCCTGACAGGGTGGTGATGTTTGAGTTTACTTGCTAGTGGATCGGTCAACACGTCGACTTGACTTGATGGCGATCTGCGGTCTCCTGGCGTCTCCCCTCGTTGGCAAGAATCACCAGAGTCCAGGCAAGGCCGGAGTGACTCTGCTGAGAGGGGTCCTCTTTTGCGTTTAGAGCCGTCTTGGCCCAAGGAATGCGGCAATTTTGGCCTTGCAAGGCCAAAGCGAAATGCTGTCCTTTACTGTTAGGATTAATAGCCACTAAGGACCTATAACCCGACTCATGTGCTTCCTAACCGACTTAGTCGGTTGGTTCACAAAATGGCGCTGTACCGAATGGTACCACAAAAAAGGTCCTGATTGAACAGATAGATATTCCCGTGATTCACCACTCACCTTATATTACTTTAAGGACACTTAGTTTTAACGATCCGAAGCACACGAACGCCAGATACTGATTGAGGAATGGCGGTTTTCCTTCGCGCTTTTCCCATCCCATTGCTCTTCTCGTGAGACGTTATTTTCCACCCATTTTGAAATCACAATTTCGCCCGAATGTTGTTGTACCCACTGTTAGAATACTCATACCCACTGTAGTACTGTTGTACGGTTTTATACAATTTTCAAATTTAAAAGCAATGAATCCTACTAACAAATTAACAATTTTATACAACGACTACTAACCCTACTAATCCAACACCAAATAACCTTAAGAGACGTGACGGTACATTTAACAACTATGCACAAATTAAAAATCTAATATGTTTTGTAACAAACGGTTACAGTGCACATAGTTAATATCGTTGTCTTCTTCAAAACTCCATCGTCTTGATCTAAAGAAAAGAAAATCCCCACCCGATGAAAGATAGTATCAGCAACAGTTACCTCTATGGTATCCGTGTGATGTCGTATTTCAAAAGTTTTGAAACTAATAAAAAAAAATGCAGCCATTAGACCCTATTTAATTTTGACTAATTACAACAAACTTTTGGTCCACTAGTGTGCATCTTTCAAAATGTAAAGATACAGGCAAGCCCTGGGACATGGTTGCAGTTAAGCAATCCTCAAGGTTATGTCAATGCCCAGGGTATCGAATTAATGGACGCAGTAGTTTTCAAATATACCTACACGTAAAATAAAAATGTTGCTAGAATTATTAGCATTTATTTTGGAATTCACAGTGACTAGACAAAACGTGCTTCCAGTTCAAAAATAAATCGATTTTATTTCACATCTCTAATTTATCTCACAATACATTTGTTTACAGCAACAACTAAGTAGTACTAGTTTGCAACTCTTATTCCTTCCATATGGGATAATAAGCTATTCAGTGCTTCAGCTTCAAATACCTACTAGTAAATATTAAAATGTACTTTTTCTTTTCCCCTTATTCGCACGTCCAAGTCGGGAAAACATTTTGAAATATATTAATCTGCGCAGGAGAAAAAAAGAAACGAAACAAGAACTTCGAGAAT
The DNA here is from genome assembly GCF_037179485.1 of Ochlerotatus camptorhynchus. Taxonomy (NCBI): domain Eukaryota; kingdom Metazoa; phylum Arthropoda; class Insecta; order Diptera; family Culicidae; genus Ochlerotatus; species Ochlerotatus camptorhynchus. Next base: position 714,284 of record NW_027040694.1, on the reverse strand, counting down.
TGAACACAGGAAAGAGTATATTTTTGTCCCTTTAAATCGTTTTACATATTCTCATGAAACTATAACCGAAACAAAGCATTGTCTCACTATTTATTTTGTTTGCTTCCTAGGTTCGTAAAACGAATGTACTGCCAAAAATCTAAAATCGTTAACAACAACACAAAATAAAGTTTCCCGTTGCTGAAAGTAAACTTACATCATAAAATAGAAGGATTTAGAAGTGAAGCAAAGGATCTCTCTACAATGACAATGACTGACTGGCGAACCGTTCGCCTCACGCACCTATCTACACTCTAGCGCATACTCATCGATCGTCCTTAGCTTAATAGACTTATCACTGACCAGCACCAGCTGGCGTCCGTTGGCCGAGTTGAGAAAAATCTTCTCCCGAGTGGCCACGTTGTCCCGGGTGATTCGGCGGCCATCCGGCCCTTGCAATCGCTTGTGATTCGTGAAACAGGTAGTGAGATCATCCAGGCTAATTGCCAGCAATTCTCCGCTCTGGAACGTGGTACAGTGGAGTCCGGGTCCGTTCAGGGTGGACGACTCGCTGAGGATACTATTATTGAGAAGAAGCAACAAACATGTAATGAAGAGTAATACAAGAAGGCTACAGAGTAATACTAACCAGCTTGATTCCAGTGAAACGTCATAGCTTTGGACCACGTGCCAGGATCGTTTGTTCATATTAATGGCCAAAATTTTTATAGTTTTCCTAGCCGGATTTCCTCCTGAGGACGGACACATTTGTATCAGAAACAGTGCACTGTCACCCTGAAAATACAAATGCATACATTTGAAAGAGACGATGCTGAAGAATTTATCTTTATCACTTACCTGCTCACTGTGAACGAATGAAGCCAACGGCGTTTGGATTTCCATCTTCAAATCAACCGTAAACTCCAGGCACCCGTTATCGTAGTTCCAGATTGTGACTGTGCTACTGCCCAGTCCAATAAGCCGTTCGTCGTCCAAACATTTCAAACTGACAATCTTCTGCGACACGGTTGGAAACTCCCGGATGCTAGCCAGCGTTTCCAAATCCGGCGTCAGGCTGTACTTGCACAGTCCGGTCCGATGTTCGTTTTCCGCCAGCAGCTCGTGCCAGCAAATGATGAAATAGCGGGACCGTGGCAACGTAGTGAATAGAATTTCACTTATTTCACTGAAATTAAAAAAAATGCTGAGTTAAATATAGATAACGAATTTAAGTGTAAGGAATACCTTCGGACACTGTCCAGCTGCAAAGATTTCATCCGAAGACACTGCGTATCCTTGTTCTCTTCGCTGCCCACAAAGTAGCAATTGACGTAGATCGACGCCAGGGGACACAAGCGAGCTTCGTCTTCATCCAGATTACGGGCACGGGGTTCCAAGTAGAATGCCTCATCCTCGTTGAAACCGAGTCGGTTTAAGTTGGTTGGATCAACCAACGAATCTGTACAATAGCAAAAAAAAAAGATAGCCCATCACGAATATGCTTGCTACATTTCCCGAACGTCACCCGAACTCTGAATGTCCCTTGACTTCGAATGTCATTAAATGTCCAAATGCATTAGCCTCGAAAATTGATACAACAACCCTAGATAGAGCTGGAATTAGGGCGTAACAACTTTTGTAAACAATGACTTCTTTCGATGACATGACCCTCCCTGGCAAATCAACATTACCATCGAATAGGGGAAGGCTTCCCCTACCCGTTGGATATGTTGGTTTGTGTAGGCGTGCCTTGAGTTGCTAGAAATCAACGATAGAAGTCATTGTTTACAAAAGCTGTTACGCCCTAATTCCAGCTCTATCTAGAACCAATTAAGTACCCTTTTATCTGAATAGCTCGTTGATCAGAAAATATGTTCAACATCCCTGACAGACATTATAATCAATCTCGAATATTATGAATCAATAAAATCTTGTTCATCTGTTTGTGTGTAAATTAGTAAGCTAAGTATTTGATTTCTCACATTAGGCATGAAAATGATTCTTCTACCAGATCAGTTGTTGGTATAGTTTGTTACTATGGTGGGCTTTGATTCAACGATTGAATTCATTGTTTTCAAAAGCAGTTCTACCCTAATCTCAAATCACTCTCTGGATTTTCATTGGCTTAAGACAAATTGAACCAGAGTATGTCTAAAAACTTCAACCAAAGGTGATGTTAACTCTATTCGATCGTTAAACATTGAGGTAATATTCCGACTTAAGCGACTGCTTCCCCACCCCAAAAGCGTAGTCAGGGAAAACGCGCCACTGTATACATAATATTATGTAAGCCAATAATGAGAATTACAGAAGTCCCACGTACCGCTTTGTGCACGCTTCAACTGGCCCAACAGTTGCAGCTCCTGGTTCAGTCCGAGCAGCGAGGCCAGCTTCGAGCACTCCCAGAAGCTAATCAGCTCCTGCTGCACGACGATGAGCACGTTGACGGCATAGAAAATCATCTGCACTTCGCCATTCACACGGGACAACGGATTTTTCATCGTCCTTAATTCGCTCGGCGCCGGACATGGCGGCAGGTCAACAACTTCCGGAGCGTCGCGCCGTTTGTTCTGTTCGGCAGATGTCGAACTGCTTACAGCGCTATCCACCGAAACTCTACTACTCGGTTCAACTGGAACCGGCTTGACACGACGGATTGGTTGCACCGGTTTGGGTTCCCGCTCCGTTTGAGGAACAACCTTTGCTATTTTCTGTTGCCGATTGGAACTGCTGATGAGATTGACAAATGAAGGTTTCTTGCGAATCTTTCCGCTGCGAAGAGAATAACCGGCCTTCATGACTAGCCGCCGATAGCTGCGCAAATTGGCCGAAACCACCATGATCGATTTCTTCTTTTTCAGCTGCGATTTGCGTACTTTGTAGCGAAGCTTCCTGCTAACGGGAGCTACTGACTTTGCTTTTGTTCGACTTTTACCGTAATGCGAAATCCGATCAGCTGATTTCGGACGTTCGGATTCGGCAGTCGATCGGTTCGTCGTGCTATTGTTCAGGTTCGAGTTAACCTCAACGTTTTGCAGTTTGAGCGGTGACAGAACAACGACGGCTACTTTGTTTCCTTCACCGACCGGAAGGTGGCGCATTGGTGATAGGAGATCCGGACGATACGCCGGATTGCGACGTAAGTAGCCGGTGAATTTCTCCTTTTCTTTTTCGTCTTTTAGGAAGGTAGCGTATGGATCGGCGGAAGTTTTTCCGCTTGGTTCTTTCTCCTCAGCTGTCGGATCGAATCGAGTGGGGAATTTGTAGTAGTGTTTTCGCACTTGGATCATACTTTTGGGCCCTTTATCGATTTCAGGGTTCAGTTGGCTCCTCCGAAAATCCAATTCCTCGCTCAGAAGCAAGGACGGAGAAGAACGATCCCCCACAGCAGCTCCCGAAGCATCGACGGCCATTCGTCGTTTCTTGTACTTTTCCCTTAGCTGGCGCTCTCGTAACAAACTTGGACTATCACTGGTCTCCGAGTCGGAGCTGCTATCACTACTCGAAATGTGAATCGGTTCGTCCATGGGACGTTTAACCGACGTTCCGCTTTCGATCTCCGCCACTGTTGGGATTGAACATAGGAGATCTTCCTTGGTAACGCGCCAGTGTTCCACGCGATCCTGCTGCGACATGGCTGGCACTTGTTGATTGATCTTATCCAGCATAAGGTCGAATTCCGTGTACTTGTTCCCTCGGTTGGAGGATGTGCTGGCATGGTCGTTGTTTTTCTTCATACAACCGGAACTGGACACATCCCAGAAGGAATTTGCCATAGATGACGGATTCATCTGTGCCGTCGAACTGGTGTCCGAGCCCGTCAACGTACATTGGTCCATCTGTAGTTTGACACCAGCGTTTTCCTTCGAAGTTCCCGGCATCGGTTGATCACCTGTATCCTGAATGAAAGCAGGTTCTTTATCTTCTTCCTCTGACAATTCCATACGAGTATCTTCCTCCTGAATTTCATCCTCATCGATCTCTATTGTTAGCAGTTTATTTCCACCATCTTTGATCGACCGAGATGTACTCGAACTACCTAAAAGTGCTGAATTCGTAGGAGTCCCAAGATCTCGGCAAGCAAGCTGATCCTTTAATTTCGGTTCATCACCAGCGACTGATTGCGTACAAGACAAAGTGGTATCCGACTCGGTATCAGGCTCCAAATCGATCACACCCAGCAGCTTGTACGGACGATTATTCTTCTCTTGGCGACTAGCCTTCCCGGATGTAATCGTTCCCGATTTATCGAAAGAACGACGAATTCTCTTTTCGTAATGGTTGGCGGTCATCACTGAAAAATAAGAAATAAATTAACTATCGCAAAAATCAACGAGCCTCATTGCACAAACCACCCACCTATCTTTGGTTCCGTACTGACTGGCCGGTCGCCGAAGATTACCGCAGCCGGAAGGGTACCCGGCGACGGAGGCGTATCCATGATACTGAAATAGTTATCCTTCAACGGGGTTGGATTTTTGTGATACACCCGATTTAGGATTATCCCAGAAGGGGTCGGAGAAACGGTTGCTCCCTCTTGAACCACAGACCTAGCGGTGCCGGGAAAAATTCCACGATACTCGTGAATCGAACGCCGGGCCAGGCGAATATCCGGATCGACTGCCGGCGCCATCGGAGTCGATCTTTGAACATTTATCGGAATATTGTGTACTACATGGACACTTCCCGCATCGACTTCATCTTCATCTACCAACTCAATCGTCGGAATGCTCTGAGGGCTTCGTTCCTCTTGAAGCTCGATTTGACTCAAATCCCACTCCGTATCTGCACTGCTGTCCACTCGACCACTGTTCATATCACTGTTCTGCATCCGGATTTTATTCCAGATACTGTCCCGATATTGTGAATACATTTTCGCCGCACTGCAACAACCAACACTGTCTAAACAAACATTCTTATTTTGAATCGTTTTATTTCGTCACTCGCACAGAAACATCAGGGCATCGGGGGCGACGTGCCGCTCGGAGAAAGAATCATGACAGCCGCTTCCTATAGGACTCAAAGGTGAAAATTCTGCACTTGCTGCATCAACTTTTCAATCTGCTTTTTTCGCTTTCTTCTGCCACTTTACTCCAAACCTTAATACGTCTTCGGCTCCTTAGGTACCTTGCAAACGGTGACACACAAGAAAAAGTAACGTTAATCCGGCGAATTTTCGGTAAATTTTCTTTCCACAGCAGAATAATTCACTTCGCACTGAAAATAAACACGATTTTCTTGGATGGAAAAATGAAACTTGAAAAACTGCAACTGCACGCACACAAGAAGAAGCCGCTGGGGATCTGTCAAAATCAGCATTTCAACATGGCGGATGAAACGGCGAGGTAAAGCAAGGTAAACAAATCAGTGGGGATCAGAGATTTATCTTGCCTTTTTTCCCCACACGGTGTTTCGTGAAAACCCATTTATGGGTAAAAAATACCCATTTTCAAACCATGTATGAAGCTGTCAAAAAATGGGGGAATTTGTAAATCATAAAATGGGTGAAAAAATACCCATTTAAAGAATCAGTTCACGATTGCATAATGGGTATATTTTCTACCCACTAATGGGTGAAAAAACACTTGGAAATTTTATCGTCTCATTCCGTCACCGACCATTGGGAATGCAAAAAGTTTCTGTCCGCTTTTTTTTTAGCAAAAATGGACGATCTCTGGAAAAGGTTAGATTCCGAAACGTTGGAGAGACTTACGGATAAGTCTATACAGTTGTATCCAATGTGATATTATAATATCTCGTGTTATATTTTTTTTTTCGCTACAAATGCATTTATTCTCAATGTAAATATTAGAAAAAAAATTTTATATCAACGAAGACCAGCATCCTCCATTTGAAGAAATGGGTATTTTTTTACCCATTTTACGAAAAACACAATTCAAGAAGATGGGTAAAAAAACACCCATTTATTGACAGATCCCCCATTTACCCATTAATGAGTAAACCATAGTTTACCCATTAAATGAGGAGGGGCACTTTAAGCGGAAATGGGTGTTTTTATACCCATTAATGGGTTTTCGCGAAACACCGTGCAAGGGGCTGTCGCGGATACTTTCACTATTTCTAACTACCCAAATTTGAGCAGAATCTACTCATATCGGTCAAAAGTGTAGCTATCATTCTGCCACATTTTGCTTACACCCTAAGAAACACACTTCTACCAACAATCAATACGAAACTAACGATTTTAAATTGGCTCACTACTTGACTACACACCAAATTCCTTAAATTATATTCGGTACTTTTCTGCTGAATTCGTTCCGTAAAACATAATGTTTACCGAAGGTTTTGTATTTTTTTTTTTTTTACCAATTTACAGCAATCCAAATTGCTGAACTTCCGTAAGCTACAGAAAATCACCAAATACTGTAGAAAAAATACTGAACAAAACTGTAAATTGCTGGAATTCCGCAATACTGTAAAAAAGTATGACGAATGTTCTGTAAAAAAAATATTTCGACAGTGAGCATTCATAAGGGCGTATACGCGATGATCGATTCTCTTCATCGATTTTCTCTTTTCTTAATAACTCGCTAGATTTAACGTTTGTCGGTGTGTTTGTTGTTGCTTTTGAAAGCCAATACAACCTATTACAACTCTACATTGAACAAATTCTACAAAATTGTTTCGCTTAGCTGTAGCAATGCAAAGAGAAAAACGATGAAGAGAATCGATCTTCGCGTATACGCCCTTATGCATGCTCACTGTTGATTTTAACGAAAACAAACGGTAGTGAAGTGCTGGATTTTTGCAAAAAATACCGAGCAGATTTGCGAATTCCCTACTGTTATACTCAACCTTTGGCTGCCATTTTGAAGTTGTTCTTTGGATCTCTGGTGTAAAAAAGTATTTATTCAAATGCCAATGTCCGAAAAATCATGGAAATACTTCAATATATGACAACTGTAAGAAAAGAGTTCGAGATCTTTTCGGTAAGTACAGCCCTTAAGTACCGAACGGTCTATGTTTAAATTAATATACATTTTTTTCAGCAATCACCGGCTTTTACTATCGTCAGCCTTTTCCGGTCTACGTAGAGTCAAGTTTCTATGTTTCTCGAGGAATCACTAGCATAAAACTTTCTCAATCACCATCTCATGTCAACAAAGGAAAAAATAAAAGTTTTTAACCTTTCAAATAAATTATTTGTTGTTGTTTCCATCAAATATTGAAAAAAAAACTCATCAAAAGCTACAACAAAACGTTCGGTAAACTTTACCAATTATTCAGCAATATTTACAGTGCGGATCAGTAAACTTTGACAGCTCAAGAGTGAAGTTGAATTTACTGAACGTACTGTAAAACTAAAAAATTACCGAATCGATTACCGAATGTTCTGCTGTTCCATATTCGGTAAAAAATTACAGTATACTGTAAAAAACTCTTAGTGTGTACACAGAAAAAAAAGTTATTGAATATTATACCATTGACAGACATACACACTAAGAGTTTTTTACAGTATAAAAATAAACATTAGTAAAAAAATACACATTTTTTATATTTATATGCAGCTGTCAAAAAATGTGTAAATTTGGAAATCTTAAAATGTGTAAAAAAATACACATTTTAAGAATGTAGTACCAATCAAAAAATGTGTATTTTTATACTCATTAATGGGTAAAAATAAACTTCAAACTATGCTGCATCCTGTTTCGTTGACCGGCCTTCGGCCGCTAAGCAGTGATTAACAACAGTGAAATTAAGGAACTAAGGTCCAAACTGGACAGTGCAGATGGACAAGCTAGGGTAAGTGATTTATATTATTTTCATAGCTAAGTTTAAGAAGAATTTTTTTCATAATCAAGGTTTTCATTGTCCGGTGTCTGGCTGCGATGAGTTCCGTGGCAATCTCGTTAAGGTTAAAACTCATATAAAGAGATAAATGTGATAAAGATAAAAGATATAATAAATTATTATTGTATCCGAGAATTCTTTATATTATCAGTGACACAAATAAGAAAACTCCGAAATAAATAGAAAAAAGCATGCTTTCCCATCGTATTCAATTTCTAGAAATGATTACTTTTTACACATTTTGCTGTAAAAACCGTTATTGAAAAATGTGTAAAAAATACTCTTCTATTGACGTTTGCTGGGTTTACACATAAATGTGTAAACGCAGTTTACACATTTTATGAGTAGGCCCCTTTTTTCACAAAATGTGTGAAATTTTACACATTAATGTGTTTACGCTGGTTACCGTGTGTAGTCTGCATGCTTCAATCAGATTTATTTTTATTGTTCGTGAAGTAACCCACAATGAAAACACATCAATATTTAATGTAACAACAATTTTTATTGTAATAGAGTTGTTCATTATTGTTCATGTTCGAATCATGTTAACAATAAAATAAATGAGAAATACAATAAAAATCATTGTGACAACATTTTATTGGGATTGTCTCTCTTTATTAGTTTTTGTTTGTCTTGTCCCCCCGTCTCGATGAGTCTCATCGTCGCCCACTGGTCACCCACCATAGCCGGTCGAACTCCGGACGAAGCTAGAACAGCACTACCGTTCATACTGGCGACAACGCTCTGATGAGACAACGAAACCCTACCCCAAGCTCCTCCCCTGATCCTATCCTTCGAAAATGTACCCTTCTAACCTCGAGTAAGCCGCGAGTAATCGGCCCAACTCCTACTAGACATAGAATTAAGTGAATTTTGTTACACACAGTGAACAATGAATTATCGGCTCCGTAAAGCTAACGCGATTGAGCCTCCCAAATAAACGAACTAGATAAAAAAAAAAAACATTTTATTGTGTACATTCATTGTACAGCTAGGTAGCAGTTTTGCCGTTTTCGGAAGGGTACAACATTATAACAATCATTTTTATTGTCGACAATAAATATTAATGTTAGAGCCAAGGTTAGAGCATTGTTTCCACTGAAAATTTCACTGTAATTTTTTTTTCGGGTACACACAAAGAAAAGTCGTTTATAAAATTAAAAAATCCATAGGTAGATTTAAAAGTTTGCATTGGTTCTTTTTGGTAGGCAGCGGTTAGCTTTCAAAATAAAAGTCAACCAACCGTCAATTCAAAAGTTGTCCGCTCGATACTTTTAAAAGTTCATATTTTCAAAATGAATTGTAGAACTGTCAAATGAAAAATGTATTAGTGTTTAAATTAATAGTGGATTATTTTTGACTTGAAAATGTGGCAAAGTTAAAATTAAATGGGCATTTTGAATTAACTAAAATATTTTCAAAAAATATTTATTAGACAAAAAAAAATATTTTGGTTTTAATTTTAGTGGATAAATATTCAATCTTCTTTATTATTATTTTTCAATAGGATAAGATCCAAATTGTTTTTTTACATTGTTATTGTTATCTTTGTTGATGTTTACGTTATTGCGTCTTGGAGCTATTCTCGCTTTGAGTAAACCTGCTACAGGAACAGGTACATGGTGATGTCACAGATGCAGGGTTAAGGACAGAAGACAACCTCCAGCATTGTCAGCAGCGTGATTGTTTACCGGTGGAGATTTTACGGCAGCAGATAGCGGAAGGAAGGTGTCAAATTAGACCGTTTTCGGTGAGGGTTTCTGTGGAATATTAATTAAATATTGTTATATACCTTTAACATCTACTGTTGTAGTAGTCGTCGAACACTCACTTTCATTCCTAGCCATCTCGTCCGCTCGCAGATGACTATTGTTTCGGTTTATCTGAAATTTATAAAAATCTCTAAATAAACTCTACTTTTGTTCTTAAATTTGATCGCTTACCTGATGCGATTATTATTTTCCACGGAGGAAAATTATTGTCCTTCCCAACTTTTCCTCGCTCTTCGTGACACATCTGACGTCAAGCCAAATTAAGCGGCAAAACGAGGTCCAGTACTGCCAAAAACATTGCCTAGAAAATGTATTTTTGACAGTTGAACAACTTTCATTTAAAAAAATGCACTTTAAAATTACAAGTCGAACCTGAAAGAAAAACTTTCAAACCAAAAATATAACTTTTATTTTGAATATTTTCGTTGTTAAAATTACGAAATTTAGGAAAATTTTAATTTGAAATGGCATTATTTTTATTAAAACAATTTTTGTTTTGTGTGTGTATGGAACGGAGATACAAAATGATGTTGGCATCACAATGGATGCGAGCCCCATCCATTATCCAATCAGAGTTTTTCCCTTGATATTGAAATACTTTTTCGTTTTTCAGAGCGAATTCATGGCAACAATCAAAAAATATTTTTTATGTAAAAGTTCCCTCTGTTTCAAAACAATCCAATACGCCCTGTAAACCTAAAAGCATAAATATTAAGCCCTTGGACGACGCACAAATTCACCCTGAATACTAATCGTTTCCCTTTTATCCCATAGCCAAGATTCCTCGAGATGTTTCTGTTATCCAAGGACACTTCGTCTAGAAATACTAAATGATACGTGTCCCAATCAAAAGAACTCATTTCCGAACATAAACGAAGAATTTCAATCTCTTTGATTTGGATGGCTCTTTTTTTTTTTTTTAATTCTTTATTTAAGAGATTTTTAGCCTTAGGCTAGTTCATCTTTAAAATTTGGATGGCTCTGCGTTCTAATACCTTCCACGTCAATCCTTCGGCATGCAAAATTGTACCATAGAGGTAACTCTAAGACTAGAAGGTCCCGAAATAACGTGCTCAACTTTTTGGCTCAGCTCTGGTACTCTCTTCGGTCCCAAGCTAATCGATTCACCCCTCGAAACATATGAAAAACCAAGTGAAAAACCAATAACCCCTCATTTTATCGGTCAAACTTTCATAGCGAATCGAAACAAACATTGCGTAGTACTAGAATTTCGACTAGAATGGGATACGTTAATCGTTTGCTTGGGACCAATAGGCTAGTCAAGTAGTGAGCCAATTTAAAATCGTTAGTTTCGTATTGATAATTTTGTTACCCATTAATGGGTAATCGTCAAACACCGTGAAGAATTATTGAGTATTTTGCTGTTACCGTGTACGTTACTACTAGTAAAAGACCCAATAAAACCCTCACCCTGCTGCTGTCAAAATCATAACGTAAATACAGTAACGACATAAATTCAAAAAAATCAAGTTCACGCACTTTTAGCGCAAGTTTTAGAAAGACTTGAACATTAGTTAAAAAATTTCATGTTTTCCGCTTCTTTCGGAAATATTTTAGCTGTTTATCAAGAGTTCTTGGCATCGACTTAGTAAATTAGCTCATCTACAGTGCATCGTACATTTGAAAATGCCTAGCGAAATCATCACTCTACAGCTGGGCCAGTGCGGCAATCAGAGTGAGTGTTGTGTTGCGAATCTATTTTACTGTTTCCTCTTTTGTTTTGGAACAATAATCCCCCGATTTGATTCGTTGTGTTTTCGTTAGTTGGTTTTGAGTTTTGGAAGCGGCTGTGCCTGGAACATGGCATTTCCCCGTCCGGAGTGCTGCAAGATTTTGCCACAGATGGCATCGATCGAAAGGATGTGTTCTTCTATCAGGCAGACGACGATCACTACATTCCCCGGGCAGTCTTGCTGGATCTGGAACCGCGCGTCATTCACTCCATCATGACTTCGCCTTATGCCAAGGTAAAGGGAGCTTCGGGTTTTCGGATTCTAGGTGAATTTCATATTTTTGGTTGGTTTTAGCTGTACAATCCGGAGAATGTGTACTTGTCAAAGGACGGAGGTGGTGCCGGAAACAATTGGGCTTCCGGGTTCAGTCAGGGGGAGAAGCTGCATGAAGAAGTTTTCGATATAATCGACCGAGAGGCTGACGGGAGTGATAGTTTGGAGGGATTTGTACTTTGTCATTCCATTGCCGGAGGAACTGGCTCCGGCATGGGATCGTACATAATGGAGCGATTGTCGGATCATTTCCCAAAGAAGCTGGTGCAGACCTACAGTGTATTCCCAAACCAGGATGAGATTAGTGATGTTGTGGTTCAACCGTACAACAGCTTGTTAACTTTGAAAAGACTCACGAGTTGCGCAGACTGTGTGGTCGTTTTGGATAATACTGCCCTGAACAGGATTGCCGCCGATAGATTACATTTGGAGAACCCTAGCTTCACCCAGATTAATACTCTCGTTTCGACGATTATGTCTGTTAGCACTACAACCCTCCGGTATCCTTCCTATATGAATAACAATCTGATTGAGTTGATCGCTCCATTGATTCCGACATCTCAGCTGCATTTCCTCATGACTGGCTATACTCCACTGGCCACCGATACGGACACTGTCAGCGTACAGAAAACTACCGTCCTTGATGTGATGCGTCGTTTACTGCAGCCAAAGAATATGATGGTATCCACCGGTCCGGACAAGGCAAACCACCACCGCTATATTTCGATCCTGAACATCATTCAGGGCGAGGTCAATCCAACACAAGTGCACAAATCGATTCAACGTATCCGCGAACGCAAGCTGGCTCAGTTCATCAACTGGGGACCGGCGAGCATACAGGTAGCCTTGTCACGCAGCAGTCCCTACGTTCAAAGTACCCATCGAGTGTCGGGACTGATGCTTGCCAATCATACCAGCATCTGCTCGTTGTTCGAACGCGCTCTCAATCAGTATGACAAACTTTGCAAACGAGGAGCTTTCCTGGACCAATTCAAGCGGGAGGACAAATTCAAAGACGACCTCAGCGAATTCGACGAGAGCCGGGACGTTGTCGATGCGTTGGTACAGGAATACGAAGCTGCTACTCAGGCAAACTATCTCAGCTGGCACGCAAAGAAAGCTACCGGTCAGTAAGTTTGAACTTGCACCTTGAGGATTAACTGTCCTTCCCATTCTCCTCGGGTAAGTTTTAGCCGCGCTGGGGGAGATTCCTAACCTAACACGCTCCGTGCCAGCTCGGCTATCGTGCGAGCAGTAAATGCACACTATTTTGAATTACGCTTATCGATGAATAAGAAAGGCTACCGGTCTTGCCTGTGCTCGTTAAACTACTTACTATTACGAAGAAGCGCACCGACGATATACCACGAACAGCGTACGGACGGGAATCTCGAATGAATCATGAATCGTCACATTTTAGAATTAGAAAAATTGTACATTATTTGTAAAATGAATATTAACGAGTACCGCACTACGTTCTCGAATGTCATACAATTGGAGGTCTGTAACCGATGAAAGATGCACGTGCATGTTGTCAATAAATAGTGTTATAATATGAGAAGCTGTTTTTGATTTAACGTGAGATATTACAATCTTCAGCTGCTGTACTCTACCAAAAAAAAAAAAAAAAAATAGCAGCGAGGTCGGAAAAATTACATCAATTTTTTTCAAATGAAAATGTCGTTGATTCTTTATAAGGCCGAGGAAACCAAGTATGAAATCGACTCGTACTACAATAAAAGATAAGGTTCAGATGGTGTAATGAAGAAATACAATTTTATTTTTGAAAAATATTTTAATAAATTTGTATGACAAAATTTTTGGTTTTCTCTAAATAAGTTCAAAGGGGTGTGATTTTTCTTGGCGTGGGCTGAAATCTTGCCTGCTGATTAATCACACATTCAAAGTTTATCGGTATAGTTTTGGGCTTGATTGATTGAGTCTGTTGGAAGTTTAAGGAATCTTTTAACGCCCATTTTCAAACTTCTATATTTTTAATAACAACACGCAGATAAATTTAATGTATGTTGTTCATTTTTTCATTTTCAATTTATGATGTACAAGGGGGTCAGGGGCCATGTCACCGATGTGAATATTCACACCATCCATAATACACCAGGGAAGGGGAGAGGAGTGAGCAACACAGCATCTTTACCCATGGGCATTAAAAAAGTTCTGCGAGGTACACTTATGGCGAACCAGCGGCTCAGGGATTGTAGAAAGGAAAACGGTCGGGTAGGTTTAAAATGCAGAATTAGATGCCGTCACGATTGAATGCGCATGTTTAAACAACGTTGATCCAGTTACCTATCGTATAAATTTGCATATCATCTAGTTATGGTTATTGTCAATAATACTTACATTTCGATAAAGATGATACTACCTATTTTACCTTATATGTGATACTTATAATCACAGAATCCAACTTTGAATTGTAGACCAGGTCCATTAACAATACACTCGTTCCAAGAAGGGGGTCATCCTGTATAGTCAGTAGAGTGATGCAAAATTTGAAATTTTCGCTCCACAATACTAAAACGATTACAAATCGGATCCTGACTAACCTCTCAAAATTTGAACCCATTTGGTGAGAAACTGAGATGGCACAAACCATTTGAAGTTTGTATGGGAATTACTATGGTAAAACCAAGATTTTTGTTCATGTCTATCTAATAATTCACCATATCGGTCTGCTTCAAAAGCTTTCAACAGTAGGGTCAGGTGGGGCAAGAGTGCCATATGGGGCAAAAGTGCCACCTGCTTGTATCGAAGCCTGAAATACATTTTTTATATTTCTTATTAATGGGATGCTATAAAAAGCCCTTCAGATATACTGCATCAAATTTGGTTATACATTATGATGTAAATATTATCAAAAAATCTAAAAAACTTACACGTTGTCGAAAACTTCAAAATGTTATAAGAAATCGATGACATAAAATAAGCTTTTTCTCATGATTTTTCTAAGAAAATTTAATAATACGATGTAGATTTTATTGTACGGTAATACATTTTGCGACCCTCAATATATAAATACTTATTGTTGCATGTAGATCCTCAAAAAACGTATTTGAAATTCGTCTTCTCCACGGGGGCAAGAGCGCCATACTTGCCTGGGGCAAAAGAGCCATAGTAAACAAGACATATAACCTCAAAAAGTTGTCGCCTCAGAGTGAAGTTTCGAAGTGATGGTGCGTGTCTACAAGCGAAAATCGTTGCGTAAATCGTGGTCGGAACAGAATATGGTTGCGGCCATACGATCCGTGACTAAATATGGGATTTCTGTGCGAAGAGCAGCAGTGGAACACGGTGTCTCTCGCAAAACGCTATCGAAATATGTGCTGCTGGCGTTGGAACCTGGATCGCAACATTTGGGGCGCTTCGAGCAAGTTTTTTCTGTGCAACAGGAACAGGAACTAGTTGAGCATGTTATCAAACTGGAACTGGAACTGGAATTTTTATTACAACGAACAATAAAATTGCACAATGCTTTTTTAAGGCTTAATTTTTTTTAATACATGTTTAAAGGAGTACTTGACACTGTTGGTTAAATCTTTCACCTTGTTGACTAATTAAAAAGTAGTTTAAGAAGAATATAAACCGTTTGATTGCGAAATTTGGATGATTTTCTTGTTATTGAGTTATATGGCCGTCTTGCCCCATGGGGGTGGCACTTTTGCCCCACACTGTTTTTTAGCCTTTGTTGATAAGGCATATGAAAACAATTAAGAAAAAATATTTAACGTTTACATATTCAGTTTCAGATACAACAGGTTTAAGTAGAGGATGTTTAAGATTCTATGTACATCATTTGTTTAAAAAAAAGTTAGATTAACCTATGTTTATTGAAAGATTTTCTTAACGTGGCACACTTGCCCCACCTGACCCTACTTGTAGGAAATTTTCCCAGCTACAACTTTGCTGAAGACCACTTTTTGATTAAATGCAAGAATCGAAAGTTATCAATGGTTCAATGCACTGATGTCTTATGATCATGCTCAATCAACTGTTCAGCAGGCAACATTGGTGTTTCAGGGGCGTTGAATAGGACACAAAAATCATGGCTACTATGTCACACTGCAAAATACAGTGTTGCCTACAGAGCAGCTGCTTGATCATGTCATAAGTTTACCAATCTCTTAAATAATTAATAACTTTTTCCTGTCTCGTTTTACATAGAAACGATCTTAAGCAATGTTGTAGCTGAGAAAATTCTATATAAGAATGGCTATCGAACTGTTTCGCAGCTCAATATGGAAAAAGACTAGAAGGCAATGAACAAAAAGTTGAGATTTTCCATAGTAATTTACATGTAAACTTCAAATGGCTTGTGCAAAGTCTGTTTCTAACCAAATGAGTTGTAACTTTGGGAGGCTAATCAGGACCCGATATGAAACCATTTAAGCACTGTGGAGCGAAAAAGTCAAATTTTGCATCAGTCTAATAGTCATCTTCTTCTTCTTCAGGTTCGCTCACCACTCGGAATGAACGTTCAGTGTGGTTAGTAATATCAAATAGTGTTACATGCAAACGAAAAAGAGATACAGCAAGGATTAGTTTTTTAAAGTAATAGTTTCATCTAAATACCCAACTAACTATATTTAAGAGACATTGTCTCACTCTGAACCTACATTTAAAGTTATTTTGTGATTATATGGTTACTTTGGTACTCACATGAAATGTTGTGCAAGTACCACAAGTTCAACAACGACCAACTATGGACAGCTCAATGTTAATTCTATTTACTCTTTGAATCAGCGTACACCAATATGATAATCTACTAAGAAACACCTAAGAATGTATAGTAGACTGATGCAAAATTTGAAATTTACGCTCCACAGTGTTCAAACGGTATCAAATCGGGTCCTGATTAGCCTCCGAAAGTTTAAACTCATCTGATAAGAAACTGACTTGGCACAAACCATTTGATGTTTATATGGAGATTACTATGGGAAAACAAAACTTTTTGTTCATTGTCTTTTAACCTTTTTACATATTGTACTGTTAACAAATTCTATTGCTATTCTTATGGGAATTTTCATCAGCTACAACTATGAAGAAAATCGTTTTTCAGCCAAACGTCAAATTAAATAGTTATTAATTGTTTAAGAGATTGATAATCTTATGGCAAGATTAAGCAGCTATATTGTGAGCAACACTGTATTCTGCAGTGTGACATTGACGAGTGCACGGATGGATTTGAGTTCACTCACTCGACAAAAAGTGACACAACAGCGGGGCCCTGTTTACTAAAAATGAACACATATATGTTCATTTTTAGTAAACAGGGCCCCGCTGTTGTGTCACTTTTTGTCGAGTGAGTGAACTCAAATCTATCCGTGCACTCGTCAATAGTAGCCATGGTTTTTGTCCTCTATTCTACGCGCCATAAACACCAATGTTGCCTGCTGAACAGATGATTGAGCATAATCATAAGACATCAGTGACTTGAATCATTAATAACTTTTGTTCCTTACATTTGATCGAAAGCTGGTCTTCGAAAGCTGTGAAAATTTTCAAGAAGTTCAGCTATCATTTTTTAAAGTAGAGTGAACTGGTGAATTTTGAGATACATATGAATCGAAATTATGGTTTCTCCATAGTAATTCCCATATAAACTTCAAATGGTTTGTGCCAAGTCAGTTTCTCACTAAATGAGTTCAAATTTTGGGAGGCTAATCAGGGCCCAATTTGGAACCGTTTGAGCACTGTGCAGCGAAAATTTAAAATTTTGTATTAGTCTAATGTATAGAGATAAAGCTCAAAAATACAATTTTAACTGATGATACTTTATAAACATTAAACTGTCCAATATTGGACCCTGCCAACACACGGCGCCTGCACGGTAATGTGGGCCGTCAGAATGGTTCATCGGTTGCGAAGTGAAGTGCTTCTCAAACTAAAGCGATACATTTCTCAATTTTTCAACGTTATACTAACGTAAACTTAATATTATCACCCATATGCCCGTCCACGCCCGAAACCCATCCACCACTCAAAATCAAATAAAAATGTTTCTGTATGGCAAACACGGTCCAGACACGAGGGGGCGACACATCTAAATCCCAATGCTAGATGCTCAACAAATCTCACATTAGCGAATCAATCTTCGAAAAATCTTCTTTCATTTCTCGAATCTACTTGGATCGGCATCATATTTTTGAAGAAAATCTTCAGAATCGTCATGAATCTTCTTTCTATCTACTCAGCGTGCGCGCAGCTAACCACATTAAAACACAATTTTTAATGCATCGTAGATAGAGTCGCCCCCCTCGGTCCAGACATAAACGAGAATACCTATGGGTGTATATCTTCACTGTAACAACTACGGGTAATCATCGACAGTATTTGCAATTTACTCAGGCACTTTTGAGCAAACTGCAATCACTCTCTCATACTCGAAATGGGCCACGACCAAATTGGCACAACGACCAAAGCGCAGGGAGTAATTGAATGTATGTACCTAGTTGAAACAAAAGAAAATCTTTTTTAAACTCAACAATTCGATATTTTTGTTTTAAAAAATGGTTATGGTTGAATCAACAATATTTTATTTTATGTTCAAAACAACAAATTTTTTAATTTAAAAAATATTGTTTATTCAACAAAAATCAGATCAGATCAGAGATTGATATTTTTTATTCAATTTCAACCGAGATTTCAACAATGGGCTGATATTTTTGATTCAAAGAATAAAAAAATCTTGATTCAACAAACAAAAATTGTTATTTCATAAATTGTTTCGCCATTTCAAAGAAAATTATTTTTGATCAATGATTTAAAAATAATAAAAAATATTTTCTTTGACTTTCAATAGAAAAAAAAAATGTTGGTGTCAACAATATTTATTTTTAGCCGGGAGACAACGATTTTTTTTTATTGAACTCAATACAGAATATTGTTTAAATTAAAATATATTTCTCTGCGTGAAGGAGCCAAATTAGCAGTGATTTTGATCATTTATTATAAAAAAAACATATAAAGGGCGAACACGAAATTATTGCGACACCGAAAATGTCATGCCAATTTTCTTATAATGTTTAGAATCAAACCAACATTTTAGGGTAGTTTTATACATATATTTACTTCAAAAATCAAAAGAAAAGTTAATCGATGGAGCCTTGAGTGTAAAATTGAACGCATTTTCGCTTGATGCCCTCCATCAAAGTCTTTACAGTGTCATCCGGTACCAGTTTCTCAGTTTTTTTTTTTCCATTTTCTTAACATGTCCTTCTCGTCTTTGACTGTCTTCTTGCTCTTCCGAAGTTCCCGCTTCATTATTGCCCAGTACTGCTCCACCGGGCGCAGCTCCGGACAGTTTGGCGGATTCATGTCCTTTGGAACAAAATGGACAGAATTGGCCTCATACCACTTCAGGACACTTTTAGAATAGTGGCATGATGCAAAATCTGGCCAAAATAGCGGAGCTTCGTCGTGCTGCTGCAAGAACGGCAAAAGGCGCTTCTCGAGGCACTCAGATTTGTAGATCTCGCCATTTACTGTGCCCTTTGTCACGAAAGGCTCACTCCTCAGTCCGCAAGAGCAGATGGCCTGCCAAATGAGATATTTGGAGGCGAACTTCGACATTTTCTTCTTCTTAAATTTGTCGTCCACATCGAACTTGCTCTTGCCGGTGAAAAACTCCAACCCCGGAATTTGCTTAAAATCGGCTTTTATATACGTTTCGTCGTCCATCACACAGCAGCCATATTTTGTCAGAATCTTCTCGTAGAGCTTCCGTGCCTGAGTTTTAGCCGTCGATTGTTGCCGCTCACCGCGGTTTGGGAAGTTCTGTCTGTACCTTGTATGTATGTAGTCCAGCTCTCTTCTTTGCATTCTGGACGTAGCTCTGCGACATGCCGATCTTTTTAGCCAAATCACGGCTTGAGACGTTGGGATTTGCTTTAATCATCCGCTTCACCTTTCCCTCCGTCTTTTTGTTCTCCGGTCCCGGTTTTCTTCCAGCTCCTTTGCCGTGGTCCAACGTCAACCGCTCCTGGAACCGCTTCAACACTCTGGAGACGGTTGAATGGTGAATGTTCAACATTTTTCCCAACTGCCGGTGCGACAGGTCAGGAAATTCCAGGTGTTTGGAAAGAATTTGTTCTCTCAACTCGCGTTGGTTCACCTCCATTTTCGTTGAATCGAAAAACACGACTTCGAGTTTGACAGCATGTACACAATACACATCAATGAGAAAATATCACTGTATTGTTCCGATTTCCGAAAATAAAATATCAGCGAAACTATTTTCGAATGAAGAAGAACGCACCATTCATAACATTTAAAAACATGCCAATCAAAAGTTCATCAAATAAAAATATATCCAACGAAAAGGTTTATGTACAAATTATTATTATTAAAGGCGATCGAAAGTAATAAATGTAAGATGCAAATAAAAACGCATAGGTATTTCATTTATTTATCTTATTTATCTTACAAGTTTAAAATCAATTTTCCAATAGTCTATTGGTGCAAGGGTAAGTTGAAGTAAGTACATGCATATCTTGCAAAACTTATCATATTTGATGGACAACCACGTATAACTTATGAAAAGGGCATATTTTCTACAAAAAATTTATTATGATGAAAGTAAATTTGAAATATCTCGAAAACTGTTACATATACACACAAAGAACAAAAATTGTTGCTATAAAAATATTGCATGATCAAATTAAAAGTTTGCCAAATTTCGTCGTTTTAACTATGAAAATTTTCAAAATAAAACATATTTTTTTGGTTTAAAAGTGTTGCTTTCACTTTCGGCTTGTAATTTTAAAAGTGTATTTTTTAGAATAAAAGTCGAAAAACTGTCAAAAACCTCTTCATTGCAAAGTTGTTGACAGTACTGGACCACCGTTTCCCGCCAAATTAGACATGTGAAAAAGAAAGTAAACCAGCAGCTAACATGCATGAGCAGCAGCAGTTTCCCACATTTTCATAAGCCGGCGCGCTTGTTTCTCTTCTGACGCTATCAAGTGGAAGGATCGGAAGGATATTCCAGTTACGGGATTTGGAGGTAGGTTGATGAAATTTTCGAAAACTTTCGATCATGCTTCCGATTTTACTAATTTATGTGTTTTGAGCAGCCTCGTCAGTCTTGCCGGAAAGAAAGGCTACTCCCACCATCACCATCACCAACTGTATCATTTGCGTAAAATGCTTCTCATGGAAGATTCCACAATGCAGTGCCCTTTCAGTCATCATCAAAAATATAAATAAACGAATATATATTAAATAAAAAAATTCTATTTTTATTTTCTTCAAAGCATATAGCAGTCGAATTAAAAAATAATTCATGTTTGAAATGAAAACATACATCGTTGCGTTAAAAATGCCCATCTTTTAAATTAAATGCTTTCGTGAGTCTATTTAAAACATGGGTTTTTATATTGACAGTTCTACAATTTGATTTGAAAGTTTCTACTTTTAAAAGTAAAAATTGAGTTGTTTTTGAATTGACAGTTGGCTGACTTTTGTTTTGAATGCTAAAGACTTTCTACCAAAAAGAACCAACGCAAACTTTTAATTCTACCAATGGTTTTTTCAATTTAATTAACGATAATTTTTTGTGTGTAGGAAGTTTATCGATATGAGCATTATCGTTTGAAATGATTTTTATAATTATATACTGACATCAAACTGAGCATTTTGCCGTAAATAATGAAAGTTTCAAAAATGCCTTAAAAGTTGCTCTTAGAAAAACTTTTTTATTAAAAGTTTGTCCATCCTGGAGTTGTTTTCAAAACTTCTGCTTTCTATTTAAGTTTTTATTAAAAAAATATAAAAAAATCAAAAATACGTTTTTTTTTGTTATTTGAAGTTTGAAGTTTATTTTAAATTTTTTTTGTAAAAAAACGAAAAAAAAAATTCCGTGTATATTTTTTTATAAAGCTTTATTAGTTTCCTACAACTCCTTCTTAGTAAATTTTTTTCTACAAACAACTGTTTTCGAACTACATTTTTTTTAAAAGTATGTGTGCAAAAACACATAGGCCCTTTTCAAAAATTACCCTTGAGTCAAAAGGGTCTCCAACCGGTGAACACTCGTGTTTATTTCAGTTACCATGGGGACGTAATTTATGATTAGTCCCGGTCCCTTTCAAATTGTATCATTATTTATGTACGGTCCTTATATTTGAAATGACGTTTCACATTCATCAAGGGATGGCCGATTTTCATTCGAATAATTGATAAATCGATTAACGAACCGAAAAGTAAAATATATGTAATCGGTTATATCGTGCCGATATAAGCATTAACATCTCCATAGGATCATCACCACCGATCGTTTCAAACATGTGCTGCACTCTTATTGGTTGAAAAATGGCAGCACAGCGAACAAAAAATAATCGATTAGTTGTTAATCGAGTAATTAAAAAATGGGACATCTCTGATTTTGGTGTGTTTGTTTTGATAAAAATGAGCGCAAAATTTCATCTCTACCAAAGGGGCAGCAAAACCACAAAATTACCTTGAATACGGGGGGTATTCATTGGATGAAAGGGACCGTGAAAGAGGACACTAAAATAGAAAGTTTTTCTTCCGACAGTTTCATCTTAGTATTCATCTTTGTGTCAAGGAATAGATTTAGTGTCAAGGATCAAACATTTAAATCTTGATTTAAAAATCGAGATGAATGTCTACGGAATCGATAAAAATATCGATGTGCTCAGAAAACGAAGCTCCATCAGATGATGTATACAAATTGGTATATTTTTCGAAGTTAAACGACCCAATACCAAGGGGGGGGAGGTGGCTGTCAAACACGAACAATCGTCTCCTACCTCGCATAACTGGTTCCAAACTTAAACAAGCCATAAGAAACCTACAGGCACAGACAAACAGACATAACACATTGAATATTTCTTATTGTAAAACATCGTCGATAAAACATTACCGCCATCTGTTAAGTACACTGTGGTGGGTAGTACGCTGAGCAGATGGCGGTAGTGTGTAAACGTCAAACACAAGGGAATTGACTATGCGCGCCACAGGTGGCAGTACTACCAAGTGAGATACTTTTAAATTGACCGTTAAATGCTTGGTCGATGAACAACTTGTGAGTAATATGTCTGTTTGTCTGTGCTACAGGGTTTGTTGACGTTTGAAACCAATTTCATACAAGAATTATCAGTAGGCTGATTTGACAGCACGTCCCACCCCAGCCCAATATCCATTCCCGGTTCGACAGAGGGCGGCCTTGCCGTCGTCGACTGGCTTCGTCAGAAAAAAGCGCCTGTGCATCGGAACCATCTCCACAAACCGCTATACCAGCCCCGGTAAAACCAAATCGCCATCGCACTACAGTCGACGTTCGGTCAGCCTTGCTTCATCCGCCATTGCCTGAATTGTACCGGAATTTCACCGAGCGGTGGTACCGCCATCTTGCCGACAAGATCGGTCTTTCATCATCCGCCATCGAGAGAATCATTCTGGAACCGCAGCGAACGCTCGCTGGACTGCAGTCGTCGTAGTCACCATCATCGTCAAGGGTATGTGCCAGAAAATCGATCACAACACCTCACAATCTTCTTCTTATTTCCTTTATTTAACATCGGTCTCTGTTCCACAATCTAGTGCCAATCATCGACGGACATCGATTGCCATCCATTGACGATAATCGAATGTGCAGGAAGGCAGCTTCCACACCTGCGTAGGATATCGCACTCATTCAAACACACATAGGCCGGGACCAACGGCTTTACTTCCCTTCCGAAGGAAGACGTGACCAGAGATTTCTATGCCTCAGAAAATCCCACCGACCTCGGCTGGGATAAGGTGATCCAAGAGTGGAGTGGAGTGTTTCTCAGTGGAACTGACAGCTAGAAATCAAGAGTGTGTGAGTGATCTGGTGTTAATGGTGCTGAATGTAAACATAAACAGAGCAGAAATTCATATGAGAGTGAACTGTCAGTTCTACTGTGATCCGTCAAAAGTTCTTGGTAAACAAAAAAGTCAGCTGATCGCAACTGTCTCGTGGACAGCCTTATTGCTGAAAAATTCACCAGCATTATTTTGCTGAAACGTTTGCTAATCTTTCATCAAGTCTAAAATCAGCAAAATTTTGCTGATTTTCAGCGATTTAAATTTGGTGTGTAGCCACGAACACGCATACAAAATGTATGAGTTGGTTCGTGTCTAATCTAAAGAGCCTGAATTTATAAAGAGACGACATCTTATCCATTTTACAGGTCTTCTGCTCGATTGGAATGACTTTTCCTACACGAAACGAAAATCAATTATTTTATTCATGTGTTTCACTTATACATTTTTGCCAAAGCATCAGCCTTATATATTCCATAAGACAAACCACAGGTCCTACAAGAATGCATAAAAGGTATGTGTGACCGCTTATACATTTCATTTGACACATGAGCTTCATTAACTTTTTGCAAGGCGTCTGCTTATTAGTTGACTTATACATTTTATGAATAATCAGCAATAGAAATTTGCCAAAAGGTATAAGGAGATTTCTATCCGTGTATGACTTTGACAGACAATCGATTGTTCCAATTTTGACATGCCACCTCTTTATAAATTTAGGCTCTTTAGTCTAATCTATTCCGGGAAAATTATTTTTATCTA
Source organism: Ochlerotatus camptorhynchus (assembly GCF_037179485.1). Classification (NCBI taxonomy): domain Eukaryota; kingdom Metazoa; phylum Arthropoda; class Insecta; order Diptera; family Culicidae; genus Ochlerotatus; species Ochlerotatus camptorhynchus. Next base: position 690,106 of record NW_027040694.1, on the reverse strand, counting down.
GATAACAAATTTCTATGGTTTTGACAGATGGGATCGCTGCACATTTGAATCCGCCGTAATGGATTCTCGATCAAGAGTTAAGTTTAAGTTTCATGTCGGTTTGTCGGTGGGCACACCTCACAATCCACACTATCGTTAATTGGAGAAAAATAAATACCGTATTTAAGTTGATCCGCGCTGTGTTTCAGTTCATTTGAAAGCTTGAGTGCCTTTTCGTCCGCGTAGCCCCTCAAGTTTGCCCAGTAGTGCGCCGACGCTGAGACACAGTTCAAGGAGTCTCGTGCTGCTGAGTTGTTGTCGGGTAGAACATTAGTTTCACAAGCCAAGACAAACAGCATGCAAACTAATCGAACGTGTTTCTGTTGATGATGAAGGGGATTTGCTCGAAGAGAAGACATAATTATTTTCAGAGAGCCTTAGAAGGAAAGGGGTGTAAGCATAGAGGTAACTCTAAGACCACTGGGTCCCGAAGAAAATCATTATTATTTTTGGCTCACTCAGTACCAGAACAACGGTCCCAAGCAGTCCCAAGCTATTTCACTCACCCCTGCATGTTCTGCATGAATCGACACACCCCTTATGTTATCTGTCAAACTTTCATAGCGAATCAAAACAAACATAGTGTAGTAATAGAATTTCAACTAGAATAGGGTACGTTAATCGTTTGCTTGGGACCAATAGGCTACTAAAGTGGTGAGCCAATTTAAAATCGTTAGTTTCGTATTGATTGTTGGTGTAAGTGACTTTGATCGATTCTCTTCATCGACTTTCTCTTTTGATAGCTACAGCTTTATAAACAGATTTTGCGCTATTTCTGCCACATAGTTTGATAAAGGAGGTTCTCATCTAGCATCCAGAATGGTACAAGAATCAAGGAATGTGTTTACAGCTGAATTATTAACGAAAGAGAAAGTCGATGAAGAGAATCGATCAAAGTCACTTACACCATAGCGGTAACTCTAAGACTAGAAGGTCCCGAAATAACGTTCTCAACTTTTTGGCTCAGCTCTGGTACAATCTTCGGTCCCAAGCCAATCGATTCACCCCTCGAAACATAGGAAAATTTACTAACCCCTCAAGTTATCTGTCAAACTTTCATAGCGAATCAAAACAAACATTGTGTAGTACTAGATTTTTGACTAGAATGGGGTACGTTAATCGATTTGCTTGAGACCAATAGGCTAGTCAAGTAGTGAGTCAATTTAAAATCGTTAGTTTCGTATTGATTGTTGCTTTTACTGTAGGGCTTTAATAAAGGTGCTATTGGCGTTGACGGCGACTCTGTAGCTCTTTACTCCAATGAGAAAATCCATAAGCAAACGTCAGACTGTGCGTGAAACATGGCGGACTTTGTACTATCCTTTCACTCCACCGAAAATTCCCATAAGAAACTGTCTATATTTGCTGGAAGAGCAAATTTATCGACGGTGCCGTCAACGCCAATAACGGCAAGCGTCTAATGTCAAATGGGGGTGATTCAATATTTAAAGTAGGCTAGCGTAAAAAGCAGAATTCAGTACTGCAGTTGAACCAACAATCAATACGAAATTATCGATTTGAAATTGGCTCACTACTTGACTAGCCTATTGGTCCCAAGCAAATCGATTAACTTATCCCATTCTAGTCGAAATTCTAGTACTACACCATGTTTGTTTTGATTCGCTTTGAAAGTTTGACAGACAAAATGAGGGGTTCATGGATTTTCCTAAGTTTCGAGGGGTGCATCGATTAGCTTGGGACCGAAGATAGTACCAGAGCTGAGCCAAAAAGTTGAGCTCGTTTCTTCGGGACCTACTAGCATAGAGGTAACTCTAAGACAAGTAGGTCCCGAAGAAACGTGCTCAACTTTTTGGCTCACCTCTGGTACTATCTTCGGTCCCAAGCTTGTCGAATCACCTCACGAAACATAGGAAAAACCAATAACCCCTCATTTTATCTGTCAAACTTTCATAGCGAATGTAAAAACAAACATTGCGTAGTACTAGAATTTCGACTAGAATAGGGTACGTTAATCGTTTGCTTGGGACCAATAGGCTACTAAAGTGGTGAGCCAATTTAAAATCGTTAGTTTCATATTGATTGTTGCTACTAGTCTTAGAGTTACCTCTATGGTTGGGTTGAACCACGCGAGCAACCGATAATATCTGGGAAAGTGTTTACTCATAGAAGGATTTTCGGATCAAGATCGTCAGCTTTGCGCCGCCGAACAAATCAGACACAGCAGAAGTTACGGTTTTTTTTTTGTTGCTGGTCATCAGGTATACGAATTTTATTTTTACCTTTTTTCAATCAATAGTTTTTTTTTCTCATATGGAAACTCTGAAAAATACATATTCATCATTTGCTACACGTTGAAACGTTTTGCTTGTTTGTTTCGTTTATTATAGATCTAGGTAATATTTTTTGTTTTCTTTTATTTCCGTTCAAATGATCCTGTCCCATTATTCAGTACTAAGCTACAAACGTCGTTCGTCCAAACTCGTCCGGCTGTTTTTTTTTTGGGTGGGAGGGGGAGGGGAGGAGGATGAGAAGAATGGGAACTTCCATCACAATCGCCGATTTTCCTCTCTCCATAGTCCTCGGAAAACTGATCCGAGCGTATCACAAATGTACCACGAGGCGAGGCGATAACATCGATAACCAGTTTAAGGGTTTTGCTGCTTTTGCTTGATTGCGAACTAATATTATCGCGACTGCTTAATTAGAAAGAAGAAGAAAAAAAAGAGTTGTTTGGTTCATCGTGCTCGCGCGGGTACTGCTTTTTCTGAGGCTCACATAGCGCGTTAGCTGATTGATTGTGTGTGTCTGTCTGTGTAGGTGTGTGGTTTTATTTTCTGAAGAAGTTTAACATTGTTTCTTTTGCAGTTTGTGGGCTTTCTTTTCCGTTTGTTTGTTGTTGTTTTTTTGTATTCTCGCAGAGTTTAAGTAGTGTCACTTTGTTATGGTTAGTTAGCAGCATTATTAATTGCATGGCAGAAGAAAGAGAACAATGATTGGAGCTACTGATATCGTTCTATTTCAAATTCTACTATTTTCTTGTCGGTGTGTGTGTGTGTGCGTGGGTTAAAATAAGTTTTCTCCCAACTACTAACACCAGCGCAGTGTGATGGTAAATTGCACTTAATCGCAACGCAAATCCAATATCGTACCAATTAGGTGCTGCCATCTATGTGTTTCACATTCAAATAGTCACGATTGGTTGCAGTTATGACACACAGATGGCAGGTGGTTCGGTATAAGGTTTTGCGCGTTTAAGTGCATCTGTATCTTGATCATTTAACTTGTTCCATTGAATAGTACGGTAGTGTGCAGAAAAACACGCATTTGATTAGCAGCGAAGACGTCATATCAAGCAGACTGGCAACATTACCTGCAATGCTTATAATCTTTGCTATCAAATTCGATCGGTGCATTTACCCGAGCATTTACCTTCGAGCGGTCGATGACGTCACCCTTTAGGAAAGTTGACAGTCTTTGTGATGTGTTGCCTTCGTTAGTAGTCTATTTTTTGTATATGTATTCTTTCATCAGCAGGGGGAGTCGTTAACCATATTTGCGTTCTTGTTCATGCTCATTTTTAGGTACTTTTTTTTTCTCAAATATTTTTACGTTTTTTGACTCGTTTAGTTCAAGTTTTTACCGCTCAATAAAAAAAAAGAATACACTTGTGCTTTGATCAGTATGTGTATAATTGGTGTCGAAAAAAAAAGTCGAAGCAGAAAATGAAGAACGAAGGGAAACTGTTTGTTTTCCAGATATTTACAACTTGCTCTAAAATAATAAATAAGAAAATATATTTTTTTATCATCTCTCTGTATACTTTACAACGTTGTTGTGGGAAACTTAAAATTAACTTAACAGCTTGAGTATTTTTTGTAGATTTTTACACGACGATTTTTTATACTGTTTTTGGTATCATTTTTTCAGGTTTTTCGCAATTCACTACTAGTACTAGTACTTATCGTCTTATGGCAGTAGCTGAAAGCGTTTTTTCTCGGTTCTTTACTCACTTCATGTTCGCTTTTCTGCCATTCCGATGATGTTAATAAGTAGTTATAAGTTTGTTTTTTTTTTGTATTTAGAAAATAAGGATAAGAAGCTTCGATGAAATTCTATGGAAAATGTCATAAAACTGTATGAAGGGTGATGGCGTTTACACTCTAAATTAATTTTACCTGACTTGCCGTCAATACTATTGCTTGTTTTAACGCTACGACCTGTTTCATAGTTTTAGCAACAGAGACATGAGATTTTTTGTCACAATTTTTGTAAATATTTTTTTCTTACAAATTTCGAAAACAACGAATGACTGCTTAAATCATATAGGCAAGTCACACTCACATTATTACTCAAATGCCAATAGAATTCTTGCTTATCAAAATAGTCAGAAAATATGGGACTTACAGTTACTAGACATAAACATTACCTTAACAGACGAAAAAAAAACCTTTATGATCATATTTAAAAGCAATAACAGAGAGATACACATCTTCAGAGCTGTACATTCAGAAACGTAGAAATGAAAAAACTCGAAACACGAAGCTGTGTGGTTGTTCCTCGTATGTATGTGTTATATTGGGTACTGCTCCGCCCACTCAGCCCACCTACTTGGCGTGACGCTTCTTGCCACCGCCACCAATGGAGCTGATCTTCGGCGTCCGGACGTCGCCGGATAGTCATTCGACGGTGATGGGGGTAACCGGCGGGAACTGCATGTCGTCGAACAGCGGGATGGTGTTCTTGATCGGGTACTCGACTGCTTCGCGCAAATCACGGCAGCGATCCGAATCTGCTGGAATATGACCAAGGAAGGAGGCGGGTAATAGCATGTGGACACAACACGACGCGACGGGACGAGGACGACACAACACGACGTGGACGATAGAGAAATATAGCAAGAACGAGACGATAGGACGAGAGGCTTAGATTAGTTCCATTGGCTAGTTTGCTGGAGGGGGGTTAGTGTGTTTAAAAGTATATTTCTGTGGGTGAGCTCACCTGACATTCGGTCTCCGGGGCGTCCCTTGAGGACCCCGGCGTAGGTGCCCGGCGCCGGTATCATCGAGTTAGTCATCGTCACATTCAGGACGGAGGTGTCGTTCTCGTTGCCACCGATGTCAACTTCTGTGGAGAAGGAAAAACAGAATGTAACGTCAAATTTACATATTCAACTGATACTTATACCACCGACAAACCGACATGACACTTAATTCTGACTTATGCCCGAAAATCGTAAACAGCCGATTTAAACGTGCAGTGATCCGAACTGTCAAAACCATAGGATTTTTTGATCTAGATAAAAATAATTTATCAAGAATGGATCAGACACGAACCAATTCATAACTTTTGCATGCTGGTTCATGGCTTAGCTAAATATTTCCCGCGAACACGGAGCCAGATGTCAGTAGTGTGCTTTGGTCAGAAATTTTATTGTTTTTGCTATGGTCCTTCATGTCGGTTTGTCGGTGCTTATACCATATAGAGGTAACTCTAGGACAAGAAGGTCCCGAAATAACGTGCTCAACTTTTTGGCTCAGCTCTGGTACTCTCTTCGGTCCCAAGCCAATCGATTCACCCCTCGAAACATAGGAAAAACCAATAACCCCTCATTTTATCTGTCAAACTTTCATAGCGAATCAAAACAAACATTGCGTAGTACTAGAATTTCGACTAGAATGGGGTAGCCGGCGCCGGTGGTGTAGTGGTAAGCGTGACTGCTTTCTAACACCCCAATGGGTCTGGGTTCAATCCCAGCCGAGGTCGGTGGGATTTTTCTGAGGCATAAAAATCTTTGGTCACGTCTTCCTTCGGAAAGGGAAGTAAAGCCGTTGGTCCCGGCCCATGTGTGTTTGAATGGGTGCGATATCCTACGCAGGTGTGGAAGCTGCCTTCCTGCACAATGGATGGCAATCGATGTCCGTCGGTGATTGGCACTAGATTGCGGAACAGAGACCGACGTTAAATAAAGGAACGAAGAAGAAGAAGAAGAATGGGGTACGTTAATCGTTTGCTTGGGACCAATAGGCTAGTCAAGTAGTGAGCCAATTTAAAATCGTTAGTTTCGTATTGATTGTTGCTTATACTAGGATTATATCGAACACAACATATCAAGAAGACTGGCAACCCTCCCGTTTTCTAATACGCCGGCTATGAGACAGGCAGAATTGCGACATCTGCTGCTCATCTACTCCGAACGAATTTGATAGAAAAGGTTCCAACCCCAGAAGAAAGGTGTGTGTATTTGCTAATTTTTCTATGCTTTGCTTCCACCTTCGCTCAACGCAGTACAACCAACAATCAATACGAAACTAACGATTTTAAATTGGCTCACCACTTTAGTAGCCTATTGGTCCCAAGCAAACGATTAACGTACCCTATTCTAGTTGAAATTCTATTACTACACTATATTTGTTTTGATTCGCTATGAAAGTTTGACAGATAACATCAGGGGTGTGTGGATTCATGCAGAACATGCAGGGGTGAGTGAAATAGCTTGGGACTGCTTGGGACCGTTGTTCTGGTACTGAGTGAGCCAAAAATAATAATGATTTTCTTCGGGACCCAGTGGTCTTAGAGTTACCTCTATGGTACCACCACCTGTGGCGCACATAGTCAATTCCCTTGCTTTTGACGTTTACACACTATCGCCATCTGTTCATCGTAGTGCCCACCACAGTGTACTCAACAGATGGCGGTAATGTTTCAGCGACGATGTTTTACAGTGAGAAATATTCAATGTGTTATGTCTGTTTGTCTGTGATATTTCTATTCACACCCGAGTTCACACCATCAATATTATTGTCAATAATTCGCCTTCGCGTCAATAAATTGATACGTGTGGGGTTCGCTTAAGGAGGGATATGATTTCATAATTAAATGTTACAAATGCTCGTCATTCTTATCTTGTAAGCCTCTTCAGATCCGAGTAGAAGAAATGCAATTTACCTCGAAATTTACAAAATAACCGAGAAACACCAGATCTGAGAGGGCATGGATAAGGTTTAAAAATACAAATTTACCCTTTCAAGGGCGATTGGAATCCTAGCTAATTCTTCTTCTTCTTATTTGCATTTCATGCTTATTGCCTGCTCTCAACTTAGTGTTCTAAATGCACTTCCACGGTTATTAATTGAGAGCTTTCGATGCCAATACCAAACGCATGAATTTGTATATTATGTGGCAGTGGCAAGCACAATGGTACCACAGAGGTAACTCTAAGACCAGAAGGTCCCGAAGAAACGAGCTCAACTTTTTGGCTCAGCTCTGGTACTATCTTCGGTCCCAAGCAAATCGATGCACCCCTCGAAACATATGAAAATCCACGAACCCCTTATTTTATCTGTCAAACTTTCATATCGAATCAAAACAAACATAGTGTAGTACTGGAATTTATACTAGAATGAGGTACGTTAATCGATTTGCTTGGGACCAATAGGCATCATTAGTTTCGTATTGATTGTTGGTAAAAGTATGGACGTCTGTTAAAAGTTGTTGTAATCGAACTGTCAAAATGCACCGCTTTACTCGATTGAACAGCTTTTTTTCAGTTTTGTGGTGACAGTCGTCCATACTTTAACTAGAGGGCTTTAATGTGAACATGCTGGAAGCAATACACTGTACCAAAACATCATCCACTGTTCTAATGAAACCTCAGACAACTCAACTCGAAACAAAGAAATCGCTTTTTTGAATGATAGCAGCAACCAGATGAAGGTTGTTTTGAAATCAGATGATGCTCCTCTCGAATACAGGAAATACGTAATGCTTTCTGTAGAATGATTGTCATCCCAAATTGAAATCCATATGGTATTGGTTCAACCCCATAACGCAAATAATTCAAAATTTTGATGTAATTAATTCGCTCGAACGTCATTTGCTGGTCTGAGCTGACAACCGAGGTGATATGAACATTGGTAAAGCGTGGTGACCCAATATTGTCTATTCATGGTGGAGGAAGTCTCCTCTAACAAAACAAACCAATAACTGTTCATGGCTATTCAATATGGAAATGTAAGCAATCGGATTATAAATCTTATTTAAACCATTTGCAAGTCATCCTATTCTTAAATTATTGTCCTCTGAACGCTATATGATTCACAGCCAATTTTCAAATAAATATCATCATATGATGATGAATTTAACCATAAGGCAATCATCCGAAATTTGAAAGCGTATTGTTAAAGAGTTCGAGCAATGCAATAATCAAGTATTGCGGATGTTTTCGTTCAGTGTAGAACAAAGATGCCAAAAGTAAACACCAGAACAAGTTTCGCGTCACTTTTCAGAAGGTGGTAAGTAAAAAAAATGTAAACAAATCGAGTTAACCGATACAAACTATTTTGCTCTTCTATCATTGTATGTGATACAAAAACACCCATCCAAATTTACTTTCATTTATTTAAGATAATCATTGGTCAAAAATTGTCCAATGTAAAGTTTGATGATGGGTACATGATTTTTACTTCGGTCATTTGGACTGCCTAACATGATTGGTGCTCATTTTCTAAAAGCGGGCCCAATCTAAAGTTAGGTACTCTACTCTGAAATCTGTGAAAGGGAATGTAGTATCATGTAGAACAAAACACTAATTGATTATTTCATTGAGAAAAATCGTCCAATGTAACATGTCTGATGTACAACGTGATCAATAACATGTTTGTTCCGATCCGTTAGTTCATTAGCTACAACATAAATCCTGTTAGAGCGCATTGTATGAATATTTACGCTCATTGTTTTCAAAACAAAAGAAGCGCTCCTACCCAAGTAACAATTAGGGTTTTAGGGAGGTTCTGTAGACTATGAATTAGACTTGTAGCATGCTTTAAAACCGTGATAAAACTTGCAATGTTATTTGGGTAGCGAATTCCCTTTTTCTACGTTTTCCGCAGGACGAAGAAAATCTAATGGTGTTTCAATGCGGAATTGAAGCTCGTAGAACGAATTTAGAATCAAGAAGCACTATTAGATTTTAAACAATCTCTCTACAATTTGTGACTCTTTATCAAATCCAAAGGTACGTATGAAAAGGAGAATAAATTTAGAAGTCATCTTTGACAGACACATTACATTTTTTGTTTAACTCGTTCAGAAAAGAGAGGTAAAGCGCGGGTTGTGCTAAGTAGGACGGAAATTATAATGGGAAAAATCGCAATAATTTCAAAAGAACTTTGAGTGGAATGCACGGCCGATTGCACCAACTCAAATTGGAAATTCGTTCACTCAAATTCGCAAAAATATAAGTTACTAAGTACTGAATAATATTTCAATTGATTATCTAGGACTTTCTTTTCGAATGAGGAAAATCGAGAGATTTAAAAAAAAATAGATGAGTTGCACTGAGCAGAATTTCTGCTGCTTTTGAGATGTACTAACCTGTAATTCCATGCAGTGGCATACGCAGATCGTGCGCCCGGATCAGCTTGCACTCTCCGCCCTTCGAATCGTCAAAATCGTACAAGTAGAGGAACCCGTCCTCGCACGCCAACAGCAGGCGCGTCTCCTTCTCCACCTTGGCGATGACACACTCGTAGCGGAGTCCCGCTTCGGCCAGCTGAACTGTAGCATAGGCTCGATCCTGCGAAAACACATCCGCCACCACATTGGTCGGGAAGTACGCCGTGACGGCTTTAGCGATGAAGCCCATGCCCCATCCACCGTTCGAAGCGTCATCCGCCACCGCCTTCTCCCCGTCGCTTCCATTCTGCGACTCTCCGTCGTTATTATTATTGCTGCTGCTACTAGTGTTGGTAGTAGTCGAAGATCCGTTGTCGATACAGTTGCGACGTTCCGCCTGTTCGATTGACTTCGGATCGATTCTGAAGATATGTACGGTTTCCGTGTTCGAACTAGCGACAACGTAGCTCGCACAGATGCTGAAATTCAGCGATCCGATGCTAACGTGGCGCTTGAGACCTCGTCGGAACTCGTGCACTTTCTGGCCGTTCTTCACGCAGAACACGCGAATCACGGTGCCCTTCTCGGACGCCGTAGCCAGCAGCGTCCCGTTGAAGGAGAAGTTCATCGCCGACAGTTGCGAATCGTGCGCCTTGATCTTCAGCCGGGACGTCAGATTGCCGGCGTCGAAGATCTGCAGCTCGCCGGTCGCCGACGAGATCGGGTACGCCAGGTGCGACGAGAGCGACAGCGTACACAGGCCGACCGGGTTGTTCGACATGTTCTTGATGGAATGTAGCAGTCTCATATCACGGATGTTATGAATATAAATACTGTCCTCCAGGCATACTACTAGCCTCGATCGGTTCAGTTTCACCGACATGATATCCTTCGGGTAGCTGTAGTTGCAGATCTCCGTCCCTTTCTTAAAGTGACACACCTGGAATGGGAACGGGGGATAGGGAAGTAGTAGAATCGGAATTGGGAACACACACACACACCCACAAATAATACCTTAAGTTTGTGCGGCTCACTTGCGGTAACGACCGCGACCAGGCTGCTGCTGAACAACCGCTCAGCGATTCGTGTATCCTCGTCATGGCTACAGAAGATTTCGTCCACACGATCGACGGATGACAGTGAAAACAATCGATATCCTTGCTCGGATACCACGGAGAGCGATCTGCAAGAGGGTCAAGAGAAGGAAATATAATGATTAATATGATATCTTGGCGAAGGTATTTTTGGGAATGTAGGAATGAATTTTGTTTTATGCAATTTATAACGGACCTCAATATTCTAATACGACAATATTATTATCATGTTTTTTTTCCACAAGCACATCCATTTGATGGAAATGCCGACTCCCATTAGTTTTCTCGTTGAGTTGCTCTATATGACCCTGGTTATGATAAATTAGGGGAGTACGGTACTGCCTATAATCGCATCTGGATTTTCCATTATCCACTATATATTGGCATCTGCTTTCCCAAGTAACATTGTTAGTTTTATCGAGGTTTAAAAGTATTCTACAAGTCTAAACCATAGTCTACAGAGCTCTCATAAAGCCATAATTGTAACTTGGGTTCATATCATATGATAAAACTACGGATTTTAATCATGAAAAATTCGAAAACAACATGAAGTTAGATTGTCCTAGAGAGGGTCTAGTAAGAGAAAAGCGGACCAATTGGTTTTTAGCCAAAGAACTGTCAAAGCCAAAGCCAATCGAGCAGGCCCTATCTTGATTGCATTGGCAGTGTTGCTAGAAACCTTCCAGGCATAGGTTGCCGAGGCAGTTTGTTTTGAATCCCCTCCTCTCTTATACTAGATCCTCTTTAGTTTGTCCCATCAAGCAAAGTAATCGCATATGAGCAGTTCCACGCCAAATGACGAATCGAAAAAAAACTAGACCTTCTCTGATTTGTAGGAAACTATGCATAATTGTTTGTTATGGACAATCATTCACATTTTTGCTAAAATTCGGCCGTTTTTTTCGAAATATTGTTGGGTAGATGAGCTAGTTTTTAAAACTAGCTCCAAATACTGGCCCACGTGAGCATTATTTCATTGCATATATTAGCAATGGAAGAATGCTCCGTTGAAAAAAATTACTGCGGCCAAAAACTAGAGCACACCTACGGCCAATAAATGAACAACTTATGCCAAAACTGGTACTATCTTATTTCACATCGACTTATTGCTCAGAATACTCAAAACTTCAATTCAATGGTATCAATTGGTACATAACTTGGGGGTTTCTAAATTATAATGTGTGTAAACTAAATATGCTTAGTTGAAGATGCTTAACGACAAATATCCGACTTAAAGTGTTTATTTTATACGATAGATGAGGAGATGAAAGTATAGAGTTGATAGTTCAGTTAGAGTACGGCAGTGTGAAAATTGTATATAGCGAAAGTGAATAAGTATAAGTGAAAGCGAGCAAAGGTCAATTTTGAGGAAGGCACGAATCGAGTTAATCATGTCCTTTACCAAACTCCCCTATTGGCGAGGTATGGTGAGGGGTATCTTTCCCCGCCACCACTGGCAAAAGAGATGATCGCCGATTTGCTCACGTACCTTCGATGTGCGGAAACAGTTCTATCGATTGTTTCACACTCAAGTCATCATGTGACGTAAGCATCTAGTCTAATGGGGATTTAAAATTGCAGCTGTTGTTACCTCTACCGCTGTATGTGCTCCTGTCATCGTCAACTTGACGATCTCGAGGAGCTTACTCACTGCGTAAGTGCGTATCAGCGGAGAAGAGAAGAAAGACACCCCAAGACAAATAACGAAAACGCTCAAAGTGAAGCCACCGCATCGGAACAAAGAGCGCAAGTGTAGGATTACAAATGAGAAACCCTGCAGAAAGTCAAAGTTCTTCATGGTCATCCGCTTCTTTGTCTCCTGCAGTGTTGGGAAAATATCAAAAAATCAAATCTCACCAATGCCCAAGACCACGCTAGATTTTCGTAGACAAAAATCAACAAGCATACAGCTGCGGTTGATTTTGCAAGCTGTGATATCGTAGCTCGGAATATCAAGCTAACGAAACTCACCAGCTGCAAATCTCAACAAACTGTGGTGAGATTGAGTTGCTTTACACCCGAAAGCAACCGAAACTTCTATAACGGCTGGCAGCAGTCACTTCGTGTCTGCCGTCGGTGAACAGTAAAAAGAGATAGCAAACTATACTTTCTCTTTCTAAGAAAACGATATGCAACGGAATGATTTGTGTGTCTAAAGCGAACCCCACACGTATCAGTATATTGATGCGAAGGGGAATTATTGACAATAATATTGATGATGGGAATACAGAATTATTGTCAATGACGTCAATATAGAATGTATTGACAATACCATTGTCAATACATAAAAGCAAACGTGTAGGGTCCACTTAAAGTCAACTCTCCGCTTGATTTTTGCAAGTTGTGAATAGTCTCGCAATATCAAAGGAGCTTGTAAAATCAATATCAAGCATGATATTTTGTTCCAACATCCCTCGTGATATTAAGAGCGTATGAGAGCGAAAAAATATCATTTGATTGATGATTATGCCAACACTGATCTCCTCCTATAAAGGGTGATACGGTCAAAATTTGGTCAATATCAACTTGACGTATTTCTTTCAATTTTGCATTTAAAAAACCTGAACACCCCTCATTTTGAAGGTGTGTGTGTGTAGAATGTTGCTCCTATTTTGATTTTGGAATTCACTCTTCAGTTGTCAAAATGCCGTCCAAGCAAGAAGAGCAGCGTATCAAAATTTTGCTCGCGCATCGCGAAAATCCGAGCTACTCGCACGCAAAGTTGGCAAAATCGCTAAAAGCCGTTACAAATGTAATTAAAGTGTTTGGGGAACGTTTGTCGACAGCCAGGAAGTCTGGATCGGGGGGAAATCGAAAACCGGAAGCCGCTGAGACGACAAAAAGAGTTGCCGGTAGTTTCAAGCGAAACCCTAACCTCTCTCTCCGAGATGCCGCAAATAAGCTGGGTGTATCGTCTACAACCGTGCATCGAGCCAAAAAACGAGCCGGACTATCGACTTACAAGAAGGTAGTGACTCCAAATCGCGATGATAAACAAAATACGACGGCCAAAGCGCGATCCCGGAGGCTGTACACGACGATGCTGACGAAGTTTGACTGCGTGGTAATGGACGACGAAACCTACGTCAAAGCCGACTACAAGCAGCTTCCGGGACAGGAGTTTTATACGGCAAAAGGAAGGGGAAAGGTAGCAGATGTTTTCAAGCACATGAAACTGTCAAAGTTCGCAAAGAAATATCTGGTTTGGCAAGCCATCTGTACCTGTGGCTTGAAAAGCAGCATTTTCATAGCTTCTGGGACTGTCAACCAAGAAATTTACGTGAAAGAGTGTTTGAATAAACGTCTGCTGCCTTTCCTGAAGAAACACGGTTGTTCCGTACTGTTTTGGCCGGATTTGGCATCTTGCCATTACGGTAAAAAGGCCATGGAGTGGTACGCCGCCAACAACGTGCAGGTGGTTCCCAAGGACAAGAACCCTCCCAACACGCCAGAGCTCCGCCCAATTGAGAAATACTGGGCTATTGTCAAGCGGAACCTAAAGAAGACCAAAAAAAACTGCTAAGGGCGAGCAGCAGTTCAAGGCAAACTGGCTTTCTGCGGCGAAGAAGGTGGACAAGGTGGCTGTACAAAATCTGATGGCAGGGGTCAAGCGTAAGGCCCGGCAATTCGGATTTGGAAAAGCGGAAGCCTAACTGAATATTTTTCCTGAATTTTATACTAATTGAACTTGAAAAAGAAATTTAATTTGATTTTTTAAATAAACGATTTCACCGATTTACACGCGTTTTCCCTTGACCAAATTTTGACCGTATCACCCTTTACATGCTATTGTAGTAATCAAATACGACAAAGAAGACATTAGTTGCCTTTTGTATTTCATTAGCTCTCTCCACCGCACAGAGTGTGATTTTTCTACTGCTCTTTGTGCGGATTGCTTGCTCGAAGATAAGTTGGAAAACAGTGTGCAAAATGGGAGAACGACACTCCGTTTGTCCAGTGCTGTGCTATGCATGTAAAAAGATTCTCGTTCTGAGGCGCTTTCCAGCCCTGTAATGAACATTTTTCATGCTTCGAAAAATTGAATTGAACAAGTAAGATCACGGTTCCATTCTAACCTGCATTTTTTTTTTCAATTTGCACTTATTTTTCAACCTCGAGTTGAGTTTAGGTTCAGATCGTGAGATTGATAGAACAAAAAGTAAGAGGTTGTATCCAAGACACGACCGTAGATTTGACGTAGGATTACGAAAGGTAGTTTTGGTGTCAGAGTAAAAGTATAGTAAATATTAAATTGATTTCTTAACTCATTATCAGTGAAAGAGTTCGATAGGTTGACACCCATATTCTTGTTTTCGTTCGAACCGTATTTTCCATACCAAAAACTTTTGTTTTGTATGGAAAATACGGTTCGAACGAAAACAATAATATGGGTGTGAAATTCGGAAATAATTTGAGAGTTCTGTTTTTGAGGTGCTCTGTCGATGTTTATGTAGTACAAGCCAATCCTGGGCGATACGTATTGGATGCAAGCTCTTACTCTTTAGTTAACACTTTTATCAGTCATTTGTGGTCCTGAAAAGGACCGATGGGTTGGAAGCTTCGAAGACAGTTTAGAACAATGTTGTGAAAATTTTTCCTCGATGTTCTTGGAGATTATAGCGGTGCGGAAATGAAAAATGTATTAGGGAAAACACATCAATCACAGAATCTGAGCTTACCGGATGGTGCCTACTTTTATGCTTTTTGATGCAAATTTTAAGCCCCTTCAATTAATCATTTTGTTCGACCATTTTCCACAGATATGGCGCTGTTTCGCTGGTAGGAAGTGATAAAAATCCCCATATAGAAATTGAGATAAGTGGGAATAATTCGCGTTCGGTGCATATTCAGGTCAAAAAAAGTGAACGACAACCTAAAAAAATTAATCAGGGACTTCGTCGTTCAGTTTTTCCCGGAAATTATTGTTAAACAAGCTACAATTAACTAAAAATGATTTTTCCCGATACAGTTTTACCTGTTTTACTACCAGTTCCCAGAGAGCCAAAAAATTCAAATTTGAGAGCGAAAATTTGCTCTCACGACCTCAATATCTCAACATGCCATGTATTTTGTTGACACTCGATTTGTGATTGCCCTTTCACAGATTACAAAATAGAGTACCTGACACTACAAAACATGTCTGGTACCTCTATATATGCATTTGCTTTAACATTTGAAGTCCCTCCTTTTTTACATATTCTGCGCAAAAGATACTTTATGCCCCGCCCCATACATAAAAATCGGCGGGAAATTCTGTGAGGGGTGAGCTATTTTGTGTGCAGAATGTGTAAAAAAGGAGGGACTTTAAATAATAATCTAAATGCAAATATAGAGGTACCAGACATGGTTTGCAGATTGTGCCTAGTTTCCGATAGTTGTCACCGCAAACAACAGCTGTGACATCTGATGGAACATGAATGCAGAAGCTTGACAAAATGATCAATTAAAAGAATCCGATCAGCGGTTGAGAGTAGTCTTGATAGCTAGCTGCTTGCGGTGAGCCTTTCGTTGTGTACTGTACACGGTACTTTTGACTAGTTTGTCTCCTTTTCTCTTCTAATGTTGTCAAAAACGGAGGAGCAAAAGCACCCAACAGGGGTAGTAAAGTGTGGGAACTCAACGTTGAGTATAATCATATTTACCTACTGTTGGGTACAACTAACTTAGTTTTGGTTAAAAGGCCAGTGGAAAATTCCATACGAACTGCACACAAGTAAATGAAAATTACTTTGACCCGCTTTACCTACTTTTGGGTTCCTGCACTATAGTGCCGAGATGAGTGAAAAGAACTTAATTTTGGGTACTTTTTTCTAACCGTGTAGAACACCGCCACACACCACACGCGGTGATTGAATGAACAGCGTTTCGTGAGACCGGATGGAATTCAATTTTGAAATCTGTGTTAGGGAAAGCGCTTTTCGCATATAATCGGTGACAATTTTAACTATCATAGCAACAGTTGCACATTCGTACAATTTTAAATAGTCACATTTTGAAAAATGATAAATCCTTCATTTTAACAAATTCGTAGAAAAATATCCTATCGATTTACGTATTCAGAATTAAAATCCATGATCTCTGGACCAAAATCAGACCCTTTTATGCCACGACCGCCTTATGATTCTGAAATTGTTCAACACAGATGAGGCTGGTGAGCTTGTATGTTGTTTGGAACGAGGGTGAAGCGCTTGGCATAGATGGCCCACAGCGATTCACTAAGATGGATCCCGATCAATAGCGGTGAGGCTTCTTCCTCCTTCTTCGGTGAATGGACGCTCATGTGGGTTGCAACTCGCTGCTTGCGGGCAGCCTTTCGCTGTGTACAATGTTCAACGCCTTGCGCCGAAAGCACTGCTGATGCTGCTGCTGCTGCTGCTGACGAGTGACCGGACACCACCACACACGGTGATTGAATAAGCAGTGAGACCGGATGGAATTCGATTTTTAAATCTGAGTTAGGGAAAGCGCTGTTTGCAGGCAATCGGTGATAATTTTGATCACTATTTCAACAGTTGGTCATTTGTGTCATTTCCAATAGTGATCTATTGAAAAATAATAAAGTGTTCAATTTAGAAGATTCGTAGCAAAATTTCTAATCGATTGGCTTGTTTAGAATTAAAATCCATCCGCTATTGACAGAGTTATATGTGGTCAAAACCTGACCACTTTTCGTAATGCGCTCAATTTTGGTTTTTTGAAATTACACCCCCAATATGCCGAAAGACGTAATTGTACGTCAAAAATGTTGAGGTGAATTGAAAAATGTTTTTGAATGAGAGAAAATTGTTCCAAAAAATCATCACATGACTACTTGAAATAAAAAAAGCCGTCAGCCTTAATTCTTCAACATCAACATGTCTTCAAACACTTCATAAAATATTAAATATCTTCCAAATGTCTGCGGGATGCACATGTCTTCGCAGAATTTCAAATGTCTTCAAATCTGGCATCCATGCGTTAAGGTGAATAATAGTCGCCGTAAAGTCAGAGGGGACTAAGTAGCGACATTTAAAATAAACGAGATAGTGATAGAATTTGATCAGGAGTTTAATCAGCTATTTTTCACTTTTGTCAGATTTGGGAAATGAGAAAACAGTCAAACATAACAAAAAATGTTACTAAGCAAATTTAAAATTCGTTTTTTCTCGAAATTAAAAAAAAAAAACTGTCGCTTAGTCTGACTTAAATCCGACTAAATGACGCTAGTGACTTTAAGAAACCTACCTATGTTTACATTTGTAGTTCGTTTGCGTGTACCGTGTGCTGATGACCAGTAAAAAACAGTGACCTAAATTTTGCCATTCATAGCAAAAATTCGATGATCACCATACCAGTTACAGCAGATGATCGCATCTTGCATACACGCTGCGAAATGACATGGCAATAAATTTCGCGTGTCACACAGATATGTACCTAATTGTCAACATTGCACTGGTAAAAATATATAGTGGGCTGTCCATAAACTACGTAGGCAGTTTATGAGGAGGGGATGCATGCCGATTGTTTACAGTCTCTACAATTTTTAATTTTATGGTAAGAACGGTCGGAAATGCCTCTCCAAAACGTTGGTTAAGGACAGCCCTCTACGAACGTTCAAACCAATCACAGTAGTGGTACTTAACAAGCAATATAGGGATGTCTAAAATTTCCTTTCAATCGATTATCGATTTATTGTTGGGATATTTTTTTGATAATCGATTCATCTGAATAATTGTCTTGAAATATTCGATTTATCGTGCAAATATCAGTGTTTCGTTTTTGACATCACAAAAAAAAAGGTTTAAACAATTTGAGGATAAGTTCAGCAATATTGTATATGAAGAGATTTGAGTGTGTTGGTTTATTTCCTTTAAATTCCGTTATAATTGCTTATATTTTGACAGATACGCGTATTTTGTCTACTACTTGCAGGCTTCATCAGTGCCAAGTACTCAACACCACTCACCACTCAGTACTCTCACCACAGAGTGGTGTTGAGTACTTGGCACTGATGAAGTCTGCAAGTAGTAGACGAAATACGCGTATCTGTCAAAAGATAAGCAATTATAACGGAATTTAAAGAAAATAAACCAACACACTCAAAGCTCTTCATAAAAGGATTCCGTTAAGAGGTTCGACAAATTTAAAGGATGCATATTGTAGAAATAACATAGGAAACAGAACTTCAAAGGGCTATATTACGAGGTTCAGGGGTCTTGTAAAGCGAATTCGTTATTTCCTAAAGTAATCACTACTTTGAAGCTCGAATGTTAGTATCGAGTCTGAAGTCTGTGTGAAGTGTGAAATGCTGGAACTCCGACGACGTTATCCTAGAGCTGGTGGTGCAGAACGCAGATGGATTTGTAGGCGATAGAATTGTGGAAGTCTCATGGCGATCGGCTTTTCGTCTCGTATCACCGGTAGGGTCAATCAGTGGTGTTGATTGTGTTGGTAGTTCACCAAGCGTAGACTTGCTCTGTGATGATGAAGGTTCCCTAGAGTGTGTAGCAGGTTCAGGACTGACATATGGTGAAGCTGGACAGACTTGGTTGGATGCACACTAGACTGACTAGCGGTGCTGGTTGATGTTGATCGGTTTCGTAGCTGGTTGATATGGAACCACAATAGTCGTCTGCCTTCAACTCAAACGTTGTACATACAGCTTCACATCCATTCTAACACCACAGCAGAAGCCCATCTCCAGGTGTTCTTGGAGTGGATTTCGATCGTCATTTTGCTGTACTCGAACAGCTGGAGGCCAGCCCGTTGGATTGTGGATGATAAGACGCCGTGGTGACATGGTCGATAGCATTGTTGAGGGTAGCTGGGGTGCTAAAGGCATTCCGAAATGTTCGGAAACACTCCGGAGAATGGCAATCGTGGCTGTAGGTTCTGGTCTTCACGATTTCGACGCACTTCGAGAAGGAGTTGACGACTGATGACCTTCAAGTGGCCCAGCGTAGTCACTGTGTGCGTTTGTTACGGTTGGGTTAACATGGCCCATGGTAGTGGTGGTACACTTGGAGTAGTTTTCGCAACGGATGCGCTCTGGCGATTGGTCTTGACAAATGCTGCTATGTTGGCGTTGATTGAAGGCCCATAACTACGAGCTACTGCCTTCATACGTTGAACTCCGCGGCGATTCAATTCTCGACTTGACTCAATTCAATTAGTGGAGGGAGCAGACTTGAAATTGTGCCGGAATGGCAAGATGCTTAGCAAACATTGTGTAATTTTGGACAACCAACAAAGGGGTCTTGACGTTCGTAGAACTTCTGGACTTCTCGATTGACAATGACCGACCTAGACTTCAGCCAACCCTGCTACACCCAACCGGTGGATGTAAGATTCGCTTACAATTATGTGAGATTCATCATCAGAGGATGTAAGTGGAGACCACATGAACCGAGGATGCGTATACCTAGCTGCGGTCCAATGCAAGAAAATTGGAGACCGAAAAATGTAGAGTGTAATAGTGAGGTAAATTAATTATGTCGAAAAAAAATAGGAAAAAGGTTGCTGACTGGACTCGAACAACGAACGTTGCGATTATCAGACCTGTGCTTTCTCCACTGCTATCTCCATGCATCTGAATAAGAAAAGCCTAAAAGCAAACAAGAAGCGCTCATTTCCTCTCACACTCGACTTCGTATGCTTTTTCTGCTGGAGAGATTCGAGGCAAGGGTGTGCGTCGTTCTACCATGTTATACATAAAAATCAAGGCAAATGCTTGCTTGTGTAGGTGAAAGCACAGACAGAACACGAAATAAAAAAAGGCAAAAAACCATTACATCGCCTGCAAGGTCAACTTCTAACATTCGCTGCGATGTTCATGAACAGAGGATGATAGGAAATGGAACTAACATTCATTGTAATAGATTTTTGGTTTGCGTGTAGATGTACCGATAGACCTTGACAAGCACCGGATCTGTATGGGTGACTTGCTGTACTGTCCTAAATCTGGGAGGAACGAATTTGATAGTTCTGGATACTATTGACCTCAAATCTTCTTCTAGAATGACACTGGCCATTACAAAATCTTCATATGGTCTTGCATGGCAAGCGATGGGTCGGGAAAGAACGTCCGTGTTTTCGAACTGGAGAAAGCTGTGACCATACATAATCTTGTGGCATTTGGCAACTGCGTACACGATGGCGAGACCTTCGCCGGCTGACTGTACCCTTTTTTAGCCGGTGTGAGTGCAAAAGAAGTATGTTGCAGGGCCATAACGGATCCAGCATACATCTTGTGGCTCAGTGGGTTCTTTGAAAATATTCAATGTTCGACGTTTTGAATATTTATTTTTGTTTCAGATTCTTGGAAAATTTCTCCAAGCCTGATTTTATTAGGTCCGGGGTTCTAAAACAATGTCTATGTTTTTTTCTATTTTAATTCTCAGAATCCCAAAAAAATGTCAAGTTTCAGAATGTATGTTGTTACTGAAGGTTAATCCACTCCAGAATTATTATGTTCAATGAATGAAAGTGAATAAAGAGGAAGTTAAAGTTGGTTGTATTCTACAATGTTTTGAAATTATTTGGCCAACTTTAATAGGCAAAATGGCACTAATATTAGCCCATCGAAAAACATTTCCTGTTGAGAATTTTAGTTAGAACAATGCGTCAGCTGGACAAAACAAATGAGGAGTTTTGATTTCTAGAGAAAAATTGTCAAACAATGACACTTAGGTCAACATTAGGGACATCCACCATATATTCCAAACTTATTTTTAAGAATTGCATGACGCAATGATACGAGAATTACAAAAATTGCTTGAGAATTCTTGGTTTTTTTTCAGGTAAAATAAAGTTCCCCAAGGATTCCCGGTTTTTCAGGTTTTTCAAGGTAGTAGATACTCTGTGAATACAGTCAGGGGCAACTCTATCTTACTCGATGTGTGCCTAACTTGATATTCTCTCTAACTCGTTGAAAATCCAGGCCAGAGTTGCAACCTATCACAATCACGATCGCCAAACAGCTGATGGTAGTAACGCTTTGTATATTCCTATCAATGTGCTCGTCGAAGCTCTCTCCATGACCATCCATCAAGTTGACGAAAGAAGTAAAAAGCAACTGGTTAATGTCGTCTTCTGTTGTGATCCATCAGCGATCTGGTCATTCCCGACAATCACGACACTCATCTGTGCTCGTTTTGAAGCAGTTGCTGCTTTGCTTGCTTATGTGAGTGTGTTGGAGAGTGAGCCCAACAGCTTCCGTTTCATGTTGCCTGCTTTGTTTGTAACTCACACAGTCGCGCCTACCGAGACGAACTTGGAATGCGACGGCATTGTTTTCATTTTCTTCTGTCGTTTCGCTTTTTCTCATGATCGTACTGTAGAAGTCTTCACTGTTTCCGTTGTGCTTTTCATCATCAGCAGCGAGTGTAACGTTTTGCTTGTGAGCAGCGACCATTACTGGTGATTGTTGTTTGCCATGGCTCTAACTCTCACTGCGTGACAAAACTATCTGTCAGCGATAGTCGGTTGATGCGAAGACGAATGTCACGTGAGTGTCATGATATTTTGCATCACTGATCCAGGCTACTTCGACCACTTCTCCCATACAAATGTACCTCCATAACTCGATATCTTCGTTAACTCGATGGTCCTTTCAATATCGAGTAAGAGAGAGTTGACTGTATTACATTGCAAACCTACATGATAAACTTGATAAACTTCACCCCAGAATTGATCATTTTTAGAATCGTTCAGAATCATAAGGGCCTAACTGCGATGATCGGTCGTTCAGAACCATAGGGTCTAACTGCGATGCTCGATTTTCTCTTTTATTAATAACTCGGCTGAAGTAACAGTTCTCGGTGCGTTTGATGCTGCTTTTGCTAGCCAATACAACCTTTCACTTCACTGTATTGTAATAATTTCGAAAAATGTGTGCACTTCACTGTAGTAATGCGAAGAGACAGTGAGCATGCATAAGGGTGTAAACGCGATGTTTGATTCTCTTCGTCGATTTTCTCTTTTGTTAATAACTCGCTAGAATTAACGTTTCTCGGTGCGTTTGCTGTTGCTTTTGATAGCCAAATTAACCTGTTACAGCATTGAATAAATTCTAGAAAATTGTTTCGCTTAGCTGTAGCAATGCAAAGAAAAAATCGATGAAGAGAATCGATCATCGCGTATACGCGCTTATGAATGCTCACTAGACTGATGCAAAATTTGACTTTTTCGCTCTACAGTGCTTAAATGGTTTCAAATCGGGTCCTGATTAGCCTCTCAAAGTTACAACTCATTTGGTTAGAAACAGACTTCGCACAAGCCATTTTAAGTTTGCATGTAAATTACTTTGGGAAATCTCAACTTTTTGTTCATTGCCTTCTAGTCTTTTTCCATATTGAGCTGCAAAACAGTCCGATAGCCAAAATTTTCTCAGCTATAACTTTGCTGAAGATTGTTTCTATGTAAAATGAGACAGGAAAAAGTTATTAATTATTTAAGAGATTGGTAAACTTATGACATGATCAAGCAGCTGCTCTGTAGGCAACACTGTATTTTGCAGTGTGACATAGTAGCCATGATTTGTGTGTCCAGTTGATTGAACATGATCATAAGACATCAGCGCATTGAACCATTGATAACTTTCGATCCTTGCATTTAATCAAAAAGTGGTCCTTAATCAAAAAGTGGTCCTTAATCAAAAAGTGGTCCAAAAATTTCCTACAAGTACAGTTGAAAACTTTTGAAGCAAACCGATATGGTGAATTATTAGATAGACATGAACAAAAATCTTGGTTTTACCATAGTAATTCCCATACAAACTTCAAATGGTTTGTGCCATCTCAGTTTCTCACCAAATGGGATCAAATTTTGAGAGGTTAGTCAGTATCCGATTTGGAATCGTTTAAGTATAGTGGAGCGAAAATTTCAAATTTTGCATCACTATAATGCTCACTGTCGAAATGATCCAACAGTCTCAAAAGCATTGAATTTGAGGGCATTATGATTTTATTATCAATCGAATTAATCCGTTCCTAATTATTCCATGTATTAATTTTTTGATTTAGCATTATTCGATTCAATCAGAGTTATTCGATTATTTGAACCAACCAAACGATTAACCGACATCCCTAAGCGCAGGAAACAAGAAAACGCATGCAAAAGGCTTGGTTCTTGTTTTTCGGGGTCAACATCTTATATTGCACAATAAACGGTCTCCGTCGACTTCTGCGTCGTCGCTCGGCTGACTGTGAGGTATGCATATTGACATTCAATTATTTCTGTTTGATATATGCTTGGGATTTTTTTTAAAGAAAATATTTAATTATTAAGTAGTTGGCAAATATTTTATTATTGTGGGCTATAATGCAAAAAAAATATCAAGCAGACGCCATGCTATTTAGTGAAGTTACATATATTAGCTACAATACACAGGCAAACATTGACAGCACTGAACTTAATAAAATAAACGCTTGGACAATCAGTTTAAACAAACTGCAAGTGACTACCTGCACATTCAAGTGCGGCTGCACATTCAACCCTAAACATAAATAATATTTCGCTTTCCAAATCAACATTCCCCTCGAACTAAACTAATTTCAAATCGACGGATGCCCTTTCCACACCCCCGGAAAACCCAATCGTTTACAAAGAAACATCGCCCCATCCACTGCCTTTTCATCTCCATTTGACTTCCGGGGACGCGAGGTGGCGTCGTTGTCGTCGTCGTCGTCGTCGCCGTCGTCGTTGCCGTCGCTTATTTTTGATGGTATTAAAAAAAAAAGAACTATGATTGGTGTGTGCGATTTGTGATGGAATTTACCCACATCGGGCGAGACTCCGTGGGTGGAAGTGGCTTGGTTACACGCGCCAAGCTTGTAAACGTGCTCAAGGTCGTGACTCTTGATCTCTTGCCCGTCCCGTTCCGTTCCCGTCCCAAGCGCTGTCCGCGACGTACAAACGAGTACGTACATACATACATACTTAGGAGAGCAGGGGTTTGAAAGCGGTTTGAAGTCTGTGCTGAAAACCCACTGTTCTAAATTTACGCAACGTTCTAGTCGGGATCGGTGTTGTTGTTTATTTAGGATCGTTCATATTCGATGCTCGACGGTGGTGGTGCTTTGATAACTGTTTGGCGTAGAGCATAGGGGAACGCGGGGTAATAAGCGCTGCCTAAGGAAATGATTGATTTTCACTGCTTATTGATTAAAAATATAGCATTTTTATTTTTAACGGAGTAATCTAGCGCCAGTCAGTGCTGAGTGTATTATGCACCCACCCACTTAGATGTTACGATTTGTATGTTATGTAGGTTGCATACATGATGGAGTGATCCGAATTTTGTGTATGGTGGCAGTTTACATTTAGGTTGTATTTAACTCACATTTATGTGGTTCCACTTTTCATAGCTCCTGTTTTACGTAGGGGAATTCAAGAGCAAATTTTCATTACGTCGAATGTAACAAAGGTAAACAAAGTCGAGCTATCAGTGTCAATCGATTATCCTGCTATTACACTATATACTGTCCAAATATAGGATCAAATCCCATTTTTAAATATATTTGCCAGTCAAATTGCTTTTTGACGTAATCACCTTCCGATCAAAATAGTTTTCGATGTTACTTAAGTCACCCAATTTCTATGGAGATGCCGTTTGACTTAAGTAACAGCGCTGAGAAACCCGTGAAAAGTGTACGTTCGTCGTTTCGCTTTCTCATTATTAAAGTGAATAAATCGAACTGTTTGTTGCTAAGATGATTTCGCTAGTCCTAAAATGATGAATGGGCTGCACGTAAGGAGACGTAATTGATAATTCTCCCGAATATCCTGGTAAATACACTTTGACTTAAGTAACAACAGGGGCACCAAACGACGTATAATAACTTTTGACTCAAAAACCAGTATTTTTTAGCATGAAAGCTAGCGATTTGCATTTGTATGATTAAAACCCTGCTAAATATATTAAACATTGCTATCACTATGAGATTATATGTGTTTACTTGAAAATAGGAATAACTTTTCGGTCATCAAAACAAAACTTTATTTTTCTCGGATTGGTGCGGATGTTACTTACGACATAATGAAAATTTGCTCTTGATTTACTTATTCTCGGCAACCTAAGCAGCGACGTTCTTTCTATAGCCTTTTTCTCTAAGGAACGCACACATATGCAGTATTGGTTTGTTTACAATCTTTTGCTGCCAGCTGCTCTAACAATTTCAGTCGAAAGAATTGTCAAAAACTGTTTTGAAACGCTTTTACAAAGCTCCAATCTTCTCTAGTGAGAGCGAGTATTGTCGGCAACCAGTTTTTCTTCGGCAACCGTTCCATTTAAACTGCATGTAAATCTGCTGTTCTATTATCGGCAACTCGAAATCAACTACAATTTGTAGTGCGTGTGTTGCATTTCAAGAAAACCTTGCTAGATTACTTTTTCTTAGTGGTAAAAATATAGTCAAATTGAAGCTGAAAGCATAAAGAATCGTTTGTATGCAAGTGCGAAGTGTTTTCGTAAGAAAATCCAGTGAAAATAGTGTTTCAATTTGGGTTGCCGAAAATAGTCTGTCATGCCGAAGCCGTCATTTCCCCTAGCTTATAATGAGGTGTTACCAAACGAATTTCATTCAATCAAAAACTGTACTTTTTTGGACGAAAATCATTCTGTTTTTCACAGATCATGAAGCTGGCAACGCAGCAAGTTGATTCGTATATAATTAAGTGGGATTTTTTTTACTTATTTTAGCCCAAACACTTCCAATCAATCGAATAAGTCTAACATCAAAATGCCCTGAAATAAATAAACTTTTATTGATATTCTTTTTGAGAGAAAAACTGGTAAATTTTTAACATAGAAACGTATCAAAACCTATCTGTTGATACAGCAACAAGTTGATCAAAATGTATTTTTATGAGAAATATCAAGATGGTGCGTATTGCCCAGCCGGCGAGTTTTACACCATTTCCCCCTACTCACGAGTAGTAGCTCATCCACGTCGTTGAGCTATTTTTCAAGGTAAATGCTATGTTTATTCCGCTTTTCTGTTTTGGTTCGTATCCTAAGTGTGGGTATAGGTATAAATGGAGAATTCGACTTTTATCGGGGTTGGAACCCAGTGCGAAACCGAACTTTTGATCAGTGCGAACCTCAAACTGAGGTAGGTTTTTAAAAGCAAACCAGAACGTTTGTTAGAAAACAAGCAGACCCAGTCATAATACCCGTTCCAGGTTGGCACTGCATAATCCGCTATAAGTTTAACCCAAAGACGCTGACTGAATGCAGCGTTGACAGATCATTCGTGCAAAGGATTTTTAACGTGGAACGTGTTGGGTGTGGTAGAATCTTGAAGATTGCCACCGTGCGAGAGCAAGACTTTCAGTCAAGTCAGATAGGTAGGGTCTGGTGGGGCAAGAGTGCCACACTAAAAAAATTCCACACGTCATCATCATGTGTCTCACACTTAATTTTGCGCTTATAGTGAAACACATCCATTTCATGTGTGAATCTTATGCTATGAACCATGCCTGAACACTATGCATTTGAATAGTGACACACTTGAATTCTATGTGCCTCATAATGGTGATAACAGTAGCTTTGCACATCATAGTTCAATATTCTACTTTATAGACTTCTACTTTATCGACTCAGAGCCAGAGCTTTCACATATCTCTTTAATGGGTCTGATTTGGGATTCGATCATGGACTGTTGGGATGTGCTGCTGCCGGAGTCTTCGTTCGATCTCTCTGTGCCACGGTTGTTCTCATATATGAGGCGTGTTGATAGGATAAAGTCACAACTCTTGTTTTCGATGTTTACCTTTCTGAGCAAGCAATTCACATCGTATTGAAATGCAAAACACTTTAAATCCATCTGTTTTAAACAGTAGTGTGATTTAATATGTAATATACTCGAATAGATAGTGAAAATTTGTCAACATTTCAAAGTTTGAAACACTAGAAATTAACGTGTATAACACATTGAACCAAGGTGAAATACACATACAGTAAATGTGATTGTGCATTTAAAAAATCAAGTGTTTAAACACTTCGATCAAACGTGTGGAATTTTTTGAGTGCATTTTAACAATTGTACGTTCAATATACGTCAAATAAAGGAAATTTATACGAGTTTGTACACCTTATTGAAAGTTCGTAACATTGCCATCAGAAATTAGCAATGTAAAGCAAATTATATCTCGTCAAAAGTTGATTACGATTTTTTTCTAAATGTCATCCCAAATCAATTTTGGAAACTGCCAATGCCCCTATGGAGTAAAAGGGGCATGCATGAATGGAGTGGAATTGATGAATTCTTGTTTATAAACATAGCTTTTTGATTATTAATCATACTAGAAACAGCTGTTATTGTTCACTCAATTTAACTAATGAATTTTACAATATTATTCAAAATCAATACAAATAAACCATGTTTTCCATAAAACAAGCTTACCAAAGACTATAATACCCTTCTAAGCAATTTCTTTGACATTCTTGAATAATTTTGTGGAACTCTACTCCGAGGGGGACGACACATCTTAATGTCAATCCTTAAGATGCTAGAAAATCTGATGCTAGCGAATCAAAATATGAAAAACTTTATTTTGATTTAACACATCTTAATCCATCGTCTCGCATCGCGTTCCATTTGTTTTGCAGGAAATCTACAGAATCTTCACCAATCAAGCGTAACTATTTAAATCGACGTATCTGATTTTGTAAACAATCACTTCAATCGACGATTTATGGAAACTGCTAGCTCACTCACAGAAACTAACAACACCAGCACCAGCTACCTGATGATGGCGTTTGTTTGCGTGGGTGAGTTAGCAGTTAAGACAAATTGTCGATTGAAGTGATTGTTTACAAAAGCAGATACGTCGATTTGAATAGTTACGCTTGCAATCTTCTTACAAAAAGGAGGAGAACAAAATTTTCCTTGCATTTTCGATAGAGTCCCTCGCTCTACACCGTGAGAGGTTCATTTTTGAAAATGAGTAAAATTGGAGTAAATTTTGGTAACTCTGAGCAATTCGAGTTGCTCAATATTCAATGTCAAGGTGACATAGCAAACCTGTTTGTTTTGTGTGCATTACACAATTGGCAAGCAAATCGCCAATCAACCAACTACATTGCATACAGGATCACCATCCGCTTATCATTGGTTGACGGTGATAATAGTAGGATTTTCTAGTCAACATTGAGTAGTGACACAATTTATCATAGTGATGATGCAAACGGTTATTGAACATAGTGCATACACTTGAAAAAGATTATAGATGTTCCAGCGCCCCTAAAAAGTTTCACGTCATGTTGTGTCAAAGGGGGTTATTCCGAGAGTCAAAGTGTTAAGATGCTGAAATTTATAATTGAAAGAACTCACCCTTTGCCGAAAACCAACCCGCCATAAAGCACACCAAATACGGGTTTGTTTTCCATAGCAGGCCTTCTCCCTATTTAATCCCGAACTATCTTTTCCTGATTTTCAACTTTATTGCCCTACCATTTTTCTGAGATCACGCATAAAAGAAATACACATGGATTTTTCAAGAATACAAAACTAAAATAAATTAGTACTCATATGATCGTTTATACTGATTTCATTTAAGTTTGATGTCGAATGTGAGGCTACTTCGATCGCTTTTGAGTAATTATGAGTTACTCAAATTTTCTCGCTGTTAAAATATTAACTCTGACTGCAGCCGTCTTGCCCCTCGTTTTCGACAAACTAAAAAAATCGTTACCTATTCTTTGTTATTCACGTTTCAATTAATCATTTATTTTGGGTGATGCCAAAAAAAAAAGCACACATTGTAGGGACAAATATTTGGAAATTCAATTGATAATCGAATCCTAATCAATTCAAGGGGTAATCAACTCTACACACTGTGCCGAAGCACATCGTAGCACACTGATCAGCATGTTAGGGCACATGATGACCAGTATGACACAGAATATAATATAAAACAGCATCACTGCTTTGTGTTGACATTTTGCAAACCGTTGCTAAGGTTTACTACATTGTTTACTTTAAAGTAAGGGGGAAGTTTTCTTTTTCAGTTTAATCGTTTGTGTCGATTTTGCAGCGAGGTTGTCTCAAATAATAACAAAATTTTGCACAATTGACGAGCCTCTGCGTGCTTGGGGTGACCCTCTAAAGAAAGTCTACAGGGTATTTGACGGATGTCCATAGTTTAGAAACGATTTATGTTTTGGGGAAAACCAAAACAAATGAATCGATGTCCCCATGCTGCGTAGAATAGGCCTGCTTATCCCAGATGGCCATAGGATCCGGACCGAATGCAAATTGTATAGGTAAAGAGAATTGAAGAATCCAGTTCCAATTGCAGCATTGATGTATGGTGCCAACAAGAACCCTGTGCAGAACGTTTCTGCCATTCTGTAGATGCATCTGCAACCGCAGCAGTTTCTCCCGGAGAACCACTCGGTACGATTGATGCCCCACCAATCAGTCAGCCGTATTGCTCAATCTATGAACTGAACGATCTCGGAGTTTCGATTGACTGTGGAAGTTGGTGGAGCTAGTGGATCCCGGATTAGTATCGTTAAGAAGGATTCTGCTTGCAGAATTGTAAAGGTAACGAAGCCAATCTGAACCACGGTATTAATAAACGCAATCGGAGCCGCCAGCAGTTTCAGGGCGATGAATATGCAACTCCGGCAAGACCAAGCAAGGATGAAAAATATGAATGAATAACAAGTAGAAACAAAGAGGATAACACGATGGCAACAGGTATCAAGATCCTGAACCAGCATTTGGATGCTGTTGGATAAGTTGAGAGCCATGAGAAAGACGAAGAAGAGCAACACTAGCAAATTTTAGATTGTTCTCAGCGGTTTGTGCCTTCTGTTTATTTATTAGGGTGTTCAAAAGCTCAAAGCCATGGAAAATTGCAGTCGTTTGACTATCTCACCAAAAAAATGTATAGCTCAGTAAGACGAATTCAGTACCCAACAGCGACTGCTGACATTAGGAAGCTAGGTCTATTCCTGCTTCTTCTATCGCCGGTGGGAATTTGCGGTAGAATCCTTCCTGATTTCTAGGTTATAGGATTTCCCGAGTAGCATGATGATAATGTTGAGGCACATCTTCCACTTGCGGGTTGAGTACTTATGATACAGGATTCGGTGAACGTCTACCAGAATGACACCCGGTACACAACTTTCTTATCATGGGTGGACAACTTCTGCCATCAGTCACCCTTCTCCTTCTCGTGGAGGGGCAGAACTTCGAGGTTGGCAACGATCAGTGGTTAACAGTTCCAGCAGTGGTCGATGATCTAGCGCTTGTCAATATTCTCATTCGTTTGGCATCGTTGAAACAAGAGGAATGAATGTTCTACAAAACAAGATTCACATGCGTGTTATTTGAAGCTCGTTTTACTCTAAAC
This sequence comes from Ochlerotatus camptorhynchus, assembly GCF_037179485.1. Lineage (NCBI taxonomy): Eukaryota > Metazoa > Arthropoda > Insecta > Diptera > Culicidae > Ochlerotatus > Ochlerotatus camptorhynchus. The sequence continues at coordinate 659,276 of NW_027040694.1, read as the reverse complement.
AGGAAAGGCACAGTGCAATATGCACACAAATAGCTCTTTTAATCATCCGTGAGAACTTGAAAAGGTAAACAAATAATCTCAAAACTCATAACTGCAGGGTTGCCAAACTCATGAGGTACTGAGCCCGACAGCTTGATTGCCACACTCCGGCACATTCGGCACAACGCTGGGCTCAGCTTGCGGCACAGATTGAGATGGGAAGAGTTGAGTACCTCTTGATTTAATTAATAATTTCGATTCTAGGCACATGATTTTTGACACATTCCAAAATGATTTTTTGCATTTTTTTGTAATACTCTATTTTAAACAGAACTTTCTAGGCACAAGGAACACCATTCACAATTTCATAGGTGAGCTAGCATTGAAAATGTGTTTATTTCAAAATTATGAGAGGGTTGACGCTCTTGCCCCACCTGGCCCTAATTGAATTGAAAACAAATTTTGCGCTAGCTGGACGCATTCCATGGCGTACTAGACCAGGTAGTAGAAGACGGACTGCGATAACTTTATTATCGAAACGAAGTTGGCTGATGCGTGTGCAAATGGGCAAGCTCAACGAGTGCTGAATATAGCCTGGAATATGGCTTATACCATGTTCACACTACCAGTCTATATTACGTGTGGTATAGAGTATCTTGATATCAAATGTCAACTAATACGATTTCCAGTGAAAGCTTGATGCATGGATTCTGATATCACATAATATAGGTTGTAGTGTGAAAGGGATATTAAACGATTTTGTGCTGCAGTGAAACTGCCAGTGACGAGATTTAACTTAATTTTCGATTGAGCATTTTCAATTGTGTAACTTTCAGAAGGTTACGTACACGGCCAATGAGAACGACCCAAATTTGAGTTAAGTTTAATCATAAATCACATAAAGTGCAGGAACTCAGCGAGGAGTAAATTTACCTCAAGTTTTTCCAGGTTTGTCCAGGAAAAAATTGCCGAATATGAAAATAGTAAAGATTGGATTCCCTTATTCTATTGGTATGACTCCTAGACTAAGTAAAATGTTCATCTATTTTCCTCATTTTCCGGCAGATTTATTAGGTTTTCCACAGAAAAACAAGAGGCACTTTTGGCGATTATGAGTAAACTAAACTCAAATTTGGATAGTTCTCATTGGCCTTGTACCCTAGCTCACTGAAAGACCGCCAATTCAACGTCACTTTCAATTATGCAAATTGATTGTCGACACAACAGACACGGACGCGCTGCTGCAAAGATGTGTACGTCCTTCGTATGTAAAGACAGTGTGTCAGTCGGGATAAATGGGACGGTTCCCCCCACAGAGCTATTCAGTTGCATCCATGAATGCAAAATAAGGAACTGTGTCTGTATTCTGCTTAAGCCTACTGAAACGGATTGCCAAGCGACTAGCGTCAGCTGTTGGAAGACAAATTACTTGTAAGGAAATTCAAGGTGGAGAGAGACATATAAGACTAGTGTAAAAATTCAAGTTGTTCTTTTAATAAATGCGAGGGGCGGATGAGTCAATCAGCTTTACGAACTAAGAAGCGCATTGAACACTTTTCAACGTCAAATTTGAACACGCACTAATCAGCGCATTGGCATATTTAACGCATTTATGTGAGCATTGAAATGTTTTGAGTGTATTCTTGATACACTGTCATGATTCTTTTGCGCACTTTTATCGGTGCATTTTTCAATGCATTGTTGACAATACGCATTTGGATTTCAGTTATTTTTTACTGATTTGCCCCTCGAATAAATTACCCATCACTGAATTAAATATTAACCTATTATTCCATTTCCTGACTCGATTTTGTCAGCCCCTTCCGCGCATTAGACGTTTATTTTTCAATCATCTCACATTACCGTAATTTCCAATCTATCTCATTTATCTTGAAGATGAATAGACCACTGCAATAGACCACTGAAAATGCTCATGGGTTTCGTAGAACATTAGAAAATAATTGCAAAAAAGGGGGCTGACTAAATCGGGCCATTACTGTATTAGTGAAATTCACCCGAACCGTACTATTTATAAGTTGAAACTAGTGCATGATGATGATGATCACCTACCATTACGCAATTGCTTACACATTTAAAGTTCATTCAATCATGGTTGAATATAAGTTCGTGTTTGTGATTTGGTATCTGAACATGACGTCCGTGTTAGGGATTCACTATCGGCTGTCTGAGGCTATCTGCTTACATTAAAAAAATATGGCAAGCAAGCAAGTTTGATCAATTTTCAGTTACTATTGATAATTAATTATAGTTTTAATAACAAACAAATCTAACATAAAATCTGATGCAAATGGTACAATAACAATGTAAATCCATCCATAAATGACCAAGTTACAGTCCTGAGTTACCCAATACCGAGCTATGGAGAGTCGACTGGAAAAGTTCACGATATTTCACGAAGAGAAAAGTTCACGATATTTCACGAAGAGAAAAGTTCGCGAATAATAGTTATCAGAACTTGAACAACTTGAACTGCACATAGAAAATGTAATGTAAATTGTTCTTAAAACATGAGCGTTATTGACGAGCTTTTATGTAGACTATTTTTAATGTTCAATTACGTTGACGTTAATTTTGTTTATAAAAAATAGAAGTGAAGAAAGTCACAATATAGCTATTTTTTTCCTTTGTTCGGGACATAACACCACTGCGACCAGTCATTTGATCTATTGTAGTATAGCCTGTGTCCCTAGTTTAGTGCATGTCGTATTACTCCACCACTATTGAGAAATGATGAAGTATTCGGTTTTGATGCAGTTGTCATTCTTGCCTTCATCGCAAGGAATCGATTCTAAATGAAAGGTCCCGCTATTTATACCCTTTGGGGTTTTGGAATACCCTCCAAAGGCGCGCCCCTTCATCACATAGATGAAGACTAACTAACTCATTTTTCCTTGTTTCAAGATCATCCTCGGTCCAGGCAACCCGAGGACTTATCACTATCAACAAGGCATAAAAAGTAACAAGGACTAAGATTTGTTCCTTTGATTATTGAAAAATTCTGGGCCCCTAGTTTGAAGTAGTCAAGACTAGGAATCGGTGGTAGATCTTACATCCCGTAACGTACCACGAAAAGGTGATCTACCCACGTTACGGGGCCACAATATAGGTAATCTTGATTTTAAACACACGACACTTTGCACTTCCATCATCAATTTCACAGAAACGACAGGTCAATCACACAAATCAACATTACCAATAGATAGGGGAATGTTTCTTCTGTCCGATGGTGTTGATGGTTTGCGTGATTGAAAGATGTCATTTGCGAGAAATTGATGAGGTATACCTGTACTACAGGTGACAGCAATGTGACGTAAGCGCCAAAATAAAACATTGTCCAGGAGAAGCTTTTTTCAACTCAGGCATCATTAATAGGTCAATTTGAACTGCAGTTTGATTTAAATCGATAATTATAACCCTTATTGACATCCTCATTTCAGAATATAGTAATAAGGGCCGAACTGTGAGTATCAATTCTCTGTATTGTAATAATTTCGGGAAATTGGTTCATCGAACTGTGGTTCGACCATAATGTTGATGTTTGTTTACAAACAAACAACACAACACACAAAAATACACGACCAGTCGCTTCGCGTACTGAGTACAGACTTCAGCAAAGTGTTTCAGCTGGACAATATCCGTCTGGCAGTGGATAGTTTAGTTCAGTATTGATTCGCTAGATGGCAACAGAGTACAAAAGAAGTTTCCTATATTCAACAAAGTTGTTCAAATGTACGACACCCGTTCAGTAGTGACCAGACCAATAGTTCCAGCGATTGGATCTGTGCCTTCACGTTGGTAAGCTCTCGAGTGACGGTGTTCTTCGTTTCGGTAATTGCTGTAAATTTACTCACTAGGTGGCGCTAGAGTACAAATCAAGTTCTTTTAGTGATATCTCAGTTTCGAGACCAGATAGAAGATTAATTTCTTCAGCAAAGTTGTTCAAATGAACAAGACTTCATATCAAGAAAACTGGCAACTTTGCCAGAATCCAAGCGACAGATACAGTAGCGCTGCGCTTGAGTGAAGGTGGAAGCAACGCATAGAAAAATGAGCAAATACACAAACCTTTCTTCTGAGGATGTTATCTTTGCTATCAAATTCGTTCGAAGCATTTACCTTTGAGCGGCAGATGACGCGATTATACCTGTCTCATAGCGTTCGTATGAGAAAATGGAAGAGTTGCCAGTCTTCTTGATATGTTGTCTTCGGAAAAGGGTTTTTAGTAATAACTCACGATATAGACAAGATAGAAGATTCTTCACCGACAAACCATGAATGACCAAAGAAGTTACCACGAAATTTCTGCTCAAAGTAAGGGAGAACAGCCCATAATGCACCTCTGAGGTAAAATGCCCACTTATAGAAAAACAACGATAACTTTTCCTCAGATGCATTTACTGGGTAACGGATTGTGTTTGTTTTCAACTGGAGGTTTCACAAATAATTCTTGATCATAAAATCACATATTGACTAACTGATTCCTTTAAAAATAGCATTTTGTGCAAAACATGATGTAGTTGTTAAAATCATCGACTGCAAATTAATCTTTTAACAGCATATATCTCAAAAAAATTGAACGTATTAATTTTTCATATATTTTTAGACCTTTTTTTCTGATGTAACATAAAGTAATAATCATTTGAAATACCTCATGTCTTTGCATTATCTACTTGCAGGGGCTATGTTTTGTCTATCATGCGATGTATTTTATCCCAAGTTGTGGTGCGTTTTGGCCATTGTTGTCGTGCGTCTTGCCCCAATGTTGTGGTGCATATTGCATCATGAATCAAGCGTTTTGCCCCGCTATCATTTTGGAACCAATTTATAAAATACCTTAAAAATCATGATAAATCATCGATTTGTAGTTCGAAATCACTCGATCTTCGTAGAAAACATGATAATGAACCTTACACCATCACTTTCTTCTTGATGTTAGCTTCCATTCGCCAGCTATCGACGATTTTGCTTAAACGGTGCGTTTTGCACCATCCTACACTACACTTCTGACATCTGTCTTCATGTTCGAGAAAACTTTTAGCAAAGCCACTAACACTTGTGCAAAATTTATGAGATCTCGCGTAACATTTGAAAAAGGCCTATCCTCGTTGATCGATTCTCTTAATTGACTTTCTCGCTACCATGCAACGCTTACCACGAATTTCTCGCTAAACTCGCAGCACAGTTCGGCAGAAGATGATGTTAGCTTGCGCCTGAAACAACACACTGAATGGGAAATTCATTTGCAGTCGGGTTATTGGCGAAAGAGAAAAATCGATGAAGAGAATCGCTCAACAATGATAGGACATTTTCTCGTGTTGCGCGAGATGTTGGTTCGCATAATGTTTATCAAGATAAAAAATCCTATGGTTTTGTTGATGTATCAGATCGCTGCACATTTGAAACGGACGTTATATTTTTCCGAGCATAGGTTAAATTTAATTTCTATGTTTCTCAAAGGTTTCCGGTCTTCAGCAAAGTCGTTCAAATGTCCGAAACCCGTTCAATGGTGAACACTTTAGTTGGGAATTAACTCACAAGGTGGCACAAGAGTACAAATAAAGTTCTTCTATTGATAACTCAGGATCAAGACCAAATAGAAGTTTCCTGTCTTCTGCAAAGTTGTTAAGATGGATGAGAACCGTTCAGTAGTAAACAGTTTAGTTGGAAATTGGCTCACTAGGTGGCACCAGAGTAGAAATAAAGTTAACGAATGGACGAGATCCATTCAGCAGAGAACAGTTTTTTTTTTTTGGGAATTGACTGGTGAGAGAGGGATAGAGAGAGTTGAGTAGAATTTTTCTTTTGATGGTAAATCAGGAGCGTTTTTTAAGATTGATTTTAACAGTTTAGATGTGAATTAACTTGTTAGGTGACGCCAGAGTAATTCTTTTAGTGCTAACTCAGAACCGGTACCCGATAGACGTTTTCTGTCATTGAAAGTTATTCAAATGAACGAGATCCGTTCGGTAGTGATCAGTTTTGTTTGGAATTGACTACTTAGTACACAAAATGTTCTTATAGTGATAACTTGTGAAGAAGTGAATAGAAGATTCCTTTCTTCAGTAAAGTTTATAAAATAGGATAAATACGGTTAGTAGTAAACAGTTTGGTTCAGAATTTACTCATTAGGTAGCACCAGAGAGCGAAAAATGTTATGCAAGTGATAACTTCAGATCGCAACAAGAGAGAAGTTTTCTATCTTATGCAATGTTTCATGCAAATCGAAGAAGTTCGGATTTTTCCGATTCGTCATTTGACGTTGGATCTGCTCAACACAAAATTCTATATCGGAAATTTTCCAGAAATCTGTACCCAGAAAAATATATGCATATATGTGGCAATACTGGTTCTGACGCATGGTCAATATCGGTATGATTGCTTGACTTTGTAGCCAAGGAAATCCATTTAGATGGATTGTCGTATTACTCCACCACTATTGAGAAATGATGAAGTATTCGGTTTTGATGCAGTTGTCATTCTTGCCTTCATCGCAAGGAATCGATTCTAAATGAAAGGTCCCGCTATTTATACCCTTTGGGGTTTTGGAATACCCTCCAAAGGCGCGCCCCTTCATCACATAGATGAAGACTAACTAACTCATTTTTCCTTGTTTCAAGATCATCCTCGGTCCAGGCAACCCGAGGACTTATCACTATCAACAAGGCATAAAAAGTAACAAGGACTAAGATTTGTTCCTTTGATTATTGAAAAATTCTGGGCCCCTAGTTTGAAGTAGTCAAGACTAGGAATCGGTGGTAGATCTTACATCCCGTAACGTACCACGAAAAGGTGATCTACCCACGTTACGGGGCCACAATATAGGTAATCTTGATTTTAAACACACGACACTTTGCACTTCCATCATCAATTTCACAGAAACGACAGGTCAATCACACAAATCAACATTACCAATAGATAGGGGAATGTTTCTTCTGTCCGATGGTGTTGATGGTTTGCGTGATTGAAAGATGTCATTTGCGAGAAATTGATGAGGTATACCTGTACTACAGGTGACAGCAATGTGACGTAAGCGCCAAAATAAAACATTGTCCAGGAGAAGCTTTTTTCAACTCAGGCATCATTAATAGGTCAATTTGAACTGCAGTTTGATTTAAATCGATAATTATAACCCTTATTGACATCCTCATTTCAGAATATAGTAATAAGGGCCGAACTGTGAGTATCAATTCTCTGTATTGTAATAATTTCGGGAAATTGGTTCATCGAACTGTGGTTCGACCATAATGTTGATGTTTGTTTACAAACAAACAACACAACACACAAAAATACACGACCAGTCGCTTCGCGTACTGAGTACAGACTTCAGCAAAGTGTTTCAGCTGGACAATATCCGTCTGGCAGTGGATAGTTTAGTTCAGTATTGATTCGCTAGATGGCAACAGAGTACAAAAGAAGTTTCCTATATTCAACAAAGTTGTTCAAATGTACGACACCCGTTCAGTAGTGACCAGACCAATAGTTCCAGCGATTGGATCTGTGCCTTCACGTTGGTAAGCTCTCGAGTGACGGTGTTCTTCGTTTCGGTAATTGCTGTAAATTTACTCACTAGGTGGCGCTAGAGTACAAATCAAGTTCTTTTAGTGATATCTCAGTTTCGAGACCAGATAGAAGATTAATTTCTTCAGCAAAGTTGTTCAAATGAACAAGACTTCATATCAAGAAAACTGGCAACTTTGCCAGAATCCAAGCGACAGATACAGTAGCGCTGCGCTTGAGTGAAGGTGGAAGCAACGCATAGAAAAATGAGCAAATACACAAACCTTTCTTCTGAGGATGTTATCTTTGCTATCAAATTCGTTCGAAGCATTTACCTTTGAGCGGCAGATGACGCGATTATACCTGTCTCATAGCGTTCGTATGAGAAAATGGAAGAGTTGCCAGTCTTCTTGATATGTTGTCTTCGGAAAAGGGTTTTTAGTAATAACTCACGATATAGACAAGATAGAAGATTCTTCACCGACAAACCATGAATGACCAAAGAAGTTACCACGAAATTTCTGCTCAAAGTAAGGGAGAACAGCCCATAATGCACCTCTGAGGTAAAATGCCCACTTATAGAAAAACAACGATAACTTTTCCTCAGATGCATTTACTGGGTAACGGATTGTGTTTGTTTTCAACTGGAGGTTTCACAAATAATTCTTGATCATAAAATCACATATTGACTAACTGATTCCTTTAAAAATAGCATTTTGTGCAAAACATGATGTAGTTGTTAAAATCATCGACTGCAAATTAATCTTTTAACAGCATATATCTCAAAAAAATTGAACGTATTAATTTTTCATATATTTTTAGACCTTTTTTTCTGATGTAACATAAAGTAATAATCATTTGAAATACCTCATGTCTTTGCATTATCTACTTGCAGGGGCTATGTTTTGTCTATCATGCGATGTATTTTATCCCAAGTTGTGGTGCGTTTTGGCCATTGTTGTCGTGCGTCTTGCCCCAATGTTGTGGTGCATATTGCATCATGAATCAAGCGTTTTGCCCCGCTATCATTTTGGAACCAATTTATAAAATACCTTAAAAATCATGATAAATCATCGATTTGTAGTTCGAAATCACTCGATCTTCGTAGAAAACATGATAATGAACCTTACACCATCACTTTCTTCTTGATGTTAGCTTCCATTCGCCAGCTATCGACGATTTTGCTTAAACGGTGCGTTTTGCACCATCCTACACTACACTTCTGACATCTGTCTTCATGTTCGAGAAAACTTTTAGCAAAGCCACTAACACTTGTGCAAAATTTATGAGATCTCGCGTAACATTTGAAAAAGGCCTATCCTCGTTGATCGATTCTCTTAATTGACTTTCTCGCTACCATGCAACGCTTACCACGAATTTCTCGCTAAACTCGCAGCACAGTTCGGCAGAAGATGATGTTAGCTTGCGCCTGAAACAACACACTGAATGGGAAATTCATTTGCAGTCGGGTTATTGGCGAAAGAGAAAAATCGATGAAGAGAATCGCTCAACAATGATAGGACATTTTCTCGTGTTGCGCGAGATGTTGGTTCGCATAATGTTTATCAAGATAAAAAATCCTATGGTTTTGTTGATGTATCAGATCGCTGCACATTTGAAACGGACGTTATATTTTTCCGAGCATAGGTTAAATTTAATTTCTATGTTTCTCAAAGGTTTCCGGTCTTCAGCAAAGTCGTTCAAATGTCCGAAACCCGTTCAATGGTGAACACTTTAGTTGGGAATTAACTCACAAGGTGGCACAAGAGTACAAATAAAGTTCTTCTATTGATAACTCAGGATCAAGACCAAATAGAAGTTTCCTGTCTTCTGCAAAGTTGTTAAGATGGATGAGAACCGTTCAGTAGTAAACAGTTTAGTTGGAAATTGGCTCACTAGGTGGCACCAGAGTAGAAATAAAGTTAACGAATGGACGAGATCCATTCAGCAGAGAACAGTTTTTTTTTTTTGGGAATTGACTGGTGAGAGAGGGATAGAGAGAGTTGAGTAGAATTTTTCTTTTGATGGTAAATCAGGAGCGTTTTTTAAGATTGATTTTAACAGTTTAGATGTGAATTAACTTGTTAGGTGACGCCAGAGTAATTCTTTTAGTGCTAACTCAGAACCGGTACCCGATAGACGTTTTCTGTCATTGAAAGTTATTCAAATGAACGAGATCCGTTCGGTAGTGATCAGTTTTGTTTGGAATTGACTACTTAGTACACAAAATGTTCTTATAGTGATAACTTGTGAAGAAGTGAATAGAAGATTCCTTTCTTCAGTAAAGTTTATAAAATAGGATAAATTCGGTTAGTAGTAAACAGTTTGGTTCAGAATTTACTCATTAGGCAGCACCAGAGAGCGAAAAATGTCATGCAAGTGATAACTTCAGATCGCAACAAGATAGAAGTTTTCTTTCTTATGCAATGTTTCATGCAAATCGAAGAAGTTCGGATTTTTCCAATTCGTCATTTGACGTTGGATCTGCTCAACACAAAATTCTATATTGGAAATTTTCTAGAAATCTGTACCCAGAAAAAATATATACATATATGTGGCAAGACTGGTTCTGATGCATGGTCAATATCGGTATGATTGCTTGACTTTGTAGCCAAGGAAATCCATTTAGATAAATCTAATCTAATTTAATCTAATCTAATCTAATACAAACGCAGCCAGTACGAGATAGCATCCTGGAAAATAATTAGGTTAGATAACGCTTAATAATTTTTCTTGTCAACATTGTTGTTGACACAAACATTAAAACGGCCAGGCCTACTGCGTTGCATTTGCCGCAGAGATGATTCTGTGAAATGATTCGAGTTCAAATAAAATCTATGTTAACCTAGGGGTATTCAACTCTGCACACCATTACTTGTGCCGAGAATTTTAGCTGTGCCAAAAGCTATGCCTAGCGCTGTGTCGCACGTACCCAAGTAAGTCATGAGTTTGGCAACTCTGAATTTGTAATGATTTTTTTGATTGTTTGTGTTTATATATTGGTTTTCTGGTTGGAGGAGTTTAAAAATGTTGGTGTAAGTATTATTCTTTATAAATTCAGAACTCAATTGAAGCAATGCATTTTGTCTCTATACAACTGGAGGAAAGAGTCATGTCATGACAATTTCACATAAGCAGCTGAGAAGGTCGGAACGGGAGCTGTCCAGTTCATTCAGGATGCCAAGCGTGGAACCAACCATTGGATATGTTCCGGGCTGAGATCGACAAGTGTTCGGCATTGGAGCAACAAAGCAAAACTTTTATTTGAGGATTAGTCCTTTGTTTTTCAGTGCTTTGGGAAAGTACGATGAATCTTGCCGATTGGTGTCACCTTATTTATATTTTGTTCCTCTTGCTGTTGCTACGATTTTTGTACCTACCTTATCAGATTTTATACTTGAACAACCGAGTAAGCAACTATGCTGAATAAGTACTCCCTGCTACGAAACCAGCTATGTTATAGGTAACATAGCCGGGAAACATTAATCCGTTGGGTCCTATCGGGAGTCCACTTCGCAAAGGATCTTTTTTCACTGTTGCAGTTTTCTCTTTGGCGTGAACAAAGTAGTAACCACAACAATGATTCGCAGCAGTGTTGCTGTGTTATATTAAATTGTGTCTATAGCTGTCAACGTGTGCCCTTACGTGCTGGACAGTGATTTAAGCAGCGATTCATTTCACGAATCTACAGGGGTGGAAGGATGCGTGGATATACCGTACCAGACGCTCCGAGTTATCTAAGAGTTAATGTAACAATAATATGTGATGTAATGACTTATTTATATAATAAAGTGTAATGGAAAGATCTCACCAACTGCCTCCAATGTTAGCCAAATTCCTAATTTATAGATAAAAATAGAATGATCGCACCAAAACTGTTCGACTTTTCCGAGCTCATAAAAACTGCTATGAAATGTCACAAATGGAGACCTCATTCGGTCGCTTCTTTCTTTTTTCGTAACTACCACTTGATGGGCCATGCGAACCCTAATGGGAATATCTGAAGTAACAATAATTTTTCAAACTTTTTCCAGAATTTAACTTTAACTAACGGAAACATCAGCACTTTATTCTATCGATGAAAAAACAAACGCGGAGCAAAATTATATAAAATGAAACGGTCTCACCAAAACGGATGGTTTACATGACTGATCAATCTTCACAAACTTTTTCATCTACTCTCTTTTTTCTATCAGCCGCTCACTTCCTTGATGATGATTCTTCCTGCTTCTATTCAAGACACCTTTCAACTTGGCAACGATCACAATTTCTTTTCTAGCCCAATCTTTCACAGTTATATTGGTAGCGCTTCGCCACCCGGCAGACCCTCTCAATCGGTCCTTTCCCTAATCGATATAACACCAAGTACGATATTTTCTTAATTAAAACACACGCGTATAAGATTCACTACAATATCAATCAATCGTGTAAATACTTATCACACATATTGAAAAAAAAAAAAACACTAATTAGTACTTGAAAAATCACTCCGCGGAAAAACAGATAAATTCGTGACAGCTCATGAAAACCCAACCGTCCGTGGGCTGAGCCTACTGCAATCCTAAGGAAATCCATTTAGATAAACTACATTTACAGGTCGGATTCAATTATTCAAGTGTTTGATTACCCGGGGCTCGATTATCCAGAGCCATAATTTGTTTTCTATAGTAATGGATTCGAGTACGTAAAATCAAGAAGCAAGGGTGAATGCAACAACCAGTGATGCACTTTAAACATTTTGAGCCAATTTGTGCTTGGTGGAGATAAACAAAGTGATATATGTAGAAAGGTAAGATGATGAAGGCATGCTGAGGTGACCATACCATACCATCCTGAGCTGTTTGGGACCATACCAGGTGACTCATTGCATAGTTTAAAATTTGATTTGAATTGTTGCATAGTTGAAGATTTTCAGAACAAAACTTGATCAACCAGAAGCCTAGAGAACAAAGATTTTTGATCACCTGATGGTCTTTGGAATATTTTCGGAGCCACATTTCATCACGAGAGAATATCCGAGAGATTTAATTTGAATTGGTGAACAGTTTGAGATCTTCTAATCAACCTAAAGTCTTATAACAAATATCCAGAATACTTTATGGAGATCTCAAAGCAAATGAAGGACTTTGAAATAGTTTCTAAGTTGCCGTGTTTGATATGAGAGAAAATCTGAGCGATGCGGTATGAATTATGGAATATTTGGATATTTTTAGAATGATACTTGATCATAGTAGACTGCGCGTGCGAATGAACATGACGTTCGTTTTTTTTTTTCTTAACATTTAACATTTTCGAAGATGGACAAGAAGGCGATTATCCGTTTCAAAATGAATCAAGCCATCTATGCAGAGGAAGCCCTGCGAGAACTGCGTCCCATCCCGACGGAATACTGGCTGTACTGACTGTGATTTATCGCTGACATACGGCTTCGAAAACGAAGATTTTCGATTGTTCGTCGTATTCGCGTCAAGAAATTACAAGTTGCTGGACCTGATACTTGGCTACCTTCACTCGACTACAGCCGATTATCTTTTATCCCAAGCCGGAGGATCACTACATTTGGACACTTCTAATTGGTTCTACATAGGACGGGACTAGTTTATGTTGATCCCCATCAAGCGAATCGTCTTTGATGGCAACTACAATGCAACAATAGCACGGATGCTTCCTGTGGATTCATTTGAACTAACTTGATGAGATCGTATCTGATTTTATCATTTTTAACTAAATTTACTTGATTCTTGGGTTCGTGGATTTGCCAGTCCCTTGTCATGTGATAACAGATGGCCACCTGGTCGTTTTGTCCAAAGGTCTTCAATGAAGCTGATTCACCCTGCTGCAACAAACCATCAGGCAGAACTTTACAACCGGTAAAGTATTTGCAGACATTGGTAATCCTTGCACTGACGGTGGGTTCCATTCACATCACATCACATCACATTTTTAGAATGATACCTGATCAATTTTAAATTTTTAATTATTTATGAGCAACTTGGAATCTTTGAGAATATCTTGGAGATGTTATTTGAATTGTTGGGCAGTAGAACGTCTTCAGAATGATGCCGGATCAAGCTGAAGTCTAAAATAAATGGCACTTTGAGGTCTTTCGAACAATTTCTGAGCAATCTGGTATCTTGAAAAATGCATGGGAGATATGATTTGAATTGTTGGGCAGTTGAATTTTGGAGATCTTTCATCATCTGGAGGTCACCCCAGCAGGCCTGGGTTCAATCCCAGTCGGCGCCGCCGGGATGTTCTGAGGCATAACATCTCTGATCACGCCTTCCTTCGGATGGGAAGTAAAGCCGTTCATGAGTTGATGGGTCGATAGGTAGGGTCCAGGTGTGGGAGCTGCCTTCCTGGCACGTCGGTAGCATTGGTGCTCAGCACGGAAAACAAGATCGACGGAAAAAAACAAACCAAAGGAAAAAAAAAATCATCTGGAGGTCTTGCAATAATTTCTGAGCCAGCTGGTATGATGAGGGAATATCTGGGAGATGTGGTGATGAAGATTTTTAGAATGATACCTGATCACACTGAAGTATTTAATAGATATCTTGAAGATTTTTTGGAAATCTATGATAACATGGAGGTCTTTTGAATAATTTCTGGGTAACCTGGTATCTTGAGAGGACATCTGGGAGATATGATTTTATTTGCTGGGGGATGAAGATCTTTAAAATGATACCTGATCAAGCTGAAGTCTTGAGCTAATATTTTGCGGACTTTTTGGAGATCTATGATCACGTGGAGACTTTTGGATTAATTTCTGAGTAATTTGGTATTTGAGAGAATAACTGGGAGATTTTATTTGAATTGTTGGGCAGTTGGTGATCTTTTGTCTAGTTAAAGTAGCAAACAAATATCTTGAGGATTTTTTGAGATCTATGATCACATGGAGGTCTTTTGAATAATTTCTAAGCAACAAAATATCTGGGAGATGTAAGTTGAATTGTTGGGCAGTTAAAGGGCTTCAGAATGATACCTGATCAAGCTGAAGGAGGTTTTGGAGATTTATGATCACCTGGAGATCTTTGGAATAATTTCTGAGCAACCTAGTATCATTAGATCTGGGAGATATGATTTGAATTGTTGTGCAGTTGAAGATCTTCAGAATACCTGATCAAACTGAAGCCATGAACAAGTATTGTGCGGTCTTCTTGAGCTAATTCGAGCAAATTTCCAATTTTTGACAGGTATCAGAACAGTTTGGGTATATTTCCCATACAAACTACAGAGCGCTAACACAAATCCGATCTTAAAAAAATCGATCCAATTTTTCCCAGCTGTGGGAGACAGTGGATTGTTAAATTCACCCACCCTACCCGAGCAAAGCTGGAGATCAAATTGAAATCAAAATTTGCTATTGTGATGTACCTTAATTTGAATACTCAAGTTGATCTCATTTTGGTCGACTTACCGGTTAACACAGCAAAAATGAGAGCAACATTTTACTCTGTTGAATCAAACGGAAAACTAATCCCGCTTTCAATGAAATCAATTTGATTACTGCTTCTGCATTCATAATATTTAACTGAATACGGGCCTGGCATAAATTATGGTTAGCGTCCATGGAGATTAAATGTCACCCCACGAATGACTTAATATTTGGTAAACAAATCAGATAAACAATAATCGTTAGTTCAATGACAGAGGAACGGAAATTATTCTACAAGACGTTAACAGCAAAACTTTAAGTTGCTTTCATTTGGTCGACTTACCGGTTAACACAGCAAAAATAAGAGCAACATTTTTTATTCTGCATTCATAATATTTAACTGAATACGGGCCTGGCATAAATTATGGTTAGCGTCCATGGAGATTAAATGTCACCCACACAAGTCACGAATGATTTAATATTTGGTAAACAAATCAGATAAACAATAATCGTTAGTTCAATGACAAAGGAAGTGAAATTAAATTTTCAACAAGACGTTAACAGCAAAACTTTAAGTTGCTTTCATTTGAAAACTGTTGCCTGTATAATAAAAGCACAATATGATATTAGACTTATAACACGACAATTGAAATCAAAATGATTTTTGACGTAGGATTACGCCTTTGGGCAACATATTGGGGGTGCAATTTAAAAAAACCAAAATCGACCGCGTTACGAAAAATTGTCAGGTTTTGACCACTTATAACTCTGTCAATAGCGGATGGATTTTAATTCTAAACAAGCCAATTGATTGGTAATTTTACTACGAAGCTTTTAAAATTAATACTATTGAAAATCACACAAAAATGTTCAACTGTTGCAATGGTGATCATAATTATCACCGATTGCCTGCAAATAGTGGTTTCCCTAGCATAGTCGCCAAATATTGATACCGAGCACGTCAAATCTACGGTCGAGTCTTGGATACAACCTCTTACTTTTTTTTTCATTATGATAGAAACTGCAAACTTTACTACCGATTTGCTTTCATTTTGTTAACCGACTTTGTTCGGGTAGTGCTCATGGATTCACTCAAAATGGTGGGTGGCTTCAGCCTTTGTATAGGAAAGTGACATGCAAATTGGCCACCAAAAATCAGATTGAAAGTTGTTTTGCATTTATTGCTATAAATGACCATCATATGGAAAATGGAATAACATAATTTTAAAACGTTCAATTTGGGCACATAAACCCAGTGCAAATAAATTGTCATAATCTATTAAACTGTCCTAAGCGGCAACGAGAAAAAAAAAATGGCTCGATTGGTGATTCGATTATCCGAAGTGGATTTTTTTGGTAGTCCGACCAGTACTACAATAGATCGAATTACTGGTCGCAGTGGATTTATGTACAGTGGAAAAAAAACATGTCACATGGGCCTATCTTTGTTGATCGATTCTTTTCATCGACTTCTCTTTGGTGTACTACGGCATCATGAAAACAAAAAACATTCTGGTTAGCTTGTACCTAAAACGGCAGGAATTGTTTGTATCATCATGTCCCATAGGGCTTCTGAACTAATCACAAAAGGTTTTCTGATAAATATCACAACATAACTCTTGATATGATCTCCAAGACCATGTCATTTGTCCTAACTAAGGATGTCTATATTTGTCTACTCCGAATTTATCTCACCAAGGCCTTTGGAGATTTCCCACAAAACGTAACATTGTGAAATTACTAGGAAATTTTGTCAACAGTACCGATAATTCAACAAAGAACAAATTCCAAACAAATTAAGGCCTTTCAGGGGGAAAAAGAGAAACAGTATTGCGGGAGATTGACGTATGATGGAACAGATCGACTGATCAAGAGCTCTTTCGAATGACTAGTCACCAACAATTTCCACTCTAATCGCAATTCTTCGCACCAATCACGTCACTCAAAACCGGCCAAAACCGAAGACAAAGAAATCCACCTGGCACTTCGTTCGTAGAACTGCGCTCACACGCAGGTTTGCAACGTTGTGCAGCATTTTGACAAAGTCTAAATTTGTACTGTCCTGTGTGTGTTTGGTGCAGAGCAATGCAGGGGTGGGGGTGACTCAATTAAAGTCACACTCCACACAATCAGTTAATTGTCGGTCTTTTTTTACAATGTTTGATTTTATGTATTGAGCTTTCGTGGTGCCCAGTGAAGTCATTGGCAATGAATTCATAAAACGCAGTCTGCAGCTTATTTATCTATTGCCGATAACAACGCGAGCACATCAGCAATTAGCAGTCGATCCGAATAATGATTTATCGTTCCCCTATGCGATGACTTTGGCATTGATTCGGTCGCTGCAAGAATTATTGTCCGAGACGAGCGAGTCGAAAATGAGGGGTAGCTCATTCTCGATTGCGGTGAAGTGCCAAACGGCATCTTCGCATGCAAATCCGTGCTCGTTCATCAACGGGTCCAATTCTGTGTCCTTTTTGTCTTCTCAGATTTAGAAAAAACGACTTTTCGGATCCAACGAGGGCGGTGAATGGTTTCGATTAAACAACCACACCGCAGTGCACTGTCAAGGTCATCGACAGCAGCTGCTCGCGAAACCAGTTTAGATGCCTTTTAAACAATGAGAACTTGTTTTTTTTTTTCATTTGTTCTACGAGCAACCGAAGTGCTGTTCTTATCCTGTGTGAACGTTCAGCAACAACAATAATGGTGTGGAACCACATGTGTGTGTGCATGTGTTGTGTTCTATCAGATAATTACACACTTTGTACACACTTGTTACCCGGTGTGAGAGCTCTCGTACATGCATTTCAGGAAGGTTCATTACCAAGGTTATTCTCGTACTAAATGATTTAGCTACAGCAACTAGCAACTGCGGGATCTGAACGTGAGAATGCAATTGTTATTTGCTGCTTATGTAGAGAGCTGTACATCCCTCCGTTTGTGGAACGCTTTGTACAAATATGGAGCTCGGATGACCGATGTAACGTACATGTAGAACTAACTAAGCTCTACCTATATCATCGTCAATAATGGTTCATAACACGGAATTGTTTCATCACTTTTGTTCCACTGGCTTTCGTCACCTGTGGATCGTGAGAGTTGTATAAACATTTCTTCTGCAAATAGAACAAACAAAATCTTGATCAATCCACCTATCGGTGATGCGAAACTAAAGGTTCAATTCGAATAACATTCAATGGGGGTACATCTGTTCTCCAAACCACAGATCGGAAATCGATTTTAGTGTGATGCTATAGTCTTTTGGTACTTTAAGCGTTTACGAAAGAGGAAGACGTCAGAGGATGTAACATTTCCACTCATTCGACGAGAACCGACAAACAAATAATATCCATATAGTTAGGGACTGTTCATGAACTACGTAGACACTTTTTGGGTGGTTTTGACAAGGGTCTACGGTCTATATACATTTCAAAAAAATTGCCTTGGGGCGAGTCTAAAACCTCTCAAAATAGACCTACGTAGTTTATGAACAGCCCCTTACGTAGGTATACAATTGTTAGAACGGTTGTGGGCATGACATTCGAAACAGGTGCTCGCGAATGAGAGCAAACTGTACCCCACCGTAATGCGATAATCTGCATTAACTCGAAATGCATTCATATGTATGTATGAAGATGTGTAGCAGCTGCTCATTTTGCTAATTTAAAAATATCGCCCTATTCAAGCCGTGCGTTGGATTAACAGCTGATCGGAACAGGTTCGCCCGGATGAAGAAGTAGATCACTGGTTGTTCGAGTTATTTCCAAGCAATCGCATCGATTTGGATATGTTATACGGCTATCTTGATGGAATTTTTCTTGTCGATAATTATTAAGTAGTAAGTAGTCAGAACCAGAACCATGTTGGCCGCCTCCGGGCATGTTCCAGGTACCCCTGGGGAAGTGGCCCAGTGGCGTCGCGTAACCTCACTTTTTACCTGTTCAACAACTTTGAAAACGTTATTTGGGGTCATCAAAAGTTTTGCTTTATTTAACGTCGGTCTCTGTTCCGCAATCTAGTGCCAATCACCGACGGACATCGATTGCCATCCATTGACGGCAACCGAATGTGCAGGAAGGCAGCTTCCACACCTACGTAGGATATCGCAACCATTCACAACACACATGGGCCGGGACCAACGGCTTTACTTCCCTTCCGAAGGAAGACGTGACCAGAGATTTTTATGCCTCAGAAAAATCCCACCGACCTCGGCTGGGATTGAACCCAGACCCACTGGGGTGTTAGAAAGCAGTCACGCTTACCACTACACCACCGGTGCCAGCTATATTTATTTGGGGTCATGTTTACATTCAAATCAGTTGGAACAAATCCATTGGAACAAATATTGTTTTGTTTGTATACATTTTGAGAGTGGTTGAACAGGTAGATTGAGGTTAGGGCGCTTAAGTGGCCACATTCTTCTTCAACCAACACTCTCATGCGACACATAAAACTACATCAGACTTCAAAAATAAGATCATTGGTGGCAGTGTTGGCAAAATCAGAAATCAATTGATATTTTTCCGCTCTCATGCGCTCGCAATATCACGCGTGATATTGGAACAAAATATCATGCTTGATATTGATTTTTCAAGCTCCTTTGATATTACGAGACCATTCACAACGTGCAAAAATCAAGCTGACAGTTGACTCGACACAAAAATGATTCCATTGCACATCGTTTGCTTAGAAAGAGAAAGCATAGTTTGCTATCTCTTTTTAATCTTTACCGATGGCAGACGCAAAGGGACTGCTGCAAGCCGTTATGGAAGTTTCGGTTGCATTCGAGTGTAAAGCAAAAATCCTTAAGTACAATCTCACCACAGTTTGGTGAGATTTGCAGTTGGTGAGTTTTGTTAGCTTGATATTCCGAGCTGCAATATCACAGCTTGCAAAATCAACCGCAGTTGTTTGCTTATTGATTTTTGTCTACGAAAATCAAGCGTGATCTTGGGCGTTGGTGATTTTTTGTTTTTTACTTAGATCCAGCAAAATCTCGGCAAAAAAGTCTTAGTGTGCACGTTAGCCAAATCCGAACCCTGGTGGAATTCTTGAACCTACGCTCTCATGCGACGCATCAAACTACATCAGAATTCAAACATAAGATCATTGATGGCCATATTAAGTACTGAAGATCACGTTAGCCAGATCCGGGCATGTTGCGGGTATCCCTGAGGAAGTGACTACATACTTCACGAACCTACACCCTCATGCGACACATAGATCATCCAAGTGGCTATATTAAGTACTCAGTGCCATGTAGGCCAGATCCGGACATGTTCCGGATACCCCTGGAGAAGTAAAACTTGAACCTACATCGTCATGTGACACATCAAACCACATGAGATGGCCATATTAAGTACTCAGCACCACACTGGCTAGACATGTTCTGGGTGCTCCCGGAAAGATTAATAAATTTCCCGAAATTTTTCTGAGACCAATGCACAGTGGTCCAGAATGCAGATTTAGGTGGAATGATATGTTTTGAGCCTGAAATTGAAACTTTAGACTAAAAGTCTCTTCTACAAAGCTGTTCCTTATAGTTAGGCCCTCATGTTTATGACATTGAATTCTAGGGTGGTTCTTATTATCATTAAAATAAAAAATCTAACTTTTTTGTTTGAATAAATTAAGGTATTCATTCTTCGGCAAAGTTATAGCTGAGCTAATTTCAAGTAACTTTGTATAAGAAAACTTTGTTTATATCTTAAAGTCTTCTTCTAGAGACTTTTAAAACTCTTAAAACTCTTTAAGACAAATGTTTTATACCGCAATTTGTTGCCTGCATCTCTTCTAATAAAAAAGGTATTCCTAAATATAGTATAAAATTAATTGTTTTTTTTAAGAGAATAAAAAATAACACCTCCAATTTTTTCACATTATTGAGAATAACATACGCTCTTTCAAATGCCGTGAAAAAACCTTTTTTTTGTTTGCCCCAACCAGAGATATTAACATTTAAAAAGGGCATATTTTAAGTAGAAAAATATCAATAACTCTTGATCGGCGAAAGATATTGACAAGCTTTGTTCAGCAAAAATTTGCGCCTTCTAAAGATCTAAAAGTTATTTCAAGACACCTTCGCTGAGAAATGTGAAATGAGAAAACTAGAGCAAAACAACTGTTTTTTAGAGACACCCTAACTCAATTCAAGAAAATAGCTCTAAATCGGTCAATTTAAGAGATATTAAAAAGTTTCCTCATACAAAGTTACTTAAAATTAGCTCAGCTATAACTTTGCCCAGGAATGAGTACCTTAATTTATTCAAACAAAAAAGTTAGATTTTTGATTTTAATGATAATAAGAACCACTCTAGAATTCATTGTCATAAAAATGAGGGCCTAACTATAAGGAACAACTTTGCAGAAGAGACTTTTAGTCTAGAGTTTCAATTCAGGCTCAACACATATCATTCCACCTAAATCTGCATTCTGGACCACTGTGCAATGGTACGAGATGAACTAGCCAAAGAGATAAACATCTCGCTAATAAAGTCCTAAAACAAAACAAAAATGAGGCCAGTTGAACTTCCCTGCAGTTCTCGGAACTTCCCTGGCATTTTATACAGAACTACTCTGAAGATCTCCTCAGAACTACACTGAAACTCTCCACAAAACTACTCTAAAATTCTCCTCAGAACTACTCTGAAGTTCTCCTCAGAACTACTCTGAAGATCTCCTCAGACTTACTCTTAAACTCTCCACAGAAATACTCTGAAGTTAACCTCAGAAATACTGTGAAATTATCCTCAGAACTAATCTGAAATTCTCCTCAGAACTAATATGAAATTCTCCTCAGAATTACTCTGAAGTTCCCCTCAGAACTACTTTGAACTTCTCCTCAGAACTACTCTGATGATCTCCTCAGAATTACTTTGCACTTCTCCTCAGAACTATTCCAAGGCTCTCCTCAGAAATACTCTGAAATTATCCTCAGAACTACTGTGAACTTCTCCTCAGAACTACTCTGAAGATCTCCTCAGACTTACTCTTAAACTCTCCACAGAAATACTCTGAAGTTAACCTCAGAACTACTGTGAAATTATCCTCAGAACTAATCTGAAATTCTCCTCAGAACTAATCTGAAATTCTCCTCAGAATTACTCTGAAGTTCCCCTCAGAACTACTTTGAACTTCTCCTCAGAACTACTATGATGTTCTCCTCAGAATTACTTTGCACTTCTCCTCAGAACTATTCTAAGGCTCTCCTCAGAAATACTCTGAAGTTAACCTCAGAACTAATCTGATATTCTCCTCAGAATTACTCTGAAGTTCCCCTCAGAACTACTTTGAACTTCTCCACAGAAATACTCTGAAATTCTCCTCAGAACTACTCTGAAATTCTCCTCAGAGCTAATATGAAATTCTCCTCAGAATTACTCTGAAGTTCCCCTCAGAACTACTTTGAACTTCTCCTCAGAACTACTCTGATGATCTCCTCAGAATTACTTTGCACTTCTCCTCAGAACTATTCTAAGGCTCTCCTCAGAAATACTCTGAAATTAACCTCAGAACTACTGTGAAATTATCCTCAGAACTAATCTGAAATTCTCCTCAGAACTAATCTGAAATTCTCCTCAGAACTACTATGATGTTCTCCTCAGAATTACTTTGCACTTCTCCTCAGAACTATTTTAAGGCTCTCCTCAGAAATACTCTGAAGTTAACCTCAGAACTAATCTGATATTCTCCTCAGAATTACTCTGAAGTTCCCCTCAGAACTACTTTGAACTTCTCCACAGAAATACTCTGAAATTCTCCTCAGAACTACTCTGAAATTCTCCTCAGAGCTAATATGAAATTCTCCTCAGAATTACTCTGAAGTTCCCCTCAGAACTACTTTGAACTTCTCCTCAGAACTACTCTGATGATCTCCTCAGAATTACTTTGCACTTCTCCTCAGAACTATTCTAAGGCTCTCCTCAGAAATACTCTGAAATTAACCTCAGAACTACTGTGAAATTCTCCTCAGAACTAATCTGAAATTCTCCTCAGAATTACTCTGAAGTTCCCCTCAGAACTACTTTGAACTTCTCCTCAGAACTACTCTGAAGATCTCCTCAGAACTACTCTGAAGATCTCCTCAGACTTACTCTTAAACTCTCCACAGAAATACGCTGAAGATAACCTCAGAACTACTGTGAAATTCTCCTCAGAATTACTTTGCACTTATTCTCAGAACTATTCTAAGGCTCTTCTCAGAAATACTCTGAAGTTAACCTCAGAACTAATCTGATATCCTCCTCAGAATTACTCTGAAGTTCCCCTCAGAACTACTTTGAACTTCTCCACAGAAATACTCTGAAATTCTCCTCAGAACTACTCTGAAATTCTCCTCAGAACTAATATGAAATTCTCCTCAGAATTACTCTGAAGTTCCCCTCAGAACTACTTTGAACTTCTCCTCAGAACTACTCTGATGATCTCCTCAGAATTACTTTGCACTTCTCCTCAGAACTATTCTAAGGCTCTCCTCAGAAATACTCTGAAATTAACCTCAGAACTACTGTGAAATTCTCCTCAGAACTAATCTGAAATTCTCCTCAGAATTACTCTGAAGTTCCCCTCAGAACTACTTTGAACTTCTCCTCAGAACTACTCTGAAGATCTCCTCAGAACTACTCTGAAGATCTCCTCAGACTTACTCTTAAACTCTCCACAGAAATACTCTGAAGATAACCTCAGAACTACTGTGAAATTCTCCTCAGAATTACTTTGCACTTCTCCTCAGAACTATTCTAAGGCTCTCCTCAGAAATACTCTGAAGTTAACCTCAGAACTAATCTGATATTCTCCTCAGAATTACTCTAAAGTTCCCCTCAGAACTACTTTGAACTTCTCCACAGAAATACTCTGAAATTCTCCTCAGAACTACTCTGAAATTCTCCTCAGAACGAATCTGAAATTCTCATAAGAATTACGCTGAAGTTCCCCTCAGAACTACTTTGAACTTCTCCTCAGAACTACTCTGATGTTCTCCTCAGAATTACTTTGCACTTCTCCTCAGAACTAGTCTGAGGCTCTCCTCAGAAATACTCTGAAGTTAACCTCAGAACTACTGTGAAATTCTCCTCAGAACTAATCTGAAATTCTCCACAGAATTACTCTGAAGTCCCCCTCAGAACTACTTTGAACTTCTCCACAGAATTACTCTGAAGTTCCCCTCAGAACTACTTTGAACTTCTCCTCAGAACTACTCTGAAATTTCCTCAGAACTAATCTGAAATTCTCCTCAGACTTACTCTTAAACTCTCCACAGAAATACTCTGAAGTTAACCTCAGAACTACTGTGAAATTCTCCTCAGAACTAATCTGAAATTCTCCTCAGAATTACTCTGAAGTTCCCATCAGAACTACTCTGATGTTCTCTTCAGAACTAAGTTCTCGTTAGAACTACTCTGAAGTTCTCCTAAAAATTACTCTAGATATTCGATGAAGTTTTCAACATTTTCCTGAAATGTACGAAGTTGTCTGAATATTCTCTTGAAGATATTTAAACTTTTCCGATAGTCGAGACTTCTCTAAAGATATCTTTACTCCCCAGAAGTCTATGGACTTCCCTAAAATTGACGGAACTTTCCTTAAGTTTCCACAGTTTTCCCGATATCCATAACTTTTCTCCGAAACTCTCGATATTTCCCACGATTCATGGTACTTCTTCAAAGTGTTCGAAATCACTTTGAAGTTAATACAAATTGAGAGACGGTCACTGAACTTCGGAAAATTTCAAAGCCCCTTGGATATTTTTACAAGGATTCAGATTGATTTATTATTCAGAAGACCTTCTACTCATTAACTATTCAATCAGATAGTCCCTCGAATATTTCTTCACTACGTCAGTTGAATTAGCTGACGATTAGCTTGTTTGAGTTTGAAGATCTCCAACTGATTGAAAGTGCAAGAGATGACTCTCGAATTCAAATACTCAGAGGCAGAGTCAATGTTATATTAACAGTCCCGCCAAGAGAAAATATTGCGAACAAGCAGCACTGTTTGTGAACTATTTTTCGTCAGAGTAAACGGCAACCAGATTTTTTGCGTTAGCATCGGAAGACTTTCATTCAGTAGGGAAAAATTTCATGACGATACCGGAGATTCTGGGAGACTAAAACATTTACCACAATGTACTAAATAAAGCGTAGACATGTTTTTCATCTGTTTTTATGTTACTTCATACGTGAAGTTAGCGATTTTCAGAGTTCAGGAAATGCTAACATGAAGCTTTAGTGTGATAATTTATTAGCTAGAGAATGATCTTTAGAAGAGAGTAGGTGGATAGTTTCGTTAGAGTACGGCAGTATGAAAATTGAATAGAAGTTGAAAATGAGCGAAGGGCCATTAATGCGACAGTTTTTAAAGTTCGACGCACATCTTTTGCCTAACTCGTACGATGTACGCGGATACTTGAAGTATGTCTCCAAGTCTACAGGCAAGATGTGCGTTATTTGATTTTTTTTAATTATTAGGTAGATCAGGTACCTAACTAAAACAAAAAATCAAATGACGTTCTTCAGATAGGTATTCGCATGTGAATTTAAAATACATAACAAATATTTTAATATCATATATTGTCCGTGTTGCTCACCGTAGTCCAACTGTTTGAATTTTGGCGTGCTGCAATAAGCTTACAGGGTTTTGGTGATTCCATGCAGTGCCCGTCGACGAAAGGAGTACACACTGCCACCACCAACAAGCTTGTCCGCCAAAAGTATACCCAACTGAAGAATTGAACCAAACCAAAGAGCTCTCACCAAGAGCCCCTGGGAATGGACTCTTTGTTAAGGTTTTAATATAAAAATAAATATAAGAAGTAGAAGGAATTTTAACATATGCTGATAATTTGGAGGTGTGTGTGTGAAGAGCTATGTATAAAACAAACAAAGTTAATAATGTTGGGATGCTCCCAGTGGAACTAAGTTTCTTTAAAGGGATCCCTTACCTATAAATATAAATGATTCAAAATATTGCTATATACCCTTCATAGTGAGTGTATTACAGTGATAATAAACAGTGCAATACTTATAATATAGTTTACGAATTCATATCAAGGGTTCATTGATTTTTGATTTGTAATGTTGTTTTAAACTGGTTTTAAATAACAATCGTTTGTTCAAATATTTCAAGCGTTCCGGAAGTACGTTATATATAGATGGACCATAAAAGGAGATTCGTATTTGACCAAGGCATGTAAATGCCTTCGAACGAATTAAATTATTTGCATACCGAGTGTTGTGCTCATGATTTGCGATCGGTAAGATGAGGTTACGATGCATGATCGGGTTTTTTAGCGTATCGTATATAAACCAGCAAGACTACAATTTACACAAGCCACGTAATGGGAGAATACTGTGCGATATGTTGGTGTAAAGTTGGAAAGTAGAATACAGTTGCGGTAGGCGAAAAACGATTTTTAAACATCGATTTTGCAATACTTGAAGCTTTTTCATCTTAGCTGCATGCAAGTATGTCCCCAAACAATGATTAGGTATTGCAAATGAGAGTGTATACAACCATGATAAAACGTTAGAAGAGCACTCCCAGGCAAAAATTTGCTAACACGAGAAGAATTACATCCAGGGCCGGATTTGAGGGGTACAAAGGGGAAATTGCGCCAGGAATTATGGCTAGGGGCCCCTCGGTCATAGAGGCAGAGCAAATATTTGTTGTATTTTATAATTTATCAGTCAATTATTTTCATTGTACGTTCAATCATAATGTTAAGCATGAGCGCTGGTCACCAATTGTAGAGTTAAGGTAAAAGATCTTTCGACAATTGATTAATTTAAAATTAAGATCATTATTATTTATCTTTATTAGGGAGGCTTTCAGCCTTGGGCTGGTTCGCCTCCATAAATTAAGATCATTGTGGGACATCAATAACTGATGAATGGCTGCAGATAATTCAGTCAATTACATGTTTTAAGGCCCCTGGCAAAGAACTGCAAGAAAGCTTTCCATGATTCATGAAAATTATCGTAATGCACTGAAGAAAAGCCTTTCAATAAAATAGGAAACTCCGTCAATAATGGTTGAGATTCTTTGTTAACACCCCGTCACTGCATCCTTCCGCACCTGTGAAAGCCAAACAAACAAACATAAAGACGCACTGTCCACTCAATAAGCCTTTGTATGCTTGTGTCAATCTCCCAGATGGAAATTCGCAATCACCCGAGATTACACCTTGGATCAGTGGAGAAGATTGCGGATTATCTCCACGGTCGTTAAAAAAACAATCCCATCAAACGGCCGTTCATCCCTCCTTAAAACAGTCCGGAACGGAATCACCTGATTAAGGACAAAGAAATTGATTGAACTGACCTATTTTCCCTGTGAATTCCTTTTCTGTTGATTGCAATTGTTGTACGAGCACCGATGATGGGCAGTCTCCTGCACTTCGACGCTGATAACGGTGTTTTTCCTTCGTATTTACCGTCTGGCAGTTGGAGTGTCGCCCATTATAGACTACAGGGCCCACCCATCGTTCAAATAATGCTCACGAACCGTGAAGTACATAAAAGTTCAATTATGTTCACGTGACCAGCCCTACACCAAGCCATGGGGGGACGTTACGTATCTGATCAGCTGTGAACGTGTGATTTGCTACTTCCTGTTCTCTGAAATCAGTTCCAGTTTGGCCGGACTATGGCCCTGCTTCTGCCTATATGTAGGTAGTTGATTATTTGAGCCTTCTCAAAGATCCCCCCGCTTTTGTCTGGCAGTCAGTCAGTCAGCCAGTCCAAATCACGCGACCAACATGAGACAACGAGTGCGCACGCGAACTAGAGGTAGGGTGGAGGGCTACTTTGACATAAGCGCGTATTTCCGTAATATAGCAATGATTTCGACGCGAACGAATCAATCGTTTGGTAAGATAGTTTAGTTCAACAGCTACAAAACACAATTTTTAAGAACGCATAATATGGAATATTTACATCAATTATTCTTAAGTACAAAAGAAGCGCTCCTAGCGAATCATTTTAAGCAGTCATCATCCGTATGCCAAAGTGAACCTAATGACGTTTCAATGTGATTGGACGGAATTGGAATCAAGAAGCAGTGTTAGATTTTTAGCAATATCTCAACGAATTGTGACTTTTTTTTTATCAAATCCAATAGTACGTATGGAAAGGTATATAAATGTAAGAGTCATATTTGATGTGGACCGTACACGATTGCTTTTATTGACAATAATCGTATTGTCAATACATTTTATATTGACGTCAATACATCGGTATTGACAATATTTCTGTATTCACATCATCAATATTATTGTCAATACTTGTAAGTATTGACAATATTTCTTACCGTGTGGGGTTCGCTTGATAGAAACAGTCAATTTATTGAAATAAAATCCGCTCAAACATTTGGTTGTGCTTTGTATAACGGAAATTAGATCTTAACCCTACCAAATACTACTTCACTCCACCTATCGCGCATTCAATTTTCTGTTGACTCACGAGGAATTAGTTCTAGTAAATATTTACGACGTCTCTGGCTGTGCCTTGTTTTGTTTTTTTTTGTCTTGTAGATTGTTCTGTCTTGTTTTGCTTTTCAGATTTTGTATGTTTCGTTCGAATTTGTTGACGTACTGACCTGGCATAATTTGATGCCGTTATCAGTTGATGCACGACATGGACGTCATAAAATCGATTTATTGGTGCATAACACGGACTTGTCAAACTTTGTTTTCCTCCGATTTATTCCGTCCGTAACCTTGAACATGAAAATGTCACCATACGAGACGGCACATTTTTATCACGTTCTCTCGCTTCGCCTATCTTATCATCCCACCTGATTTAAACGATTATCGGTGGTTTGAAGTGCAATGACCCATGCAAGTCAAGCTTCGTATAAATATAGAGCAACAACACCACGAACAACAGCACCCAAGTGCAGTGTCAGTCGGGTGTAAATAAATTTGCTCGATAATGAAGAAGAACAAGACGACGAAAAACAATAACACAAACTGGGTGCGAATATTGCAAACATTGCTTCTTTGTTGCACCGATCGTGTACTGGTATATCTATAGGTATATCGGTAGAATAGGCGGTAGGCGGACTTGTTGTCGAAAATCGATAGCTTGACGCAGCAGAAGCAGTAGGCTGGCAGGCGTGATAAGATATTGACCAAACAATCACGTCAGACGTCAGCAGGCAGCCTAGCGGTTGGCATGCTGTGTGGTGGCCATACGGTCTAGGACGGGATTCGAGGAGCCCCGGAGAATTGCATTGTGATTCATAATGAATGGTGATACTTAACTAGTGAAACTAAGTGGAAATTTTGTAAATGCAACAGTTATGACTAATATAATATATTTGACGTATTTTCCACCAACCATGCGTCTTGTTGGGACTTAAATGAAGACGCACGGTTGGTATGGTTGCAAATAATTCTGTATTTGCTTTAACCGAATTATGGCACAGTCTTTCCGATATTTTTTTATTAGGGGAAATGACGGCTTCGGCAACCCAAATTGAAACACTATTTTCACTGGATTTTCTTACGAAAACACTTCGCTGAATGCATGCAAACGATTCTTTATGATTTCAGCTTCAATTTGACTATATTTACCACTGAGAAAAAGCAATCTAGCAGGGTTTTCTTGAAATGAAACACACGCACTACAAATTGTAGCTGATTTCGAGTTGCCGATAATAGAACAGCAGATTTACATGCAGTTCAAATGGAACGGTTGCCGAAGAAAAATTGGTTGCCGACAATACTCGCTCTCACTAGAGAAGATTGAAGCTTTGTAAAAGCGTTTCAAAACAGTTTTTGACAATTCTTTCGACTGAAATTGTTAGAGCAGCTGGCAGCAAAAGATTGTAAACAAACCAATACTGCATATGTGTGCGTTCCATAGAGAAAAATGCTATAGAAAGAAGGTCACTGCTTAGGTTGCCGAGAATACGTAAATTCCCCTATTTGGTTTGGAAGGCCTCTAGAAAAATTGGTGCGAATTATTTCGATCTAAACAAATTAAGCTTATCTAAAACAGTTAATGTTGAAACAACTTTCAACCAAATTCAGTAAGCAGAAACTAGAACTCGAAAGGAAAAAAAAACTAGAATTAGGGTAGATGTACCAGTTATGGCTATATGTATTTAGTATATGGAATTCCGTAGCTTACAGCATGACTCCACTTTTTAAAGAAAAACTTATGTCGCCGATGCCGATGACGCATTTTGAACAGCCACCGCGTATACCAAAATGCGCGCGTAATACAAAATTTCCTACTGATAAGTGAACCCTACACGATTACTCTTATTGAAAATAATCTTATTGCCAATATATTCTATATTGACGTCAATACATCGGTATCGATAACATATCTGTATTCACATCATCAATATTTTTTTCCTTGATTTGTTTTCCGTCGATCTTGTTTTCCGTGCAGAGCACCAATGCTACCGACGCCAGGGAGGCAGCTCCCACACCTGGACCCTACCTATCGACTAATCAACTCATGAACCGGGAACCAACGGCTTTACTTTCCTTCCGAAGGAAGGCGTGATTAGAGATGGGGTGAGGGATAATCACGCTTACCACTACACCACCGGCGCCGCTATCATCAATATTATTGCCAATAATTCCCTTTCGCATCAATATATTGATATTTGTGGAATTCGCTATAGACGGCATGCATTAGTACAGGGTGATTCCGAATAACTGTAACCGATTTCACAAATATCCAATTCTCAATGGGTAAAATGGGTACACGCAAACCAAAAATCTATTACAATGAATGTTAGTTCCGTTTCCTATCATCCTCTGTTCATGAACATCGCAACGAATGTTAGAAATTGACCATGCAGGCGATGTAATGGTTTTTTGTCTTTTTTTATTTCGTGTTCCATCTACGGTTTCGACTATACCAGTAAGCTTGTAGAACGACGTACATTGTAGAACATTGTAGAACGACGCACACACTTGTCTCGAATCTCTCCAGCAGAAAAGCATACGAAGTCGAGCTATTTTATTTCGTGTTGCATCTACGCTTTCGACTATAGATACCAGTAAGCTTGTAGAACGACGCACATTCTAGAACATTGTAGAACGACGCACACACTTAACTCGAATATCTCCAGCAGAAAAAGCATACGAAGTCGAGCATGCGAGAAAATGAGCGCTTGATGTTTGCTTTTAGGCTGCCCATTATTCAGAAGCATGGAGAGAGCAGTGGAGAAAGCACAGGTCTGATAGTCGCAACGTCCGTGGTTCGAGTCCAGTCGCCAACCTTTTTTCTATTTTTTTCGACATAATTAATTTCACTCACTAATACAACTCCACATTTTTCGGTCTCCAATTTTCTTACATCGGACCGCAGCTAGGTATATCGCATCCTCGGTTCATGCGGTCTCCACTTACATCCTCTGATGATGAATCCCACATAATTGTAAGCGAATCTTACATCCACCGGTTGGGTGTATATGTTCAAGTATTTTTGTTTTAAAGTGTGTACAAATATCAGCTTGTACTGATAGTAGGATTTGAAATTTCATTCGTTTGCGATTTCAAGCAGCCATGGACGTGAAAGTGGAACATGTCATAAATCTGTAAAATCGTGTGCTATCTTTTAGAAATTGAAATCTCTTCGAAAGAATGAATCATTTATTTTTCGCATCATTATAGAGGCACAAAGGAACCATGCTTGGAATATCCGTTCAATATCAGAGCTTAGACGTATGACCAGGACTCCAAAACTGCTGGATCTAAACCGTGCGTACCAGCTGTGGGTAATTTTCATGACAAAAAATATGGCTGCTTATTAAGGTAAAGGGAGAGAGATTTGAAGCATTTAAAGTATGCTACGTTGAAGGTTTTGTATGTAGTATATCTGGAATATACTGATATCAAAAATTCATGCAAGCGTTCAATTGTTATGGCCATTTTAAAAAGTGACGGTTATTCCGAATCACCCTGTAGAAGCTGTAACTTCCAAACAGTGATGTCACATGTACAGATTTATCTGTAACCATACAGATTTTTTTTTCAATATTTTGATACAGATATCTGTATATACAGATTACAGATTTTTGAAAAATATACAGATTTTTTAGAGAACATATTTTATATTATTTTTTATATTTATGAATTCTGATAGGGTTTTTGATCTTATTTCCGTCCTACTAAGCACAACCTGTGTTTTACCTATCTTTTATGAACGGATTTGAACAAAAAATTGAATATTTCTGTCAAAGATGACTTTTAAATTTATTCACCTTTCCATACGTACCGTTGGATTTGATAAAGAGTCACAAGATGTTGAGATATTGATTAAAATCTAATACTGTTTCTTGATTCTAAATCCGTCCTGCGAGTTTCAATTCCGTCCAAACGCATTGAAACGCCATTAGATTTTCTTCGTCCTACGGATAAACGTAGAAAAAGGGGATTCACTTTGAGCGCTTCTTTTGTTTTGAGAACAAAGAGCGTAAATATTCATGCAATGCGCTCTAATAGGATTTATGTTGTAGCTAATGAACTAACGCATTGGAACAAACCTATTATTGATTTGTGCACGGTGAAATCATTGATATTATTGATCTTTTCTGATCGATAGAACGGAAATGGGCGATTACGACGAAGTAGCGCTCTACCCTATATAATCGTTTTTTACTTTTGAGCAGCTTGAATTCAATCTGTGAGCATCAAACCCAAAACGTATTTTACACTAAATAAAATGTGATTGTTTTATCTTCGAATGGGCTTGGAATCTTTTCAATGGACTTTTGATGTTCAGATGTTCTGGTTTCTCGTTGGAAGGGATACTAGTTTCCCTGTCTTTTTGTTCAAATAACCATGTAACATGGTGACAGATACAACATTTAATTAACTATATTTGCAAGTCAAATCGGTAAGCAAGTCATTTTAGTAAACCCAGAAAATTTTCCGATGGAAACAGATTTGTTTTTCACTACTACTGGAACTTAATGTTTTATATTTTCTGAATTGTGAAAAAAGATGCAAATCACTTAAAAAATCAAGATTACAGGATTTCATGATTTAAAAAACCGAGGGGTGATAAACTTCATAAATCAGCTGAATTCTAAATATACACTTCGAAAAATACTCCAAAAAATCCATAAAAATACGTAAATGTGTGCCCGTTAAAACTAAAATACCATAAATAAAATACACAAAAATACATCGAAAATACACACTTAAATTTTTTCGCCGAGATTCCAACAGCCGAGTGATTCTGCAATTTACTTTGCTGAGATTCAGTCAAACAATTGTCGAGACTCAGCTAACAAATAACATTTTGCTGAGATATCAGCTAACGAACAGATATTTTGCAGAAATATCAGCAAAAGTGAATGCCGAAGTAATCGGCTGTTGGAGATTTTACCGAGCTAGATTAAGTGTGTACATTCTACACGAAAAATTCATTACACAGCAAAAAAATAATTTTGATATCACGTCAAAGTGGATGCACTACGATCATGTCGAAAATATGGTGTAATATTACTTGCTAAAAAGGACAAAATTATCATTAATACAATGCATGAACTGACATTACGCTGCTTTTACTGCATTTGTTTATTTATGTGGTCATAAAAATTACATGAAATTTTCGACATGATTGTAGTGCATCCACTTTGATGTGATATCAAAATTATTTTTTTGCTGTGTACATAATGAATAAAGTTCACTTTCATACAAAAATACACAACACTTAAAAATACATAAATTCAGAAAAATACAAAGTACACCTTTTCAACTCGGGTAGATAAATCGAATATACTCTAATTAACAGTCCCTCGAAAAACAATTCAAATTCTTTAGAACGGAAACTTTAGTTATTTTTCAAGAGTCTAAACATTGAACTATGAAAAAACTCAATGAAGATTTAGGTAAATCCACACTGAGATCTTAATAAATAAATTACATCACCCGTTCGATTTTGGCGCGGTTCGATTTTAGCACCATGCCAACATCGAACGGATTTTGAAAATAACGCACTTTTGATCCACGTGATTACAATTTTTAATAAAATAATAATTATTAATAACGTCTATGAAATAAAGATGACTCGCGGTGGTTAATAATCATCGAAATCATAAATTAAATTTAAAAATAAAACCGTTCGATTTTGGCAACACCAAATTTTCGGGCTTGTTGCTAAAATACAGATTTCTTTACACATTTTTGTCAGCCAGATATTGATTGAAAAGATTTTTTGCGATGAAAATACAGATTGAAAATTAATAAAATGTGGCATCACTGCTTCCAAATGGCATGTAAACTAAGAGCGGCTGAGAAAAACTGTATGGGGGAGAGACATACAGTGTATCTCAAAATTGAGCGTACACCTGAAAGACTGTGAGTAGATAGATTTTTGAAATCTTTGCTAGTGGTTGAACAATTATTTATTGATTTATCAGTATAGCTTTGGACTTTATTGGCAAAGTATGTATGAAGTTTGAGTAATTTCAGTAAAACGGTCGATTTTCAACTTTTTTCATATTAGGTGGATTTTAGTAAAATTAACGGCATTCTAAAGATTTTTATTATGACTACAGATTAGCAAAATTTCAATATGTTTGGCTCATTGTATTTTAAGAAAACGTTTTTTTTTTGTTCAGCAAAACTAGTTTTTCGAAAATAGTTCTAACTTCTTACAAACTCATCCAAATAAGCCCAATACTATACCGATAACCAATAAATGGTTGATGAGCCAGCAGCCAAAAATTTTGAAATCTATCTTTTTAAATTGTATACACGTACAATTGTTTTTTCTCAAATGTACGGACAGCTGTACACTCAATTTTGAGATACACTGTACATACGTCACAAGATGTTACATTTCTACTCGTACAATCCAATCAAACCCAATAAGATGTAAACAGGAGAGATTTGAGAATTTGTCGTCTCTTTTGTTCCTCCGCTGTTTAAACGGATGACGGAGGTTGACGCCAACCATATAAACAGCAGAGGAACAATAGAGAACTTTAGTTGTGTAGTTTTAACCTTTAACTCTATTGGTTTATTCTAACCTCTAACTCTAACCTCTAACTCTATTGGGCCTTTAAAACTAGTGAATATATTAAGTATTTAGGAGTTTGTCTGACAGCAACCCTAAACAGGAAATTAACCAATAGGCATAGATCTATAAACGCTTTGAAAACTTCGAGATTAGTAGTAGATTTTTGTACAAGATTTCCTCCGAGCTGGGAATTGGGAAAGCTTATATATAATACAGTTTTGGCGCCAGCGTTATTATACGGAACTAAGGTAGCGGTCTTAACAAAGAAAAACAGGGTGGCACTAGCAAACTACGAAAAAAATATTCTAAGGAACATTTTTAATAGCTGTAAAAAACCAAGTAATATGAAATTTAATGCAAGAAGAATTTTAGCAGGAAAAAACAATAAATAGACGAGTTAGAGTAGGCAGAATAAGTTATTTTGGACATATCAGACGAATAGCGATGAATCATCCACTGCAATTAGCGTATAGATTCAAATTCAACAAGAAAAAAGAGGGTAGACCAAGCCTTACTTGGAGGAAATCATTAAATCAGGACTTTGATAGATATGAAGAACTTGATATAGAAGAATGGGAAGAACTAGCTAAGGACAAAGAAAAAATAAAAAAGAAAGTGGAAGAAATTTATAATAATGAGGATAGCGAAATTTCAGATGGTGTATTGACAGAGGAAGAAGATCGAGGAAAAGGAAATTATAAACACTGGAAGAAAAAAGGATAAGACAGAGAACTCGTACAGAGAATGAAAAGTTAATATCATCCAAACCATTTGTGGAACATTTCTATAATTTGGGTTATCGTTTTTTTTTTTTTTATTAGGGATCATTCAAAGCGCAGCAAACAAAATAAATATTGCTTGCGAAAGAAAACAGGGACTTCTTCTTTTTATCTTGTGTTGGTCCTTCGTTGACTCAAACCGATAGAGCATTTTATGGGACGTTTCTCGCGTAGCATTTGCAAAGGACCTATCCTCGTTGATCGATTCTCTTCATCGACTTTCTCTTTGGTTTACCACGGCAACATAAATGAATTTCTCGCTAAGTTCGCAGCACAGTTCGACAGAAGATGATGTTAGCTTGCGCCTGACACAACACACTTAATGGGAAATTCATTTGCAGTTTAGTTATTCACGAAAGAGAAAATCGATGAAGAGAATCGATCAACAATGATAGGCTCTTTTCTCGTATTGCGCGAGGTTTTTGATCAGCTGATTTTTCAGTTCATACATGAATTTTGACAGTAGGCAGTAATCTAACGACTGTGAGAAGCAACAATATCAAATGCTGTCAGGCAAACTGGCTCAGACTGTCATTACGTAAAATGGACGATCATCGTTCTCCCGCTGTTTAAATGGTTGACGGAGTGTGACGTTAAACTTACCGGCAGTGCTTATATGGAAGAAACCTGCCTGCACCTATTTGTTGATAAAACTGTTTTTACCCATAGATGCAAACATTTTTTAGCCCTAGAGATGAAAGGTCATAGCTCTACTGTAAATCCAATGACCCATTTCAAGAATGCCTATTTATACACCTACATTCAGAGGTCATCTTCATACACAATAAGCCCCGCATGAACACATTCATATATCAAATGAATATCTGAAGTGTATCCACATTTCCAGAATCAACTGATTATTCTTCTTCTTCTTCGCATTTCAAGCTTATTGCATATCGCATATTAGCTTATTGCGTGCTCTCAACTTAGTGTTCTAGATGCACTTCCACAGTTATTAATTGAGAGCTTTCGATGCCTTTACCATTTTTGCATTGGTATATGGCAAGTCCAATCATACTTCTATGCCCAGGGAAGTCGAGAAATTTTCCAACCTGAAACGTTCGTAGACTGGACCGGGAATCGAACCCAGCCACCTCCAGCATGGCCTTGCTTTGTAGCTGCGCCTTTACCGACTGAGCTAAGGGAGGCCCAACTCAACTGATACTGACACGTATTTAGTAAAAAAGCTATAGTTGAACAGACAGAACAGAAATGGTTATATGGATGGTAAATAAACTTAGCTGAGCGTTCCAAAGCTTTAGTTAGAACAAATGACACCTCATGTCATGGAACAGGAAGAATTTGATTCTAAATTCAACTCATATCACTGATCACTGCGACAAACACTAGAGACACGTGGAATTTTAACTTTTGCAAGAGCGAAAACAATGCAGCAAAACAAAAACACGTCATTTTTGCAGTGCGGCCTACTTCGATCACCTACTAGCACGAATTTCAGTTGCTTATAAAATCTCATGCTGGTAGATGCTGACGCCCTGTTTACAATATGGTGACTACTTTTTAGAACAGTTTTAGTACAATAGCACCAAGACACCTGCACCCATTATGGAATGTTTATACTTATACTAAGGACTGTTCATTAAAGAAAGTGGAAACCTGTTTATCAATGGTTTAGGTTACATCGTAACGAAAAGTTGTGAATTTTCGCTCAGTGTGTTAAACATTGTTTATTTTGACAACACACCTGAAAAATAAACAAAAAATTGAGAAATTTCGAATGATGGATCAGATCAGCTTACCAACTCGCAGATTAATTCTGCGCAAATGGTTTTCCGAAAAGTTGTCGTTTCGAGAATTGGCAATAAGAGTGAAGTGTAGTAAATCTACATTGTTCAAGATTGTTAAGAAGTTTGGAGAAACGTGTTCTCTTGAAGATTTACCGAACTCTTGGCGCAAAAAGGGGGCATCGGACCAAAAAAAGGAGCTGGCAGCAGTACGCCTTTTGAAATCGCATAAACCGTGTTCCGTTCGTGAAATTGTCAAAAAATTGGACATTGGCGTCGGAACTGTGCAGAATATCAAAAAACGTAACAATATCAGAACCTACAAGAATCAAAAATCACCCAAAAGGACGGATTCACAGAAAGCTTCTTCGAAAATACGGTCACCGAACTTGTATAACGTTCTTCTTCAAAAGCCGAACCGGTGCATTTTGATGGACGACGACACGTACGTCAAGTTGGATACCAGTACACTTTCCGGGCCGCAATTTTTCAACACTGAGCAGAAGACAGATGTGCCTGATGATGTGCGATACATCCGAACCGAAAAATTTGGAAAAAAGGTTTTGTGTTGTGGCTTGAAGAGTTCTTCGTATTTCACAACGGGCAAAATCAATGGTTAAAAATTACAGAAAATAATGCATCTAAAAACTGCGTCCTATCGAAAGATACTGGGGAATAATTAAACGGTATCTTAAGAAAGATGGAAGAGAAGCAAAATCTGTTGACTGCTTCAAGAAAATTTGGTCTGCAGCACAACGAAAAGTTAAGAAGAAAGTTGTGCAAGAATCTAATGGGTGGTATCATGAGAAAAGTCCGAGCGTTCTTCAGAAATGAGAAGTAAACATTCAAACTCACGTGAAATCGGTCATATGTATGTTTATTTTCACCCATGAATTTGTTCGGAAATGAATATTTTTCTTTGAGAAACAGGTGTCTATTTTCATTAATGAACAGTCCTTAGTATACTAGCCCAACCAACTAGCACGAATTTCAGTTGCTCGTGAAATTTTATGATAGTAGATGCTGACACCCTATTTACATTATGCTGAGAACATTTTAGAACAGTTTTAGTACACTAGTTCTAGCACACCAGCACAAGTGTAAACATCCCATTGGCTCAGTCGGTAAACTGCCTATAATCGCATATTACATACTACAGATCCTGTAGTCCCAAAAGTAGGTATTGAGAAAATGACAGTCGAAGTTACGAAGTGCAATTCTCGTGTAAATATTTGAAAAATCATAGTAAATTTATTGATATTTTTTCAAGTTAAAATCTGTCGCAATGAAGCTTGCATGTTCTGTTATATCAGCGAAAAATATGGCAATTCGAAAAGCAGAACTTTAACTTGAACTGTGGACGATTGAATTTCAGGATGGGACTGATATGCGATTACTTTGCTTGATGAGACAGACTGACTTGATGTTGTATCAAAGTCCATTGTTTTATCACATAATATGAAAATAGATGCCAATTGATAGTGGATAGCGCTGTTATCTCAAAATTGACGAAAATCCACATGGGACTGATATGCGATTATAGGCAGTAAAGGCGCAGCTATCAAGAAAGACCGGCGGCTGGGTTCGGTTGCAGTTCCGGTCTAAGAATTTTTCGGCCTGAAATATTTCTCGACTTCCCTGAGGTACTTGTCGTACAATAATTCTAATGCAAAATAGTACCGTTGAGAGCCTGCGTTAAGTCCCTTTGGGGACGTAATAATCCAAAGAAGAGGAAGGAAATATTTCCCTGATTTTAAAGGGAGTTTCCCAGAGGTAGTCGACGACATCCTAACAATTTATTTCCCAATTAGAATCACAAAGCAAAACACTCTTCATGTGTAAACCATCCGGTGGCACCATTGTCTCATTTCCACTGGGTTTCAATAATTACCATCTCCAACCCACCGCGGACATCATTGGAAGAGAAATGGACGAACGTGACTACATGTTACCTTCCATTGCAAATGAAAAGTGCACATTGCGACATATTTGCTTGATACTCAAATCAGTGAAACTCGTCAGGGCTTTTCCCTTTTCACCATCCTATGCTGCTACTGAAAAAAAACCTGGATTTATCCACCTATGGAGAGATCTGACCCCTATCTTACTGATAGAAATTGCGACGAAAGTGCTCATATGATGTGAGATTATGGATTAATTCTCATGTGATCTGAGGCATCGCATGATGGATTTTGACCCTAGTCAGAAAGTGGCCCTGGGCACTTCAATGACTACCATTGAACTGTGATTTAATGTGTCAAATCATGGGTGTTATTCGTCCATACAAACACAGTCATTTTACACTCATCGAGCTGAGCCGAATGGTATATGACATTCGACCTTCCAGGTTTTAGATCGAGAAAGCCAGTTTGCAAAGCGATATGTATACTCTTCTCTGTTAGAAGAGTAAGAAGAAACCGAGAGACCCCTTGAACTGTTCTAATAACCTCCCGCGGCGCTTCAAATGTAAGTAGAGGTACCTACATACCTTCCTATGTTGGGTTACTGCGGCAGTGTGTGCATTTCAGGAGAAATTATGTAGATTGGCCATAATGACTTTGATCACGAATCGTGTGACGCGTCTCGTCTTTGGGCTGACAGCAATATGCTGCTGCTGCTGCTCCTGCTGACATATACGGGAGGCACGCGTGACTCTCGAGTTGAGTACCTACGATGGAGGGGGTATATGGAAAAATCGTTACCCAGACACGAGCCCACCGCAACCGTATAACCGTTGATTGTGCGGTCATTATACCCGCTTAAATTGGCAGGTTGCGGCAGCTTTGGCTACAAGCACTGCTCTACGTAGTCACACCGAGCGCGGATTAGATATTCAAATGAAATCTACGTTTCACTGCGCTTTTATCATCGCAGCCAGAATCGCAAAAATCAGCTGATTCCTCTACGCCATTGTGTACTGTGCGGGTGATAATTGTAGCTGGCTAGGTTATGTAAATGTGAAACTGTAAATAACTGAAGCAAGACGAGTCAAGGTCTGCTCCGGTTCGGAATGCACAAGTGCATCGTTGTGTTACGAAAGGAGAATTCTTCACAGTTAGATACCCGCCATATGCACGCAACGACCTGCTGAGTGCTGAGTTCTAAGTACTTGTTCACATCTGGTAGTAGTTACTGAACAGCAGCGGCAGCAGTAGAAGAGATCGAACGTTTTCGTCTTTGTAGGTAGGACGTACTCCTCGAGGAAGTTGTTGGATTTAACCAGTCTCAATATCGAAAGACCTGGCAGGTGTCTTGACATGGTGCGGTTGCGCTTTTATTATTGTAAGGCCGACAACATAGTAGAAGCGATTCGAAGCGATTCGATTCGTTGGCAATAAGCGGAGCGCTTGCGTGAAAGCACCCTCTATGAGCGTTCTATGGGAATCGCCCAAACCAGCCATAGTGAAAGCGATGCGAAGAGGTGTAAAGCGTTCAGCAAAGCGACAGAGCTGTTCGTGTTGTGTTTTGACGCCTTCGAACGCAAGTGGACTGATTCTAGTGAGGAAAAATGGACACCGAAATTTGAACAAATATTTTGCACTGCGCGCGCGACAGTAATGTTTTCAAAAACGCTTTCACTATGTCATAGGTTGCTTCGCTTGCCGCTGCATTTCGCTTTGCCAATTGCTATCGCATCGAATCGCTTCGAATCGCTTCTACTATGTTGTCGGCCTAAGATGATGAAATCTTCTCGCGACAGCATGATGCAATGGCAAGAGGCGATTCTCGCGTTGCACATCATCATCATCATCGTCATCGTCATCGTCATCATCATCGTTGTCATCGTCATTGGTCAGTTGCACGTTAATGTATACCGCCATACGTATATGTTGGCTAGCAAAAATGAAACTGAATTTGTGCGCACATTGCACAGTGGTTCAGAATGGGAATTTAGCAAGACAATAGTCCTAGCGCTTTTGTCTTAAGTTTTAGAGGTTTAGTGTGAACTTTTTCAGCTTAAAAAACTCCTTCTTTTGACCGTTTTTAAAATAAGTCTGGTTCCCAAATTATTGATATAGATTAGACCTGTTCATTTTAAACGAAATGTTCCGAATGTAACGGGTCAACCGTGATTACTGTTCGTCATGTTAATTTGTACTTCTGTGTAAATTTTCAGCAAAATCGATGATGATTTAGAGGTGCTTCAAGTTAATTTTATGTTTTAAGGTAATTTACGGCTTACAATATTTGTATCTCGAGACTGAAATAACGAAAACTGCTGTAACAACTTTCATAGCAAAGTTTAATGTGTCATGTATCAACTTTGTAACCAAAGGTTGACTATTCGAAGTGATTTTATTGAAGTTTGACTTAGTTTCATGCTCGAAGATATCTTAAAAAGTGAAGAATTTTAAAGTATTTGTTCATATTGTTCTAGAAGTTTCGTTCCAACATAGTTTTCGTGTATATTTCATAGATTGAGAGATAAAAATCAGAAAAGAGGTTTTGAGGATTGAGAGATAAAAATCAGAAAAGAGGGACAACAGAACCAATAAAAGTCAATTAGATTGACAGAACATAGTTGCATTGCTTTTCAATGACGACCGATGACTGTTTCATTGATATATGATTTTTTCATAAATATGAATCCTCAGTAGACGTGTTTTTTTATCAAAGGCAAGTGTCACTCGAGCCATTCAAAATGTTCGTTATTTTATAAATTGCTGTTATGGTTCGAGTGACACTTGCCTTTGATAAAAAACACGTCTACTGAGGATTCATAGACGCACTAGGACATTTATCTTGCTAAATTTACAACTTGTTCTTCGGTGAAGGGGTAATACCTCGTAAATTATAGGGGGTATCAATTTACTTTTCTCGACAAAATGTGTCTTTCAACAAGCCCTAAGAATCATTTATAGGTTACTTGCACAGAAAAAAAGTTACAGCTAAAAAACTGAATTTTTCAGGACCACCCTAAGTCAATTCAGAAAAATGGCTCCAAAATGAGAACGGTAAGAGATATAAACAATTTGTCTTCAGAAAAGTAGCTTGAAATCATCTCAACTACAACTTTTCTGAAGAATATGCGTTTTTATTTTCAAAAATAAAAAAAGTTTGTTTTCATTAACAATAATTTGAGGACCACCCTAATTTTAAAAACGACACCTCTAAAACCTAAGACAAAAGCACTAGGACTTTTGTCTTGCTAAATTCCCATCCTGAACCACTGTGTGCATTGGTCGTTCGATTGTGAAGCTGACATTTGATCGTCTCGATTTTCGCGCTCACCGTATGCGACAACCACCTACCTACCCAGCTACTATACTGTTGGGTGGTGGCATGTGGCCAAAATCGTTAAGGTGTCGCCATATCTGACGAGTTGTTTATATTCATCCAGCTGCGAGCGAGTTAGCGAGTGGCAAGGACTAACAAGGCCGTATCAAAGGGCGCACGAGTCACGACACCGGAGCTTCCTCTCGCACGTGGATGATGGGCGAACGTTCAGGTGCCTTTCGAGATGTTTTGCCGTTTATTAATCAATTTGGCGTAAACAATAGGGATTTTTTTTTAATTTCTCCTTTATGATGAAAACCATTTTCCAAAAATTCAAATGCAGTATATTTCTAGATAGAGCTGAAATTAGGGCGTAACAGCTTTTGTAAACAATGACTTCTCTCGATGATTTCTCGGAAGTCATGGCTCTCCTTGGCAAATCGACATCACCATCGAGCAGAGGAAGACTTCTTCTACCCGATGGATATGTTGGTTTGTGTAGGTGTGCCTTGAATTCCGGGAAATCAACAAGCGAAGTCATTGATTACAAAGGCTGTTTCGCCCTAATTCCAGCTCTATTAGATTTGTTCAAAATCAAAATTTACTTTGTTTTGGTTGGCAAGTAGAAAACAGTTAACGCATTTTCATGAATAGAATTTTGACTATGATCGGAGCAACGGCTATTGAATTTTTTTGAAAAATCATCTGCATTCCGTTGCCTGTTAATATCAATTCTAGCACATGACTGAAAATTGTTTCGAAAAGCGTTGTGCTCTGATTTTCTTATTGTATTGTATGGATCCACAGTAGGACGTCCCAAACTTTTTTTTCTCCATCCAAACTGTCAAACCCATAGGAGTTTTTGATCTAGATAAAAATAATTTGTCCGGAATAGATTAGACAT
The DNA here is from genome assembly GCF_037179485.1 of Ochlerotatus camptorhynchus. NCBI lineage: Eukaryota > Metazoa > Arthropoda > Insecta > Diptera > Culicidae > Ochlerotatus > Ochlerotatus camptorhynchus. The sequence goes on along the minus strand of NW_027040694.1, from coordinate 615,762 downwards.
GCTCTTGCATGCGGGTTCATGGCTTAGCTAAATATTTCCTGCGAACACGGAGCCAGATGCCAGTAGTGTGCTTTGGACAGAAATTTTATTGTTTTTCCTATGGTCATTCATGTCGGTTTGTCAGTGGTAGGATTACGTCTTTCGGCAACATATTGGGGGTGCAATTCCAAAAAACCAAAATCGACCGCGTTACGATAAGTGGTCAGGTTTTGACCACTTATAACTCTGTCAATAGCGGATGGATTTTAATTCTAAACAAGCCAATCGATTGGAAATTGTTCTACAAAGCTGAACACTGTATTCACGGTTGTTTTTTAAGTTAGTTCTCTGTTTTGTGCGTGCATTCGCTTTCATAGTTTTCAGCTGCATTTACCGGATTAGCGCTGGCACTCTGTCTCCCGGACGGTTATACGTGTGTGAGTGGTGGTTTTCTCGCTTTCCGAGAAGTTTTAGAATCGAGAAAGAAAACATGATTCATCATGTTTGCAAAATTGTAAGCATCAGAAGATTTGGCGCTGCGTGGTTTGATTGTTTCTCCCGGAGTGGCATCGCGAGTGAAAATTTTAATTTCTGTTTATTTACGCGGTGATGAGAACGGCGCTGATCTATTGTTAGGGTTTTGCGATGTGCATTGCTTTTGTGAAAATGACTTGAAAAAGAAAAATGAATCAAAGTGATATTTGGTTGTTGTGTGGTTGGAGTGGAGAGAAAAATATGCGTGGAAGCATCGGGAATGCGCTCCCGGCTGAAGTGATTTGGTGAGTACATTCCAGTTGAAGATGGTTGACAAGTGTATTTGTGGTGATGCAAATTATGGTTTAGTTGACGCATGGCTTCAAACATTTTGTGTATCCAAATAAAACATAATACATACTAAATACGCACAGGGCATCGTCTGCTGACCATTGCCGCGGGTATATCGTGGGAGTCCCAGGTACCCGGTTCAAGCTTTAGTTGACGGCGGTGGCTCTTCTTGACCTTCTACCCCCTGAGTAGTTAGTGTGAATAAGGGCGTCTATGCGATGTTTTGCTGTACCTGTTGTGGACATCTAGTGCATCCTGTTCCGTTAATTTGTTGAGGACACCCTGTCTTGCATCAAAAGTTACCCTTTTTGAAGTAATAGTCTTCCCAACATAAAGGGCACCATTACGGAGCATGAGATTTGATCAAATTATTCGCAGTTCTACTTGTCCAACGCCCCGGCTGGGTGAGGGATAGAGGATGACACACACACACACACACACACACACACACACACACACACACACACACAGGGCTACAAATGGTGAGTTGACAACCTAGCTCTGGTTCTCACAAGTTCCTACCTCACGCCTCCCCGTGGTGTAGCCTGGGCAATGTTGTCCTTCTGACAATAGCAAAGTGAGGGGGTGCGACGCGAACACTGGCGCGGTAACCATAACACGGCGATAGAGGAAATGCTTCGTCAACCCGCAGGAGTGCCAACCGGCACATTAGGATCGACGCCAGTAAGATCCTTATTACGGCATACTGGATACGGCATGGAACTATGGACACGACACGGCACAATGGATTGGATACCACGCTACAGGGCTGACAGTCGTGCTATTCTGCTCCCTAAGTAAAGAAGGGTGACACCTTCTTGAAATGGCGAGTGGGCTAATAGTGCGGCTGCCCCCGTCCCGGTAAAACCTTGGCAGGCCTCCGGATACGTTCAAAACTCGTCACCAATTGGTGATTGGTGAGTAGTAGGCTCAGATGTAACATTCCTGACTTACGCCGATCTGGCTCTGAACACGGCCCCCATGAAGGACCGTGTCAACCCTAGCATGGCCTCCCTGCTTGCATAGATAACCATGGGATCACGATAGGAGACTACATACAACGAGTGGAGATAGCGGCCCGAAGGGGGGACCCATCAGAATGGATAAAATTGGAGAAAAAAATAAAAATGAAGAAAAAGAAAAAACCAAAAAAAATATGAAGAACGACGGCAATACGCCAGACAGTGAAAACGGAGGAGCAAACGTGTTCGCAAGGAGTGGGATATTGCAGAGATCACCAGTGTCGAACCTGGGGGTCACTGCGAGTTCCAGCAGCAGCAGTAAGTTTCAAGAAGAGCAGCCAGGCGTTGGGCTAAGCCAGATATTCACACCAATATCCAGTAGTAGCAAATCCCAAGAACTGCAGCTCGGGAGAACCAAAATGACGGAGGTCAGGAGGAAGATCGATGATCTCTATGTGTTCGTGAAGGATAAAAACAACGTACACAAAGAGATCAAGCAACTTGTGACCGGTATCAAATCCGGCATAACAGTGGCAGATCGGGAATGTCAAGAGTGGAGAAAAAGGGCCGAAAATGCCGAAAAGGCTCTGCTGGAGGCCAAGGAGAGCATAAGACTGGCTCAAGCACATGAGACTCCGAAGGGACCCACAAATCCACGTCCTGAAAAGAGAGATAGGGACACGCCAGGAGATGAGGAGGAGCCCAAAAAACGCAGGGACGACGAGGAAGGCATCAAGGAGATGGGAGAAAATGGTGCGTGGCGTAAAGTCGAGAACCAGAAGGAGAGGAAGAAAAAACAGAAGGAAGATGAAGTGAGGAAGAAGGAAGAGGAAGCGAGGAGGAAGGAAGAAGAAGCGAGGAAGAAGGAAGAGAAGAAGAAGGAAGACAGGAAGAATAAGGAGAAGCCTAGGCCTCGTAGGGAGAGAAGCAAGGGTGACGCTCTGGTTGTTGAGGCGAAGGACAAAACGTCCTACGCAGCACTCCTCCGGAAAGTGAGAGACGATCCGGAGTTGAAACAACTAGGCGAGAATGTGGTGAAAACCAGGCGAACCCAGAAAGGCGAGATGCTATTCGAGCTGAAAAGGGACCCTACGGTTAAGAGCTCAGCTTTTAAGGAGCTCGTCGAAAAATCTCTTGGCGAGACGGCGAACGTAAGAGCCTTATCCCAGGAGTCAGTGGTCGAGTGCAGGGATCTGGACGAGATCACAACAGAAGACGAGTTAAAAAGTGCGCTGAAGGTGCAATGCAACCTGGGAGACGTACCGATGGCAATTCGGTTGAGAAAGGCGTATGGTGGCACGCAGACGGCGTTGATACGACTTTCTTCGGACGCAGCTAACGAGCTGCTGAAGACTGGCCGAATCAAGGTTGGGTGGTCAGTGTGCCCGTTGAAAGCTATTCCTCGGGTATCTAAGAAAATGGAGAGATGCTACAAATGCATGGGCTTCGGTCACCAGGCGAGACACTGCAAAGGCCCTGACAGATCTGATCTGTGCAGGAAATGCGGAGAGAAGGGGCACGTTGCAAAAGACTGTACAAAGCAACCGAGGTGCATGCTCTGCAAAAAGGAGGACGGAAATGGCCATGTGACGGGAAGTTTCAGGTGCCCTGAGTTCAAGAAGGCGATGGTGGGCCAGCAATAATGAAGGTAACCCAAATAAATCTCAATCATTGTAACACAGCACAGCAACTGTTGTGGCAGTCAACAACGGAAACAAAGTGCGACGTTGCAATCATTGCAGAGCCATACCGAGTCCCTCTCGATAATGGTAACTGGGTGGCGGATAGAGCAGGAATGGCGGCCATACAAGTCATGGGCAGGTATCCCATACAACAAGTGGTGGCAAGCTCATATGAAGGTTTCGTGATCGCCAAAATCAATGGAATCTTTGTATGTAGTTGCTACGCACCCCCGAGATGGACAATTGAGCAGTTCCACCAGATGCTAGATGGGCTCACCGAAGAGCTCATTGGACGGAGACCAGTCGTCATCGCAGGAGACTTCAATGCTTGGGCAGTGGATTGGGGGAGCAGATGTACCAACGCAAGAGGGTATAGCCTGCTGGAAGCTCTGGCAAAGTTGAACGTCAGTCTGGCCAACGAAGGAACCATCAGCACCTTCCGCAAAGATGGTAGGGAATCCATTATCGACGTTACTTTCTGCAGTACGTCGCTAATGGCAAATATGAACTGGACAGTGTGCGAGGAGTACACCCATAGTGACCATCAGGCGATCCGGTACAGTATCGGCGAACGAACACCGGTGGAAATGCGGAGGACGAAAGTAAGCGAGCGGAAGTGGAAGACGAAGGCATTCAATAAGGATCTCTTCATCGAAGCTCTAAGGGTAGACAACAGCGTCCCGGGCCTAAGTGCGAATGAGTTGACCGAATTATTAGCAAGGGCATGTGACACAACTATGCCGAGAAAACTGGAGCCAACGAACAGGCGGCGTCCAGCCTACTGGTGGAACGAGGAAATTAGCACCCTCCGTGCTACTTGTCTTCTAGCCAGAAGGCGTGCTCAGAGAGCAAGAACAGAAGCAGACAGAGAGGAGCGCAGGGTGGTGTTCCGAGAGGCCAGGGCTGCACTGAAACGAAAGATAAAGCTGAGCAAGTCAAATAGTTTCAAGGAGTTGTGCCGCGATGCCGATGCCAACCCCTGGGGCAACGCATACCGAGTTGCGATGGCGAAGATCAGAGGCCCAACGATGCCGGTTGAAATGTGTCACAACAAGCTGAAAGTCATCGTGGAGGGACTTTTCCCACAGCATGACCCAACGAACTGGCCACCTACACCATATGGCGAGGTAGATGAAGACAACGTTGAACAAGTCTCCAACGAGGAACTCATAGCAGCAGCGAAAGGGTTGAAAGCGAATAAAGCTCCCGGCCCGGATGGAATTCCCAACGTGGCGTTGAAGGCGGCGATCCAGACGTTCCCGGACATGTTCAGGATGGTGCTGCAGAAATGTCTGGACGATGGTCAGTTCCCTGATAGGTGGAAGGTACAAAAGCTTGTGCTGTTGCAGAAGCCCGGAAAACCGCCGGGGGATCCTGCATCGTATAGGCCAATATGCTTGCTGGATACTGTAGGAAAGCTCTTAGAGAGGATCATCCTCAACAGGCTGACGAAATGCACGGAGAGTGAACACGGATTGTCGGAGAGACAGTTTGGATTCCGGAAAGGGAGATCGACGGTGGATGCAATTCGGACAGTGATTGACAGAGCCGAGAAAGCTTCCAAACAGAAGCGGAGAGGAAATCGATACTGCGCCGTGATTACGATCGATGTCAAGAATGCATTCAATAGCGCCAGCTGGGAGGCCATCGCCAAGGCGCTCCATAGAATGAGGGTTCCAGGCTACCTCTGCAGGATTCTAAGTAGTTATTTCCAGAACCGGGTCCTTGTCTACGTGACAGACACGGGGCAGAAATCGCTTAGAATCACGGCGGGGGTTCCCCAAGGCTCCATTCTAGGTCCTACGCTGTGGAACGGAATGTACAATGGCGTGCTGACGCTCAAGCTGCCCAAAGGAGTTGAGATCGTTGGCTTTGCGGACGATGTCGTCTTGACGGTAACCGGTGAGACGCTGGAAGAAGTGGAAATGTTGGCGGCTGAGGCGATAGATACGATTGGTAACTGGATGCAAGGAGCGAAGCTGCAGATAGCCCACCACAAAACAGAAGTGATGTTGGTCAGTAACTGCAAAGCAGTGCAGCGGGCAGAGATTACCGTTGGAGAGCACACCATTGCTTCGAAGCGCATGCTTAAGTATCTGGGAGTGATGATCGACGACCGGCTAAACTTTAATAGCCACATCGAATATGCTTGCGAGAAGGCGACGAAGGTCATCAACGCAATAGCCAGAATCATGCCGAACAAGTCTGGTCCAAGCAGCAGCAAGAGACGTCTTCTGGCTAGTGTGTCCTCATCAATACTAAGGTACGGAGGTCCAGCCTGGATTGAAGCGCTGAAAACGAAGCAGAACCAAAGGAAATTGAGCAGTACGTTCCGGCTCATGGCCATGCGAGTCGTGAGTGCGTACAGAACCATTTCGATGGAGGCAGTATGCGTTATCGCCGGTATGATCCCAATCGGCATCACCTTGGCGGAGGACTACGAGTGCTATATGACGAGAGAAACCAGAGGAGTACGAAAAATGGTGAGAACGGAGTCGATGGCTAAGTGGCAGCAGGAGTGGGATGCAGCAGAGAACGGTAGATGGACACACAGGCTAATACCGACTCTTTCGACCTGGGTGAACAGGAAGCATGGAGAAGTCAACTTCCACTTGACGCAGTTCCTGTCTGGTCATGGCTGCTTCAGGAAGTACCTGCATCGGTTCGGACACACAACGTCACCCTTCTGTCCGGAGTGTGGGAATGTGGAAGAATCACCAGAGCACGTGGTCTTCGAATGTCCTAGATTTGATGATGTGCGAGAGGATATGCTCGCCCTTAGCACGGAGAATGTCGTCGAAGAAATGTGTCGAGAGGAGGGCACCTTTAACGGCGTCAGCAGAGCAGTAACGCAGATCATGTCAGCGCTGCAGCGAAAATGGCGGGAAGACCAACTAGAAAGTAGTAATGTGCTCACACAAGTGCGAACTGAAAGCCGAAGCCGGGAGAACTCTCCGTCAGAGTAGGCTGTATCCACCACCAGGGATAACCGAGTAGAACGTGACGCTGGGAGATAAATGGCTCACAAATTGGAGAGACGATCAGCGAACTGGAAGCGCCAATTAGCTGAGGTAAAGTGAGGTGCGTAATGCACGGCCCCCTCCGAAGTAATACGACAAGTGGTTCCGGGGGAAAAGGGCAAGGCGTCTAAGGAGGTTTTAGTGCGGTAAGAATCCCACACACCGTGTCACCGCGACTGTGCGCCCAGTCGTCATGCGGTGGCACGATGGCCTTTTTGAAGGTTTCCTCCTTGCCAAAAAAAAAAAAAAAAAAACACACACACACACACACACACAAAGCTGAACACTGTATCTATTTTTATCAGGTTACTATTGAAAATAACACAAATGTCAAACTGTTGCAATGATGCTCAAAAATTATCACCGATTGCCTGCGAAAAGTGCTTTCCCTAACACAGATTTCAAAATCAAATTTCATCCGGTCTCAACCCGGTAATTCAATCACCGGGTGTGATGAGTGGTGCTGTCGGGTCATCATCATCAGAAGGAGCAGCAGCAGTGGTTTCGGCGCGTGGCATTGTACATTTTTCTCCAGTACAGATAGGAAGAAGCCGCACCACTACTGATCGAATTCAGTTGCTCGTCGTGAGCCGCTGTGGGTCATCTATGCCAAGCGCGTCACCCTCGTTCCAAACAACATACAACTCGCCTGACTACCCTAATAGCTCAGCATTACGCAATCATCACGACAAAACGTTTCTTTTCAGGACCACCATATATTATTGTTGAGTTAATTTTCATTGAACGTTCGCTCGCCTTTCTGTCAGCCCCAAAGCTCTTTGATAATGTACCCAGCAACCAAACGTTTGTGGTCAAATGCGTAACAGTATTGAAGTAGCACATAAAAATTCTCGCAATGACCGAATACGACATGACCTTGTCAATTAACCAGAAACACTTCAAATTAAGGTAAGTTTTTCGATGCTAGAAAAAAAGTAAAACAATCTCCAATCAATGTTCGCTTTTTTATTATTGAATAAACCAACAATTCCGTGCATTTTGTGCACAAAAACGCGTCATTTTGTCATCAGAAAACATGGCGTTTCCGTGATTGGAAAAAGTGGTTTCCCTAGCACAGTCGCCAAATATTGATACCGAGAGAGAGAGAGAGGTCAGCTAAACTAGCTAGCCGTATATGGGACCAAACAGAAAAATACACTTTTCCCATACCGTCTCTTACTCATAATTAATTATATCTTAACTCATGCGTATGATTAAAAAACTGTGAACAGTAAAGTTTAAGGAAATTAATTGGGCTTTTTGTTAAAAATACTTTCAAGATTGAACACTCACGAATAACATTTCAAAAGAGCGAAAATTGCTCAAATTATGAGTTAAGTGAATTTTAACCTACAAGTATCTTGAAAATAACAACTTTGGACAATTTAAGCATAATAAGATTTTTTGTTGTAAATTTAATGTGTTTTAATATTAACACTATTTCAAAGATATTCGATAACTATCGGTAGTATTTTGGAAAATACTTATTTTTTCAATAATTCATAACTTTTTTGTTTATGCAAATGCAGCAAATGCACAGTGTCAGTAGGTTATACTTTATCTAAACTATAAAATAAAAAAATAATTTAAAATATATATGCAATTTGAGTAATTTTATTTGTTTTTTTGATAATTTTTATTTTGTTTTTTGTAAAAAAAAAATTATTTACAGTGTGTATTTTTTCTTGAAAGGCACAATACTTGTCCGCAACTTCTTCGAAAACACCATCGCAATCAAACAAATCGTTCGCAAGATATATGTTTTTCTATTGATGCGTATCATTTTTGCATAAGCCCTTTTCAAGTGTTAGTCGTGTGCAAAACTAGGGAACCAAATATGTAAAATGGCATGTTAGGCAATAACAAACAACTGTGCAAAATTTCATCATAATCGTAAAAGGTCGATCCGAAACGATTTGTGAATATGTGTGGAACTGCTCATGAGAAAAAAGAGACCCTCGAATTTCCAAAATGTTCAGTAAAGGGTGTCCACAGTTAAATTGCATCACTTTAAAAAAGCTGTAACCTTTTACCCTTTTGGTTAATTTTAATGAAACTTTGGGTGAGATGGCCTCAGCGTGAATTGATTACACTCCGTGAGTTTCATTGTAAGATTTCTAGTAGTTTCGAAAATGCACAGTTTTGAAATTTTGCACACTCACCTCAACAACCCACATTTTTCGCACCGAGTCATCGGAAAGATGTTGGGGATCCAACAATCTACTGTTTCTCGTGTCATAAAACGTTACGGAGAACGTTTAACCACAGACAAACAGACGTAACTCTTTGAAAAAGTTTTTCTTGAAAACATAGTATCTCAAAACATAGGACCTCAGTAGCGACATCTTTCAGGCTTCTTGCGGAAAACAAGCTTGCTCGCTAACTCGCAAACAATATTGCATAAAAGTTCTATAGAATGTATAGAAACGTCAACGTGATCCGATGCCAGCGCTGCAGCGAGTAGTTCGCGGAACTGATAATATTCAAATCAACCGTTAAATGCGTGAACGAAGATACACAATGAAGAGTTTGTCTGTAGTTTAACTGTCGATCGGAAGCAAGTGAGTGCAAGAAAAAGTGTTCCGACCTGCATTGAAGATCACAAGCGAGTGGTTGCTGCCTTCAAACGCAAAACCCAACTATTCCGTTATGAATGTCGTTGAAAAAACTGAACCTGACAACAAGTATCGTGAAGAAAGCCAAGAAACGAGCAGGACTACGTTAATTCAAGGTTCAAAAAGCGCCAAACCGCAATGCATAGGATTTTTTCGTGCAGAAAACGGAGCAAGCTTTTCATAACAACTAGAATCGTAAATGGCCAAGTTTACATGAATCAGTGCCTGAAGAAATGACTGCTTACGTTTCTCAAATCACTCAACGTTCCTACAATTTTTGGCCGTATCTAGCTTCTTGTCACTAGAAATACTCAGAGGGAGAGATGGGCGAAGAGAATGCTTTGAGCCAAATGAACTGTCAAAATCTGAGCCAATCAAACATTCCCATTAGATTTTTTCTTATTCTTACTAGAATAAATTTGAGAGTATTGCAATCGAACAGAAATTCAATCACCTTTATGTTTTGTGTGCTTCTCAAATTCAACTAGTTTTTGGAATCAAAAAACAATATTCTAACTCTATTGATTAATTGATCTTCGCCGGTTAATGAATGGCACCAAGAAATGTGCAAAATATTGCGATGCAATCAATTATTATTTTGCACCTAAATCGAATCAAAAATACAAGTCATTTGAAATGCTAGCTTCTAGCAAGGGTTGCAAGATAATTTAGGAACAAATCCGTGCTGTATTTTGTTTTCTCCGCCTATCTCTCCCTCTGAGTATTTCTACTTGTCACTACTCAAAGAACGGTCTAGAGTGGTACCAACAAATGGGGCCAATTTCGTGCCGAAGGATCTCAATCCCTCAAATACACCGGAGTTGCCCGATCGAAGGATACTGGGCTATAATGAAGCACGAACTTCGTAAACATCCTAAAGTTGTCACTACGGAGCAGGAAATGTAGAAATCATGCTTGAAAGCAGAAACAAATGTCGATTCAACCGTTGTACAAAACCTTAGGGGTGGAATTAAGAAGAAAGTTTGGGCATTTGGATTTGGTGAAGAAATAGAGGGAAATAAAGATAAGTAAACCAAGCTTATATATTGTATTACATTCCCTGAAAATTTCATGACAATCGGTTGAGAGACTTATTTTTGGCGAGTACTTCTAAATGATGCAATTTAACTGTGGACACCCTTTACATTGAAAAAAATTGGTGAGGTTGTGTACAAGACACGAACGCATGGTTGACGTAGACTAACTACGTTGAGATGTTTAGTGAACTTCTCGTGCATTTTTCTTTATATTGATTTAAAATCCAGTAGAAGTAACTTATTTCCTCTATTTACTCCATTTCCTCATTGTATCCCTCATCTGTCAAGGGACATGTCAATTTCCTCACCCTTATTAGTTATTTTTCTGGACTTTCCGTTAGGGATATTTCAGCATATGAAACACTTGTCCTTCTTCGTTATAAAATATATTTCCCGGTCACACTTCAATGTCCATCCCATCTCCGTTGAACATTTCCGGAGAACTTTGAGATTTGGGCGTAATTGCTTTTGTAAACAAACACGTAAATCGCCGATTTCTCGTGAATAAAAAAAACAATCTCACAAACAAACTATACCAAATGATAGTGGAATCATTCTTCTACCTGTTTGTGTTGTTAGTTTTTTAGATTGAGCTTCAATTCGCGGAAAATCGGCAAATGACGTGTTTGTTAACAAAAGCAATTACGCCCTAATCTCGAAGTTCTCCGAAGTTTTATTGAGGTTTTAAAGCACTCTACAAGTCTAAATCATGGTCTACAGTAGGCTCATAAAACCCAAATTGTTACTTAGAAGGTAACCAATAAGCCCGCTAATTTGGATTGATTTTGTTATATAAAGCTAACATACGACATACAGGGCTTTGGCTTCTTTCCATCAGCATAATCGAAAATTAGATATTCAGTTGTGCTTTCAAAAAATTAGAAAGTTTGGTCTATGTTCAATATTAATCATAATTTACTACTTCAAGCAATCAAAAATTTGTCCATCCAAGCAGGATCATAATTCTAAATATTCATTTGATAGCTTAACGTCCGAATTTATCCGCCTCTTAAGCACATAATGAGGAACTAGAACTACAATTATTCAGAAATATATCTCTTAACTTTTTGCCATTCTTGCATTTACGCCATGACGCTCCAACCCATTTTGAGAGGTTTAATTTTTGTTGGACAGAACTAAGCACAGCACCACCCAGAAACACGTTAATGCACTTGGTGCATGAATTTTGTAACAAACAATAATGTTAAGCTCTACTTAAAGATGTAAATGAATTTTTACCGTCCCTTTGGATCACTTCGGCACAGGGACGGCCCAAAATCATCAAAATTCAGTTCGTCAAGCAGAGTCTCACGAACACTAGCGTATAAATTTATAGGATTATGACAGTTCTTACAGTAATGCATCTGTAATTTGTATGCAACATCCGAAGTCCCTCCTTTTTTAGATATTCTGCACAATAACTACTTTCTAAGCCCCACCCCTGACAGTATTTTCACCGTTTTTTTATGAATGGGGCGTGACAAAGTATTTGTTGTGCAGAATATGTGAAAGGGGATGGACTTCAGATGTTAATCTGGTACCAGACATGTTTAACACTATTTTGTAGCTGAGAGTAGAGATGGGTCATCCGCTCCCGAGCTGTTCTAATGACCCGATTCACTAAAGTGAGCTGATGACCCGAGGCTCATTTTTTAGGAACCGCAGCTCATCAGCTCACTGATATCACGAGGCTAAACCATTCCATCATACTTATAGCGGAGGTTTTCAGAAAATGACTCATTACTCCACTTACACATTGAACAGCCACCGCGTAAACCAAGATGCACGCGTAATACAACATGCGCCTGCTGCTCGATAGAATCAACGGTAAAAGCAAACTTCTAAGCGGTTGTATGGGAGAGACATGTACATGTGTTACGCGATGTTAACTATCTACTGGTATTATCCAATGTAGGATTTACGTACCCGGCTCTTATTGCTAATGTTACTTCTCCAGCATATGTCCTCTCACCTTTCCTCTCACAATTCTCTGGAAGAGCAGAAGTTCCGCACAACAGCAAATAACCGAAAAGCGAAATGCAGCTCTCCACCTCACAGCTCAGCTCTGGATCCGAATTAAATTAGTGCGACCCACTCCCGAGCTGTTCTAAAGACTTGATTCACTAAAGTGAGCTGATAACCCGCTGTTTAATTTTTAGGAACCGCAGCTCATCAGCTCACTGATATAACAAGTCTTAAACAACTCCACACTTCAACTTACGCATTGAACAGCCACCGCATAAACCAAGATGCGCGTGTAATACAACATGTGATCGATAGCATCAACGGTAAAAGCAAACTTCCAAGCGACTTTGTGGGAGAGAAACATATTTATATGTTTTAAAGGGCGAACACGAAATTATTGCGACACATTCAACAGGGCATAACTTTTTTACCATTGGGTAAAAATCAACCAAATTTTGCACACTTTCTCATTGATGTGTATTGTGTACATGCTGTCAAACTCGAAGTCGTGTTTTTCGATTCAACGAAAATGGAGGTGAACCAACGCGAGTTGAGAGAACAAATTCTTTCCAAACACCTGGAATTTCCTGACTTGTCGCACCGGCAGTTGGGAAAAATGTTGAACATTCACCATTCAACCGTCTCCAGAGTGTTGAAGCGGTTCCAGGAGCGGTTGACTTTGGACCACGGCAAAGGAGCTGGAAGAAAACCGGGACCGGAGAACAAAAAGACGGAGGGAAAGGTGAAGCGGATGATTAAAGCAAATCCCAACGTCTCAAGCCGTGATTTGGCTAAAAAGATCGGCATGTCGCAGAGCTACGTCCAGAATGCAAAGAAGAGAGCTGGATTACATACATACAAGGTACAGAACTTCCCAAACCGCGATGAGCGGCAACAATCGACGGCTAAAACTCGGGCACGGAAGCTCTACGAGAAGATGCTGACAAAATATGACTGCTGTGTGATGGACGACGAAACGTATATAAAAGCCGATTTTAAGCAAATTCCGGGGTTGGAGTTTTTCACCGGCAAGAGCAAGTTCGATGTGGACGACAAATTTAAGAAGAAGAAAATGTCGAAGTTCGCCTCCAAATATCTCATTTGGCAGGCCATCTGCTTTTGCGGACTGAGGAGTGAGCCTTTCGTGACAAAGGGCACAGTAAATGGCGAGATCTACAAATCTGAGTGCCTCGAGAAGCGCCTTTGCCGTTCTTGCAGCAGCACGACGAAGCTCCGCTATTTTGGCCAGATTTGGCATCATGCCACTATTCTAAAAGTGTCCTGGAGGGTATGAGGCCAATTCTGTCCATTTTGTCCCAAAGGACATGAGCAAGAAGACAGTCAAAGACGAGAAGAACATGTTAAGAAAATGGAAAAAAACTGAGAAACTGGTACCGGATGACACTGTAAAGACTTTGATGGAGGGCATCAAGTGAAAATGCGTTCAATTTTACACTCAAGGCTCCATCGATTAACTTTTCTTTTAATTTTTGAAGTAAATATATGTATAAAACTACCCTAAAATTTTGGTTTGATTCTAAACATTATAAGAAAATTGGCATGACATTTTCGGTGTCGCAATAATTTCGTGTTCGCCCTTTACACTATGTAAAATGTCTACTGATATTATCCAATGTATTTACGTTCCCGGTTCTTATTGCTGCAGCATATGTGCTCTCATCTCTTTTCCCATCATTCTCTGGGGGAGCGGAAGATCCGCACATAAGCAGATAACCGAGATCAGTGAAATGCAGCTCTCCACTTCACAGCTCAGCTCCGGATCTGAATCATCGACCCGAATGATTCACTGGGAGCTGTTCAGGATGACAGCTTTTCGGATATTTTTTCTCTCGATTCTTCACGATTCTGTTCCGGAGCCGGATCTGATCCGAGAATGGTGAGAGCAATTTTGCGGGAGAATTTACATCAGCATTAAAATCTGTGTGTGGACTGAATTGCATAGCATGAAAAAAGTTGTCAATTCTATCATCGCGTGTGATATAGTCATAGATTTCTCGCATACATTTTCTGTTTTTACTGATATGGCCATTTTGCGTGCATTTCAGTTTACGCGGTGGTTGTGCAGTTGATGCGTTAGTGGCGTTTTTGATTGAAAAGTCGAGCAATGTTGTAAGCTACGGATTTATTGGTTTAGATTTCTTTTACTATTTTATGTAGTTTAAGATAAAGCTCTATTGGTTTAGGGTCACCAAAACCATTTATTTCTTTTACGATTTTTTTTTTATAATTTCTATGTTCGATGAAGAGCTGTTCAAAAGAATCAGCTCCCCTTATTGAGCTGGGCGGGTCAGATCCGCTCAGTCAGATGGGCTGTTTTGCCCACCTCTAGCTGAGAGAGGTACAGCATACATGACATGCAAATTTTCTCTCAACTTGAATTTGGCTCTTTTGGCGGGTGAAAAAATTAACGTCAATTCTTTTTAGGTTGACGTTAGAGGAGGGGTTGTTATATAAACATAACATTTGCCGCGTTTTATATTATTTGAACGGGACCGAAAACAGTCTCAATAACTCTTTCTGTAAAATATGTGTGGTCCTGAAAAGGACCAATTGTTCGATCTCCACAAATTCCACATCCTCTACACCCCATCGTTGGTTGACATTGACAAGGTGATCATGCTGACAGCTGTTATTTTACTAAACCGTCCGTCGGATGCACTCTAGCCTGAATGCCGTATTGTTCAGCAGGGGTAGAGGGAAAAATTCCACTTTTTCCGGATTTGCTCCTGCTTTTGCTTGCCACGCCGTCCGAAACTTTGCAGGTTCAAACAAAACGATGTGCAACCAAATGGTACTCGATTATGTTTTTTACTTTTTATTTGTACATTTTTCAACGATTTTTTTGAGAAAATTGGAAAAGCATTTATTGTAGCAGATTGTGAGATTTATTTCCTATCGATTAGTGTATTTGGATTTTAATTGCATCTATAAATGACAAAGTTATAAGCGTTCAAAATCTTACACCTTTTCGTGACGGTCGCAATTTTAGATTTTCGTAAGACGTAGTCTACGTCAAAAGACCATGTGCAAAATCTGGACTCAATTGGACATCGTCAAAGTCAGACATAATCGTCAAAAAATTATACCAAAGCTGTGTTCCATTTGTATGAGTTTTCACTTAAATTTGACAATAGCCCTTAAATTTAAAATTTTCAATAACCCCGCTATTCAAACAGACTTATTTCTGACAGACAAGAATAGAAGGGTTTTCGAACACTTTAATTTATTTTCGAAGTGTCAAATTTATGTGAAAATTTATCAAATGGAACACAGCCAAACTAATGTTAGTATGTGTGTTATTTTTAATGTCATCAATATGTTGTAATATGTAGGTGAACGAAATTTTCAACGCTATTGGTTTGGGAGAAGAAAAAACACCACAAAGCAGTAAAACATGGAAAGTGAAAATTACCAGTTACGTGTTTCCTCCTAAACGATTGTACATGGCCATCATATTTTATCTCGGTCACTGAATGTAGGTCCAATAGTAGCTTTCATAGGCAAACCATGGAAAGCACCCAAGAAAAAAATAACACCGCAAACAAAAAACACACACTCGCAAAGTTCTTTCTACCCAAAATTAAGTTCCATTCACTCAAATTTGAGAATGTCTCATATTACTCAATTTTGGCTTCTTGCACGAAAGTCAATGATAT